>NW_022681464.1:30086378-30543878 GCF_009764315.1 Trachypithecus francoisi
GCACCGGTCCCTCTCTGAAGGTGCAAACTATGACACCTGAAGATCTCCATGTCCACATTATTTTAAGGGTCTTTCCCTCATAATCACTGATTCTTCTTTCCTTTAAACTATTTACTAAGAAAATAGTTTATTTTAAAAATGGCATGGTGTTTGTTCTTTGTCTCTGTTTCTCAAATAAATCTCTATTAAAGCTCCCTTCTCTGGAGCTGGCACTCTATTTTGCAATGTCTTTATCATAGCACTTACGTTGCTGTTAATGTCAGTTGCCCTCCTAGACAATGTGGTCTCTGAAGGTGGACACTGTGTGCTTTTGTCTTTCCTTCTGTCATTCTTAACACAGTGCCTGGCATGAAGAGGATGATCAATACATTTGTTGGATAGATTAGTATGTGAAAGAAATGAGTAAGATAGCATATTTAGATGTGTTTTTCTTAGTCTCAAGATAGTAGTAAGAGTTGGCTATCATGGCAAACATAAAGATGGAGGAAAAAGTTCTGCCAAATATATTTTAGTAATTTTGCTTAATAAGATGCTTACTTGATTAGTCATGTGAATATTGGTTGATATCAATCTATAATGTCATGGAGTATATCATCATCATCATCATCATCATCACCACTAGAGTATTTTTCAAAGCACAGGAGCCCAAGTAATGATGCTTAACTCATTATTTTCTTCATTATTCCTGTGAAATTGTAGGTGGCAGGGCATTATTTATTTCTGGGCTCTGTGTGTCTGGAAAGTTGCCCTTCTTGGTGCACAGCTGAACAGATTCTCTTTTTGCCTACAGTCTTTTGCGTGTAGGCATCACACCAGCTGAAGAGCAGAGTCCTTGCAAAGAGGCCAGAGATCACTGGCTGCTGACAGAGAAGACTTTCTGGACTCCTTGAGGAAGGGCACAGGGACACTCCCAGGGAGGGAAGCCGGCAGAGAGAATGTCCACACGTTTTAAGGCACCAGTTCCCCTTTTCTCCTTCTCTGGCTGGTTTCCCTTTAGGACCTTTGGGGCTCCAGAATAGTTATGTGAGCACCACAGGCTGCTAGTCCCCGCTTAAACCCAGGAGACTCCTCCTTATTCCCCAGAGAGCTCTTGGGAGGGAACAGAGGGGAAAGTGCTGCTTGCTCTTTCTTAGTGGGGAAAATGAAGCAGGATTAATATGGATACAGCATTTAGGAAGAAAGCCTAATATCCCCAAAGACAGATTTTAGATTCATAAAATCTACACTTAAAGAAAGGTACCTTATGACTAAATTGGTTAATCCCCTTATTTTACAAAGAAAAGAATTGATACCTAGAAATCTCACAGTAGTAAAATCAGGAGTAAAACTCAGAGCCCCTGGTCCAGCGTTCATTTGGTTATAGTGACTTGGATTAAATGATTCAGTTAACCATTAAAATTCTTTGGTTACAACATTTGCTTACAACCTTGAAGAAAGCAAGAGATAGCTTTATTTCTAATCCAAGAATGAGCACTATGTTTTCAAGATGTGGTTTTGTGGAATCTGCTATTTTAGTTACTCAGTTATATATATATATTTCACCATGTTGGCTAGGCTAGTCGCAAACTCCTGACCTCAGGTGATCTGCCTGTCTTGGTCTCCCAAAGTGCTGGGATTACAGGTGTGAGCCACCACGCCTGGCCCACTCAATTATATATTAGTCATACTTTTCCAGAAGAAGTAGGGACACTGGGTCAGCAGATCAAACTGATGTATTATGTGAGTATGAGATCTTGGAAAGATGTGGCCACACACAGAACAGAGATCAGGCACTGGCAGAGTTGGATTCTGGAGCAAATCTGCCCCAGCTTTTTGTGGGGCTATCAGATGCCATTCAACTCTGGTAGCTTATCTGTAAAATACTCTCCTTCCCCTGCAGGATCATGAAGAGCCACTTGAGACAAGAGATGTCAAGAGCTTTGAAACACACTTTTACTATAGAATGGAGTTACTTCCGGTTTCTGTTAAGACGCAGAGCTCTTAGCTTAAGAGGCATTCCTGAGGACTTTGTTCCAAAGTGCAAAATACTCGCTTAATTTGTATCACTGAGAAGATAAACAAGAGTTGATCTTGTTAACTTTGGAAAGAGCATTAATGAGGAAAAGGTAGCTGAGCAAGGCATGGGTTTCTACTGCTGGCCTGATGTCTCCAAATCACACACCTGCCCTCTGGCTGGGGCCATCAGCATTAGCAAAAGTTAACTCTTGGATCTGAAACTTAAAATACTCAACTCTGTCACTGCAAAGCATCCATTCTGTCAAGTATAGGAAGGCTCTCCATTTATGATGTCAGCAGTTTCTTAAATTTGCTTTAAAATAATTCAGATACTTTGGTCTTGATTTGATTTTTGAAATTGTTGATCGAAGTTTCTTTTATCTTAAACATCTTAAATAGGTAGGATGTTCTATGAATTTGGGCTAATCCACCCTGTGTGAAACGTGTTACTAAGAGTGACAGAGGCTGGGTGTGGTGGCACTGGCCTGTAGTCCCAGCTTCTCAGGAGGGGAGGCTGAGACTGGAGGATCACTTGAGCCCAGAGTTCTGGGCTATAGTGTACTATGCCGGGTGTCTGCACTGAATCTGGCATTGATATGGTAACCTCCCAGGAGCAAGGGACCACCAGGTTTCCTAAGAAGAAGACTAGCCCAGGCTGGGAACGAAACAGGTCAAAACTCCCATGCTGATCAGTAGTGGGATCATGCCTGTGAATAGCCACTGAACTCCAGCCTTGACAACATAGCCAGACCCCGTCTCTTAAAAAAAAAAAAAAAGAAGAGTGACAGAGGGTGGGTTAAATAAAAGGCTAATGAAGAAAAGAGGACAGTGATTAGAAACGAAAAACAGTGTGAGCCAAAGAACTCCAGGACAGCTGGGAAGCTGGCTCGCCCTGGGAGATTAGGTTGCCTGCTGAAGTCTAGCAGCTTTGTCTTAACTGGGAGAAGAAAGTTCTGAGTAACACGTTGTTGATCCATGAAGCACATCCCACATTTTCTTAGTATAAGCCATCAGCTCTTTCCACACCTTTCCTGTTAACATATAGGTCACTGTGTTTAATTTTTGGGATACATTTCCCCCCTCACTAGCCCTGAGTCAGATGGTAGAGAGAGTAGCTAAATGGTCTTAGCTGCCCACATAACTTTTCCAGTTTTTTTTCTTTTTTGGTTAGGGTTGTTTCTATTTCTGACAGTTCAGACAGTTGTTCACATAAGTCAGTGGTAAAAATCTCTCGTGTTAGCAGGCAGTGAAAGGATTAAATCATTTTCCGTGAAGTCACTTATGTTGCTCCATCGCTGGTATTTTATCACTTCTTTTTAGCTCGCTCTTTGGTGAGGCAAGGATATCTACATTAGGTAAATGAAAAATGAACTGCACTCTTATTCTCTTGTTAATACAGCTGGTGCTCTTCCAAAAATCATACACTACCGCTGACAAATCACTGTAATAATCACAAGCCTAAGCTTTAATTTCTTGGACCATTTTTACAAAGCATTCATTTTTCAGCTATTAAGATGAACAAAATTGATTGTTTTGGAAGAATGTCTAGGGCTTATAGCTACCTTCCTTGGGATCTGAAATGTATCACAAGGAACCTCAGTTCTAGTGCGTGTGATAATGCCTGGCTCCAGGAAAGTCTCTCTATTCCTTGTGCCTCAGTTTCCTCATCTCTAACATCTCTCATCTGATTAAGTGGTAGAGAAGTACAATTAGTCTCTTAAAGGGAAAACATTAATGCAAGGTATTATTGA
Source organism: Trachypithecus francoisi (assembly GCF_009764315.1). NCBI lineage: Eukaryota > Metazoa > Chordata > Mammalia > Primates > Cercopithecidae > Trachypithecus > Trachypithecus francoisi. The sequence continues at coordinate 30,090,125 of NW_022681464.1, forward strand.
CACTCAGATATTTACTTTTAAGTTGAGAACATGTTCTCTTCCTTCAGAAGACATCTTTGAGAATTTAAAAATCTAAAATTGTATTTCAAAAATAAAACATGTAGAGATTTATCCCCCAAGGGCCTCCCTGAGAGAACCACTTTGGCTCCAACATGAACTACCTATTTCTATAAACCAATACCCAAGAATGGGCTGGGCACGGTGGCTCACGCTTGTAATCCCAGCACTTTGGGAGGCCAAGGTGGGCAGATCACCTGAAGTTGGGAGTTCAAGACCAGCCTGACCAACATGGAGAAACCCTGTCTCTACTAAAAATACAAAATTAGCGGGGCGTGGTGGCACATGCCTGTTATCCCAGCTACTTGGGAGGCTGAGGCAGGAGAATCGCTTGAACCCGGAAGGTGGAGGTTGTGGTGAGCTGAGATCATACCATTGCACTCCAGCCTGGGCAGCAAGAGCAAAACTCCATCTCAAACAAACAAACAACAACAAAACAAACAACAACAACAAACAAAAATTACCCAAGAAAGAGAATGAACATTACCCAGTAGCCAAAAAAAAAAAACTATAGGAATCAAGGCTTCTGATGGGCAGAAGTCCCGTTATCCCTTGTCCTATATTCCAAGAAGTTGCTCCGTTATCTCATCAAGCCAAATCTGTGAGAGCGGCAGGTCTTGTTTCTGAAGATGCTCTATGCTTCTTTTCTTCTTCTTTTTGTAGCATGTTTGCTCTCCTTGGACCTTCCACGCCTGGGTAGCTGATGTCCTCATGGTGCTTCCTAGAGCTCCCTAAGCATCCTACCCATGCCCGTCATTCCAGGGAGTGCCTGGATTCAGTCGAACCCCATTTCCCAATAAAATTACCCCCTTTTGTCACTTTTCTTCATTACCTTGTCATATAATAGTAACTGTGTAATTGTAGCTGAAATCAACTCCATTTAATGAAGGAATGTTGTGTTAATTGAAAGACGATGAGTGTGGGATATAACTGACTCTGTGACGGAAAAGCTGTTTGGTATCAGACCACTCCCGATCTGGTTCACCACTGCTATTCCCGACAGACATAGGAGCCTGGTCATGGAAATCCTTCTGCTAGGTCCCAGGAGGACACAGGACCCTAGATTCATCTCAGCATCTCAGAAGGAATAAAGGTAACCAGGAGCTTGTGGAACTGATAAGCAATATACACCTCTTTACTTTCCTCTATCTCTGAATGAAGGGGCCAAGCCAAGGATGTTCGAGCTCAGCCTGCCATGAGTTCCAGGAAATGACTGACCCAGAAGCCACAAATGCTTTCAGAAGCCCTGGAATTAGAAATGGTAATGAACTCATAAATGGGTGAGGGGAAGGATTAGCATGTGAGCTGCCCATTTCCATGGATACAAGTCTCCTTTCATTTATTTTTACTGGGCTTTTACGGGGACTCAGAGCTCCAAATCTGATAGGACATCTGTGCTTCATTAGCTGTGTTTCATTAGCTTTATAATGTGATTTAAACAGACCCCTTAAAGTTGCAACAAGGGAGGCTCCTGAGGTCCCAAGTTCCTGGCCTTGCCTTGCAGGGGGCCCACGAAATGGCCACATGAATAGAGACGAGTGTTCGAAGGTCATGGGGCCGCTGGAAGATGGATCTCAGGCTAGGATGAGGTCAGACACATCTTTTCCTCTACAATTAAGATCTTAGAAAGGGGGCCTGCTAAATACAAAAGTGTCTCTACAGGGAAAAAGGAGAATTTGGCTGTAGGGCCTGGAAGGCTCTGCTAATTCTAGCATTCCGGGTATTCTCACCTACCCCTGTAGCCTTCCCTCTTCTCTGCTTTGGAAGTCAGCACAATGAACACGTGTTTTCTAGGTTGAGGGAGGAAATGTAAAACATGAGGGCAGTTTGGTGGACTGCAACAGGAAGCAGGAAGCAGCCACTTTTTGAGTGTTCCCTCCAGCAATGATTAAAGTAGAAGCAGGTAGTCAGTCATGTGACAGGGCTGAAATGTATAAACTGGGTATCACACTGCTCTGAGAATAGTTGCTATGGTAACCCAGACAGAGATGGAACAGCAGTAAAGGAGAGCTGCCCTGAAAGCAAATGTTATTGATTAAATGAATTTTTTGGGCGGGGGGGCGGGGTGGGAGGTTGGCAGTTGCGAGAATGGGAGGAGGAGGCAGGTGAACCTACTCTAATGACTGTAAGAAAGTGTGGTTTGGTTGAATATTGACAAATCTTGTCAGGAGTCCTCATAGAAACTGGAAGTTAAATGATCATCTGCACAAGCTACTGTTTCAGTCCATGGCTGAACTTTTTGATTTCAACATTACATAGGCAATTCATGGTTTCTTAAGAAAGCCTACGACGTTAGAGCCAGGTAGCACTGCTAACCTTGAATTCAAAACCTGGTCATCTGAAGCAGGATTACTTTCTGAAGGGTTTATGAATGTGTCCACTAAGCAACCTGGTTATTTCTAACTGAGTTCTATATTCTGCCTTCTGTTGTTCCCATTGCCACTCTAGAGGTAGCTGTTTGGTATTGGAAGTAGGGTGACCCTCTAAGTGTGACCTTATTCCAACTTTGGAATGCATACTCCCTGTGAACTTTTTGCATTATGACCTATCTGCACTGTAACATCGAGAAAAGAACTCTGCCCTACTTTTTGGGATAATTGTGAGAAATAACTTATTAATGATTATAAAGCAGCTTGAAAATACAAGCTCTTTACAAATGCAAGATGATAAAAAATGCATATGAGTAGCACTAACAACCATCACATCAAGGTCACTGAGAAGGTAGCTGGAGTGTACTCCAAAATCCAAAGGGAGAATAAGGACTTATAAGTAGGAAATATCCTTTGATACACCAAGTAATACATGAAGATAGACAGCATCCTGGACTTCCTGAACGGTCATCTGAAAGTGCAACTTACTTTCATCTATAGGGACGAGTTATGAGTTGCAGATTTGGCAATAACTTTCTTTTTAAAAAAAGTAATTGTTGGTCGAATGCTTATTATCCTCAGCATGCGCTTGCCTTTACTATGAGCTGGTTGGAATGACCTTCCGAAACAACTGGTACCCTCACTCCCAAGGCTAATAACCTGCCTTTTGTCCCTTGCCTTACCTTTTTTGCAGCAAAACTGTACAACACAATACAGCCCTCTGCAAGCAGATCCGTTACTAAAGGAATTCATGCATCTTGCATCTTGAAGATGCATTATTAATGCCTGGACAAATCACATCAGGTGAAACCCAGCACGTCCCTGGCACTGAAAAAAAGGAACAAAGGCTGGCTCTACAAGAGAGCGATGGATGAGACAAATTATAACAGCTGGGAGTTTCTTGTAAGTAAGATGGCATAAAAACCAGAAATGCTAAAATTGTGTGCATAGACAGCAACTTTGTATTTCTGTGGTAAAACAGATTACACACAGTGCTGGAAGAAAGCCACTCTAATTGTGGCTTCGTTAAAGTCATGGTGCTGCAACTCTTTGAATTTCTCAACAAAAGGGGCCAGCTTGCTGGTGACCAAATGACTTCCAAGCACAACCCCAGGCTCCTGTACATGATTTCTGAGATGGACTAGCAAGGATGGATTTTTCTAAGAGGGCCAGTTATCAACTCTGTCTGCACAGGGAAAAAAATAAAATGTGGCTTGGGAGAGCCCACCAGGGAACTCTGGAGCAAGAGAGACCGTGGGGGACAGGGGGAGTGGAGTCCCTCAGGTCCCTCATGTCATCTCTCCTGGCCATGGTGGGGGATGTCTGGATAGGTGGGCATGAGACAGCAGTTTGCTTGTGTGTGATTCATCCTTCTGTGTGAGAACTTACAGATCCTTTGACTTCTACACTGGGTGATTGGAGATAGATAAATATCTGCTGTGTTTCAAATGGATTACCAAAAGCCACGAGTGCACAATCATTTACCTGTGCAAATCCACGACTGTGCCAACTCCCAGTGGTCACTAATGACATATGAACTGCTTCAGCCCTGATGAACCTCCACACTCTTTTTCTGTAGGGGCTATGGCAGGGAGGATTGGTTTTAAATTGCAGGCAATGGCTAAAGTTTATGATGACATTAAAGGGAGGCATTTTTCAAACCTACTTCTATATAATCCGTTTATTAAATAAGATTTCTTTTGGTATCATGAAAGAAATAATATTCTTTTTAAATATTAGAGCTGCTGATGTGTTGTAGAAAGGGACCCTCTGTATGTCTGTGTGTGTGTTGTGTATACGCACGTGTGAGTGAGCATGTGCTCACACTTGTGCCTCATGCACATAGTTCTCTTGTGGTTTCTGTGTAATATTGCCCACAGTTTCTATTTGGAGAATCACTTCTCCTTACATGTACTCAACAACAAACATGAAACCACCTAATTATACTTCCATAATCATGATTAAAAACCATCTAAATTATCCTGCTTGATGTACTCAAAGAGTTTGTTGATTGCTTTTTGATGTGTATTAGAGCTTTATGCAGGGCCACATCAAATGAGTTGCTTCATAATGAAATAAAGGGAAAAATTCTTTAATATGCATGCACACTTACTTAAAATATACATATATAATTCATATTTGGCTAATTAACCAGCATCGACACAAAATCCATGACCATGAAATAATTGTGGAGAGGCTGATTACCTTCAAATAGTACATTAATTTCCATTTCATATATATTTACATATATATCTGTATTTACACAATATTGAGTCTACCTTTTACAGAAGCCAGTCAGTCTTTTGAACCATCAATGCCTCAGAGTATTTTTCCACATTCTGGGAAAGAGTTGTGAAATTAGGATGTGAATTTCAGATTTAATTTTATGACAGGAATTTCATGTAAATACTCCCCTTCCCTACCATCTGTTCCCTTGGACAATGGAGGGATTCTGGGCCAGTTCACATGAAGGAACAGGAATAAACAGCAGTCCAGTGTGATTTCTTCCTGCTGATTCTCCACAAAACAAACAAGTGTCCCTTCCCATCTTCCTAGGAACATCAGTGTATGGACTCCTTATGGTTTTCCTGTTTATACACATTCTTTTATCCCAGGGCAGGAAGAACCAACTTTTAAGCCCTTTTTACTCCGAGCACTTTTTTTTTGTTTGTGGAAGCATTATGAGATATGCTTCACCTTCATTTTCACACTCAAAATTACACATCATTATCAGATGTGTAAAACATGCATGGGTTATTTTTAATGAAGGTGTTTGTGACTGTTTACCCATAGGGTGTTTTGCGTGACTGATGAATCCTCACAGCATTGGAGGACTTTCAGGTGCTTTTGGAGACCATGGTTTGAAAAAAACAGGTGGTTGACAGGTGAGGCAGGGCCTGCAAGAAGTGTAAATCAAAGGGGAGAGATGAAACATTGTCCATGTTCAGACATAGGTGATGATGGGTCTCAACAAAAAGTCAAGCTGAGGAAGGGTTTCAATTTTAATATGAAGAAATAGTGGCTCATTTATTCATTTAACAAACCTCAAGGACCTGTGGTTTGCCAAGTACCGAAGTACAAGTAATTCTGAAGGGCAATGGTAAGTCAAAGAAAACTGAGATATGGATATTCCTCTGGGTGGGGAAGTTACAAAGACACAATATATTGTGCAAAAAATGATGAGTAGAGATTTATACAGAGGACTGTGGGGAGATGGAGGTAGGACTTGGTAGTTGTGTCCGGAACGACTTTACTGAAGGTGAGTTGGATCTCTCTCCAAGAGAGATCTCTCTCCAAGATCCAAGCATTCCAGGCAGAGGAAACATAGGTACAAAGGTCAGAGGTGTGAGGAGGTACACATGTGAGGGGATTTTGAGTATGTATGCATTACCGGGCTGCATTTTCAGCTGTGAGGTGGGAAGAGTTAGCAGATCAAGTTAGAAAGGCAAGAGGCCAGAATGGAAAATGTTCATGCTCTGCACCAAGAAATTTGGACTTCATCTCATAGGCAAAGATTGAATTGGAGAATGACATGATCAGATTTGCATTCTGGAAAGTGAAATCTTTGCAAGTGTGGAGGATGCATTGAAAAGTGGAGAGCAAGATTGGCAGGTGGGAGCATAGTTAGAAAGTTATTGTAATACCTCTGGAGAGCATTAGGGAGAGCCTGACACACATATAGACAGGGAGGATAAAGAGTAAGAAAAAGTCCTTGACTATCCCTGTTCCAAGCTAAATGACCAGAGTAGTTAGAGCATCTCCTTTCAATGATCCACAAACTTCAGCCACACCAGATTGCCTGCAGTTCCTGCCATGACTGTGCCTTTGCAAATGCTCTGCTTTATGCTGGAAACAATGGTGACCCGTTGCCTGGTCAGCTAACTTCTACTTTCACTTCAAGATTACTCTCCAGCATTAGCTCCTCTGGCAGGTCCCATTCCCCCTTGTTTGGATCCCATAGAACCCAATCTACCGCTAATGAAGCAATGACCATAGTACCCGGTCCTTGGTTCTGGTCTTCTAGACTGTTAAGGGCACTATGTTTTGCAGTGTATGTCATCAAAGTGGCCACTGTGCAATGGGCACTCTCTGAATATTCTTTGAATGGACAAATGCAACAATTTGTCATTTTATCAAATAGTTCTACAAAAGGAAACAAAGAGCATGTTGTCCTAGGAAACACTGCTGGGTAAAACTTTTCTGTTGATCCTGGACCTATGGACTATAGCTACAGAGTGCAAAGTCTCATAATGATTTCCTATTTTTTTTTTTGTGATTTAGATTAATATAGACCACCAGTAGAAATAAGAAAGGCCCTAAAATTAATTGTCATGATAAATGTTAATTATATGTATATACAGAGAACCAGGCCAAAAAAATCTCTTTTATTACATTCTACATCTGAATTTTTATTTGACCAAGTTAATCAAGTGACAGTAACTTTCTCACTTTTCTTTATGCTGTAGAGTTACAGACACTGAACTTTAATGAGTTGTCTCAGCCCTTTGAGGAGAGCCCTAACATATGATGCTATTGTTATTATTATTTTATCTATCCCTAATTTACTTTAGGAAATGCAATGATCAAAGGCCATTGAATTGGACTTCGATTCCACTGTACAAAACACTGTATGGATGATCTGGAAATTCAATGAAACTCTGGTTCTCTGTGCTGTCTCTTCTGGTCCTGGTGAACATTCTTCTTGGATTTACTACAGTGATGACTTGATCCCTTGGTTTTTCACTATAGAGATGCTTTTGATGTCCCCAGATGGTCTAGTTGTCTTGAGTCCTTAGGTTTTTTGTCTTCAGTTGTCTCTGTAAAGAGTCTTTAAGGGAACCTAGACTGGTGGAAATAGCAGTAAACTGTGTAAAGTCTTGGCTGTGTTCCCAAATAGCTGGATGACTTTTGAGAAGTCACGTCAATCTTTGGGAAATAATTCCTTTCTGTGAAACAGGGTGGTCAGATTGACTGTATTCATTGTTGTTTTCATTTCAGAAACAATCTACATTTATTGCAGCCATTTATTTATCAACAGTTATTAACTGTCAGCTTGGGCAAAGCCCTGTTCCAGGCAAGGTAGGAGACACCAAAAGAATAAAACCAGCCTTCAGGAGCTCACAGTTTAGCACAGCTATTTTGCCTCTGGAATTCTGGGGCTGTGTGCTTTGATTTTATGTTAAAAGGTGATATGGCTTTGAATTTAGAGTAGAGTTAGAAGGGAGTTTAGAGGCCATCTAATTGAACTTCCATTCCACTGTATGGAACGCTGTATGGATCACCCGGTTTTCATATTCTTCTTGAACACTTTTAGAATGAGAAATTTATAATTTCTTTCCAAATTATAAGATAGTTCCTCCTGATATTGAGATGAAAACCATATCCTTGTGAAGCACACATTTTGAAAATTCCTTTACTTTTTCATCCATTCATTCCACTGGCAAGTATTTATAAAGCACCTTCCATGTATGGGAGTGGTATTAGACTCTGGGGATGAAACAAACCAAAAAGATAGATTTGGTCCTTGCTCTATGGATCTTACATCCCACTGGAGAGGTTGGCAATTAAACAAGCAATCATAATACATTCTGACAAAAACACTACAGTCGTGGAAATGTAAATGTGTTATAGCAACATATAGCTAGGATTTCAACTCTAAACCTGAGTGATCAGAGAGATTCCTCAAGTCATCTGGGTTTAGATTTGAAGGATGCAGCAATGCTCAGTAATTTTAACTCCTTGTAATACATGGTACATGTGCAGATTTGATACATGAAAATATTGTCTGATGCTGGGGTTTGGAGCACAAATCCTGTCACCCTGGTAGTGAGCATGGTACCTGATAGGTAGTTTTTTGAACCCACCCCCGTCCCTCTACCCTCTAGTAGTCCACAGTGTCTATTGTTCCCATATTTATATCGGTGTGTGGCCAATGCTTAGCTCCCACTTATAAGTGAGAACATGTGGTATGTGATTTTCTGTTCCTGAATTAGTTTGCTAAGGATGATGGCATCCAGTCTTATCCACGCTGCTGCAAAGGACATAACTTCATTCTTTATTATGGTTGTATGGTATTCTACAGTGTACGTGAACCATATTTTCTTTTATTTATTTATTTTTAATTTTACTTTAAGTTCTGGGATACATGTGCAGAACGTGCAGGTTTGTTACATAGGTATACATGTGCTATGGTGGTTTGCTGCACGTATCAATCTATCATCTAGGTTCTAAGCCCTGCATGCATTAGGTATTTGTTCTAATGCTCTCCCTCCCCTTCCCCCCACTGCCCGACAGGCCCCAGTGTGTGATGTTCCTCTCCCTGTGTCCGTAAGATGAACCATATTTTCTTTACCATGATAGTCTTTGAAATACTTGAAAATAGCACTTCCCTCAAGTCCTATCCCTCTAGTCTAAATATAAAATAATTATTTCAGTTCTCATTTCCAGATCTTATAAGTATGCTTCTAGCATCTTCTAATTTACCAATGCAGTCACTTTTTAAAGAAATAAATAAAATTTGTTTGGCCTAACATCTTCTTAAGTGAACCCATTTTGGCTCCTAGTGATGATAAATTCTTCTCTCACAGTGCTTACCAACCATCTGTTTGATTATCCATTAGAGAATTTAGTCGAGTATCAGTATCAAGATTTATCAAGCATTTACTATTTAAAAATCAATTTTTTTTTGCCTATTTGTAGTTTTTTGGCCTCTCTGGTTCCATAAGATTTTAAACAAATTACTGAAAGTGGTTCTCCAGTTGTATTTGCAAACTATTTCTCCTGGGAGTAATTATCTGAGCCAAGTTATAATTTTTCCATTATCTCCATAATCTTACTCTTTGGTTGTATCTTAATTATGTCTATTCTTCTCTTTTCTGCTTGATGATCACCCTTCTTGGTAAAGATGAGTGCAAAGTAAAAGCAGTTTGTTTTGTACCACCTGACAATACTGCACCATTTTCACCAACCAAAGATAGTATGCTTTTTATTTTTCACTTCTTTGTTTTGACTACAGCACAGTAGATGTGTTTCTGTCTTTGCACTTTTCCCCAGGCTATCTTTACTTCTTCTTTTTTTTTTTTTTTTTTAGAAGGAGTTTCTCTCTGTCACCCAGGTTGGAGTGCTGTGACGTGATCTCTACTCACTGCAACCTCCACCTTCCAGGTTCAAGCAATTCTCCTGCCTCAGCCTTCTGAGTAGCTGGGTTTATAGGCGCCCGCCACGATTCCTGGCTAATTTTTGTATTTTTAGTAGAGATAGGGTTTCACCATGTTGGCCAGGTTGGTCTCAAACTGCTGATCTTAAGTGATCCACCCACCTCAGCCTTCCAAAGTGCTGGGATTACAGGTGTGAGCCACCATGCTTGGCCTAAGTTTCCTTCTGGCCTGTGGTCTCTGTGGCCCTCTTCTTACGGTCCATTGTCTCCTCCTCCTACTCTGAACCTTGGGTTATGTAACTGTCCTTTCTTTTTCATTCACACACTTAAAAAATGGATTTACTGGCTGGGCACGGTGGCTCATGCCTGTAATCTCAGCACTTTGGGAGGCTAAGGTGGGTGGATAACAAGGTCAAGAGATCAAGACCATCCCAGCCAGCACGGTGAAACCCCGTCTCTACTAAAAATACAAAAATTAGCTGGGTGTGGTGATGCACACCTATAGTCCCAGCCACTTGGGAGGCTGAGGTAGGAGAATCACTTGAACCTGGGAGGCGGAGCTTGCAGTGAGCCGAGATTACACCACTGCACTCCAGCCTGGGCAACAGAGCGAGACTCAGTCTCAAAAAAAAAAAAAAAAAGAAAAAAAAGGATTTATTGGAGGATACTCTAAGCAACCACTGTCCTTAGGATAATTCCTCTTTGTTAATACTATTAATAATTATATAATCAGGTTTTCATTTTTAGTGCATCTAACATTTCTTGGGCCACATTTCCTTCTAGTGTTGTATTTTCCTTGATTTTGTTTTAAAATATTCTCTTCTAAAATCTAAGATGCATTAATCTTATGGGACAAAGAAAGGGGAGGAAAACTAGTATTTATTTTCCTACTGTGGTTGATGCCCAAGTTATGTATCTTACTCATTTTCTTGACACTCTTTGGGGCTGATTTGGTTGTTTCAATTGTTTGAATGAGTAAACTGAAACTAAATATATTGTCCAAATTTGTAAGGAGAAAAACTGGGATTTGAGCCTTAATCTGTCTGCCTCCAAAGCTCCTTCTAATGTACCATGGGCTACATTACAGACACATCTATATTCTTTTATATTCCACAGAAGGAGGACTGTTGCTACTTCTTTAGAAAGTCAGAATTCGTTCTCCTTGGAAGATAAATGGAGATCCACAGGTGTGAGTTCTATAATTTCTTCAATGTATTACATTGTCCCATTCAGTGATGTCGCAACATAAAATCTGGCCCTCTGTAACTTTGTTATAATCTTCTTTAGATTTTGTGGTAGCACATGTGGGTGATCACATTGTATAAAGGAGAAGCCCCTAGGGATGAAAGAACCTAGTCAGTCTGGGTGTGCTGTAATCCTAGCACTCTGGGAGGCCGAGGTGGGAGGATCCTTTGAGCCCAGGAGTTCCAGACCAGCCTGAGCAATACAGTGAGACCCTGTCTCTACAAAAATAAAACAATTAGCCAGGCATGGTGGTGCATGCCTGCAGTTCCAGCTACTCAGGAGACTGAAGACAGGAAAATTGCTTGATCCCAGGAGGTCGAGGCTGCAGTGAGCTATGATTGCACCACTGCATGTCAGCCTGGGCCACAGAGTGAGATCCCATATCAAAGAAAAAAAAAAAAAAAAGAAGTGAGTCAAAGTCAAAGCCTTTGGCATCAGTAGTAGTTCTGTATTAATTATTTATTGCTGTGTAATAATACTTGTGACAAACTTAGCTACTTACATACAACACAGACTTATTATGTCAGTTTCATTGGTCAGGAGTGTGGGCAAATCTTGGTTGTGCCCTGTGCTTCAGAGTCTCAGGAGGCTGCTTTCAAGGTGTCAGCAAAGTCTGTAGACTCATCTGAGGCTTAACTGGGGAAGAATCCACTTCTGGCACTCAGTTCCTTGCAGGCTGTCGGACTGGGGGCCTAAGATTCTTGCCGCCCATCAGCTGGAGGCTGCCCTCAGTTCCTTGCCACGTGAGTCTTTTCAGAATGGCTGCTTTCTTTCTTGAAGCCAGCAAGGGAGACCCTCTCCTCCGATGACAAGAATTACAGCCTTATGTAAAGTAAGCACATACATGGAGTCATGGACATCCCAACACTTTTGCCATATGTGATCAGTTAGAAGCAACCCACAGTCCTGCCCACACGCAGTGGGAGGGAACAACACAAGGGCATAAATATCAGGAGTTGAAATCATGGAGCCCATTTCACAACATTTCTGGCTCAGCATTCATTCTTTTGGATATCAAGACACATTTGGCAGTCCTCAGGGGATTTTCCTTGCCAACATTCTCTGTAACTACTGTGGACATACTTGTTCACTTTTTAAAAATGTTATTTTTCTCAAATGTTAAATGTGCTATCCTTCTGTGAACTTTCAGCATAGACCAAGTTCTTTTGGTTAGAATGTTTTAATCTTGCTGTTTTAGCATGCATACACACTTGCATACACATCCGTGCACACACACACACAGAGCACAGCACACCTACAGCATCACCCCACAGTCCTTACCAAGGATTAGTAACCTGTCTGGTCCCCATGGTCACATGTGACATTCTGCCCCTGACCTATTGCTACTGCTCATAAGTCACTTCCCAGATTAGAATTCTTTTCTTCCCATAAATATTAAAGGAAGGAAATTTGCTTCTTTCACCATGACCTTTCTAGTCTTCAAGGTTTGTTTATGTGTTTTAAAGAATTCATGTCAACATTATATCTCTTGCAGGAACTTTGGCCAATTTCTTCATTATACCCTACAAGAAATAGCCTGTGGTCAAGTTAATTCAAGGGAGAATGCATGAAGTCTGCAGTGCTGGCAGGCGGGAATGACAGTATTGACCCAAGTCTCTGCTCCTCTCAGCCAAGTAGACCACTTATGTCGTAAAGAAAATCAGCATGGCTGGAACCTTAGTTTTAACGGGCTTGAGTTGGTATTTGCCTTTTTGGACTCTTGTTCCTACCCAGTACATTTTATTTTGTTACAGGAAAAATAATTTAGGACTTCAGCAAAAACAATGAAATAATTCAGAGACCAGTGATTTTTTTTCATATTTGTAGCTGGATCAAATATTCGTAAGATGTAGATTCGTAGGTACATTTCTTGGATGGGAAGTGTATTGGATCACCAATGCCTCATCACAGTGTATTTGACAGAGCCTAAAGTCAGGCAGCCCTGGGCTTGGTCTGCATGTAAAAGAGCTGTCTGTACCATTGCCTTCAAATCCATTCTCTCCTATCTTGACCCCTGGTGCTTGACACTTGATGTGGCATCCTTGACAATGAATGGAACTTCAAACACACCTTTTGTCCTTTATAGTGTTTCCAGTATCCCCTTCAGTAAATTTTTAATGACCCTTTCAATTAAGGGCCCAACAACATTTGACAGAATGTACCCTTGTCTAATACTAGCACTTAGGCTGGAGTGGTGTTTTTAAACAGCAATTAGTATCCACAATGTTGTCATGATATTTGTGAACATACTTTAGGGTTGATCTTAATGATCCCATTATCATATGCTCTTTTTTTTTTTCACAAATGTGATGGTTTTGCTTTTATGATACTGTGGAGAAGCTCTGGATTTTCGTTTTGATTAGAAAGGAATGAGCTCTTGTGCTTCTCTCTTCTGGCCCTATGACTTGCTGGAGTCAGATCTGTTGAAGGTCTTTCATGGATTCCCCATGCAGCCCCATGGTGCAGTGCAAGAGAGGGCTACAGCCATTATATGTGAAACCATGAGGAGGTGGAGATGCTACAGTGATGTCCTTTGTGAACCATTAGGTAAGATGAAATGTCTCGTGGAAATTTCTGAAAACGGTAGGGCGTGACACAATGTCTCAGACAATGTTTGCCTCATCCATAAAACAATTTTGAATGCCCTCAACTGTGTGTAAGCTCCTTCTAGATGTGTAACTGCTATCACCTTTGGTTTGAGTGGGTTAAATGTACATAGGCAAGTTGAGATGAGCAATTATTCAGAAAATATAGCCCAAAATACTCTTGGAAGTGAGAGAAATGGAAATGTTTTGTTGCAGTTATTTATCATTATTCTGGTTGGTGTTGCACAATCTTATCTTGGGGCTTGGTTTTTATGGGAGTGAAGTAGCTACAGGTGATAGCTTACACATGGCAGAGCCAGGCGCCATTAGAAGTTGGATATTGAGAACAGAGGGGAACCAGGACTCTAAAAGACCCCAGATGAATGTGTGACCTCCTTCTGGATCTGAAGAGAAAAATAACATTGACCTTTTTTATTCCTGAATCTCAAGTGCTTTGAGGGCATTTTATAGTTAAATACTTATGAAAATAATATACTCTTCTGTAGTATGTCTGTATTGCCATCTAGCTATGGGGTTGAAGTCTATCTTAGCGGTTGTTTTCTCACTTTCTCTACGAGGAACATGCCGTTGCACAGCTGCGCGGAGTGCAGTAACATTTAGTGAAGTTTTTCTTATATTAATGTGTTCTGCCTTCAGACTATATTTGTGTTTTATCTGTTTGTTTTCCCACCAACTAAGGTTTGAGTTCTAAACAAGAGGCATAAAACCTCGGATGGCATGGATACCATACTTTTATATTATGATCAAATTTACTTAATATTTACCCAAAGAAAGTACTATTTAAACTTAGTAAGTTGGCATATTTACATACATTTCTGCTTGTTCCAGTAACCTGCTTTCATAGTCTGGTGTATTCTATCATCCTTTTCTGCCTCAGGTCCTTTGCACATCCAATTCCTTCTACCTGGAATGCTCTTTTTGTTTCTTTGCCTGGTTAATTCACCTTTGAAATTTACCTCAGAGTAGCTTTTCAGAGAATCTTACATGAAACTCTAGTTTGCCACTGAACTCGTTCTGTTTCTCCATTAAAAGCTCTACATCTCTTCTTTGTGGTTCCAAATATAATTAAACAATGTATTGTGTAACCAGTTTAACATCTGAACCCCCTTGTAGAATATACAGGTCTTGAGATGAGTGATTTTTGTCTTTTTCATAGTTCTACTTGAAGCTTCTCACTTGGGTTCTTACACTAGAAGGTGCTCAGTTACTATTTATTGGATGAGTGAATAAATATTGTGTGAATAATTTGATGGCAGGGTGCAGTGGCTCACACCTATAATCCCAGCACTTGGGGAGGCTAAATGGATTTTGGCTGAGGTGGGTGGATTGCCTGAGGTCAGGAGTTCAAGACCATTCTGGCCAACATGGTGAAACCCCATCTCTACTAAAAATACCAAAAAATTAGCCAGGCGTGGTGGTGTGCTCCTGTAATCCCAGTTACCTGGGAGGCTGAGGCAGAAGAACGGTGTGAACCTAGGAGGTAGAGGTTGCAGTGAGCTGAGATCACGCCATTGCACTCCAGACTGGTGACAGAGCGAGACTTTGTCTCAAAAAAAAAAGGGGGGGGGATTCAATTTTGATAAAATCTGATATACCACTAAAGCACAGCACTTATGCTTGAACTCTAGTTTATGGCTTCAACTATTATCAATTCTCTGATGTCTCACAAATTTCTATACCCCAATTGTCCTCTGAACTCTAGATCCATTTAACCAACTCCCTATAGAACATCCTCATCCGAACTTAAAAGACACCTCTCCATCTCAACTTAACCCAAATGGAATTCATGACAGCCAATTGCTCCTTCTCCTGAAAATCTATTTCTTCTCCTAATACGTTGTCTTGATTAATAACACCTCATCCACCCAGTTGACTGTAAAAGTGATGCAACCTCTGACCCCTGTGCTTCCATATTCATGCCGTGTTTTGTTTCCAAAGTTCACTGCTTAACAAGATGAGCTTCTCAGATCAACAGATCTTGGTGGGATCTTTTCCCACCAAGAATAGTAAGTGACAGAATTTCCCAGACAGATCCTCCAAACTAGAGCTCAAAGTCCATCAAGAGATCTGCCATTTTAATGTTTCCTCTCTCCCCACATTCTTACCTCAGTCACTGAGTCTTGTCCATTCTACTTGCAAAATGTCTATCTGGTGCCTTCTTTCCCTTCTGTGTTGGTTCTTACCCTGATGAGCTCAGCCAGCACCACTGCATCAACTCCGAGTTGCACTCCCAGCTGCTAGTCTTGCTTTCCTCCAGTCCAGCTTCCCAGTTGTGATGGGAATGCTGTATAAAAGACAACTCTGGTCTGGGCTGTACCCTGCCCTACTTAAAACCTGTCTCCTGAGACAGCCACTCCTCCATGTTCTTCATGATCTTCTCCTCGGCGATATTCGTGACTTCAGATCCCAGCACTTCCTTTCCTATGGAACAACTTGCAGTTTTCCATGCCTTTTATCTTCTTTCCTGCCTCTTGGCACTTACACATGGAATCCTCTGCTAAAATGCAATTTCTCAATAACCACACACATTGTTTTTGTTTGTTTGTTTTTGAAACAGAGTCTTGCTCTGTCACCCAGGCTGGAGTACATTGGCACAATCAGAGTTTACTGCAACTTTGACCTCCCAGGCTCAAGCAATCTGCTCACCTCAGACCCCCAAGTAGCTGAGACTACAGGAACGCACCACCGTGCCTGGCTATTTTTTTTTTTAATTTTTTAGAGATAAAATCTCACTATGCTGCCTGGGCTGGTCTCAAACTCCTGAACTCAAGCAATCCTCCCACCTCGGCCTCCCAAAGTGCTGGGATTACATGTGTAATCAGGCGCCCGTCAGCCTCTCACATTTTAAATATAGTTTTATGTCATGTTACATCCTCTGTGAAACATTTCATGATTCTCCCCACATTCTTAGGCACCTTCTTTTCTCATCTCCATTAGCTCCTCTACATACTGCAGTCTCACTGTTTTGTAATTGTTTGTTTACACCTCTCTCTTCTACATCAAACAAGAGTCTCTTGAGGTCAATGACTGTGTCTTATTTGTTCCTAAGTGCAAGGCCAGTGCTTGACTCCAGTAGATAGTCTATAAGCATCTGTTGATAGACAGAATGGATGAAAATGTAGCCAATAAAACTTATCAATTGGTTATATCTTTTATATTTGTTAAAATAATTTAATAACATTCTCTGAAGATTTCAGGAGCAGGGCAATCTACAAATTAGGGTTTTACTGTTTTTGTAAGTTATTTTCTTTAAAAAAATTTTTTTTAAGAGATGGGGGTCTTACTATGTTGCTAAGGCTGGTCTTGAACTCCTGGGTTCAAGCCATTCTCCTGCCTCAGCCTTCTGAATAGCAGGGACTACAGGCAGGCACCACCATGCCCAATCTAAATTGGAATTGTATAGTCATGGGTCCATTAGAATTTGTGGTATGAAGGGGCTTATATCAAATAAAATTCAAATGCACTTTTGATTATGGATTTCTAATTCATAATAATGAAAGTATAATTCTAATTTGCATTAAAATAGAGCTGAGAATAGCTATTGGGAGAGGAGCCTTTTCTCATACATTTTTGTTCAGAATGGAAAAAACGTGTTTGGATGTTGTATCTGAAGAGAAATTATATGTTAAATAAAATTTAATGTGTGACAAGCAAGCAGTGTCTCAATAGTTCTGAAATAGATTTTGAAATAGACCAAGAAACTAAGGTTGGATAATTTTTCATAGCTACATTTGGAGAACATTGCTCTGATGGACGTTTTAGTCTTAATTATCTTAATGGAAAAACTTGTTGAATAGGATCCCATGTAGTTCTATTTTAATGGGCCAGACTCCAGAAGTGTATCCAGTCTCATGTGACTTAAGTTACATTACAATACTTCATTCTCTGAGGCCTTTCCATATACCAACCATGAAATCACTGTCTACAGCTCACACTTTTCTAAACATTTGTACCAAAAGTATTCTCCTGAGAGATGAGAAAAATCATGATATCTTAGGTCTTGCAGGGGATATGCTGAATTTTAGTTTTTGCTAAGAATACATGAAAAATGAAATATGTCTGGAGCAGTTATCATACTCCTAGAACAAGCATTAGATGATGAGATATCCAATTGCGTTACAATTGATGGCACCATCTTGGATTCGTTAGTTACCCCCACATTTGTCAAGTTGGACTTGAATTTTTGAATGCCAAAGTGCCTTTAATAAAAGAAGCATTTTCTGTTGGAGTTCTATGGCAGAAGTCTCCTCTGGTGAACTGTTTATCCCTCAATGCTAAGTGGACTACTCATCTCTAAATTCTTAGTCCAGGACATGGCAGCATATAAAGCCTTCAGTTAAAAAAAAAAGAGCCTGTAGAGTCTAGGAAGAAACCACAGCAGCTTTAAAGTTCCATGCATTTGTGTGGTTAGGTGATGAGAGGACTTACCAGAAACATATCTTTTAGTAGCCATAATGTAAACCTTCCTTTCCTTTGTATTCATTTGTTTTTGCTTTGCTTTGAGGGTGAGAAGATGCAAGGACTGGTAACTGCAAACTTTAAAGGGAAGTAGCATTTCTGTCCTACTTCAGAAGTAGCCAGGGATAAATGAGCTCTACCCTCATGGACTACAGATCCAAGTTCCTGGAGTTGCAACCAATTAGTGCTGGCGCAAGAGGTACATGTTTAACTTTGAAGAGCTTTAAAGTAAGAAAAATGTATTTTTTTCTTCTACTATAAAAGCACCATATGGTCATGTAGAAAATGGTAAGACATACTTTTGTGCATTATCCTCTAATAGCATTTAATTATTATATGATGACATTTTGATTTTGATTTTGTGCTGTCTCCCTTATATGGTTGAGATATTTTCAAGGCAGTCACTTTACTTTGATCATCTCTCTATCTTTTGTGTCTTTATATCACAAATGATTGTGATTTGTGATTATGGACTTAAATTAGCTGCCAAAGAAACTATAAGTATCATATCAGGTTTACAGGTACATAGACAATGACAGCATACACAGGAGGTTTCAGATTATTCTGTAAAAAGCAGCGTAGTTCTTTAGAGTGGTGTTAATTGAGAGAAGGCAGGGATTTGTTAATTTTTCTTCTAGATCCAGAGCAAATGAATATGCAGCTACAAGTTTTCCGTCTTGATGTTAGTTTGAATATGCAGCTAAACATCTTCTGCTTTGATTTTTGTTTGATAATTGATTCATTGACAGAAAAAAATGTAAAATAAAATAGCATTAAGAAACTCAACATTTTTCTGGAATGGCTAAGACGATGTGGCCCTTATATGATCTCAATTTCAGAGCAAGCTGTTAAAAAATTGGAGAATGGTGGTTCATCCATAGATGTCACATCAATCTTCTTCATCATTTTTACCAGCATTATCTAAATGCTGTAATTGATATCAAATTGCAAGACAGGAGGCCTGGCAATAGAACCTTACAACTCATCTCTCTTTAGATGGCATATGGGGAAGACTGATGACAGCTGGATGCTGGAAAACCATTGCACAGTGATATAAACAACTGAAAGGCTGAGTAAGGTACTTTCTATTAATATATAGTAAAGAATTTTGGACTATACACTCTAGGCTAAGGCTTCTGGGAAGTGATGAATAACCAATTGCGTGCATAGATAATCAGATTAAGGATCAACTCATTCGGAGCAAAGCCTCAAGGCAGAGATAGAGCCTCAGAATGAGACCCACGGAGAATGGCCAGGAGGTGGGCCAACTGCCTGCAGATGCAGCAAGGGGGGGACGATGGATTGGCCGTGGTGGTGACAGTTTCACTGAGGAATAGGAAGGTCATTCTATGTATAGCAACTCTAAGTTCCCAAATGAATTCTTCTGCAGGTCTCAGTTTACAAGTGAATTCAAGAGTGTTAATTCTACCTCCTGACTCTCAGAACTCTTAAGAGCTAAACTGTAGATAAGTTACTTAACCTTTCTGTGTCTCACTTGCTCCATCTGTAAAATGGGGTAATAATTGCATCAAAGCACGCAAAGCAGGGTTGTTTAGAACACTGAATAAGGTAACAAAGTAAGGGACTTAGAAGTGTGCCCGGCACAAATGAACCACTCAACAAAGGTCAGTTATTATTATTTTCAGAATTTGATAAATGGGAAGAAATCTTTCCAAACTGGAAGGTTAAAATCAGCAAAGTTCTTTATGTAATAGAACTTAGAGAAAGAAGGTTTAGATATTTCTCCTTTAGTGTACAGATATTTTAAAATTATGATCCCTACATCCCGTAAACATTTACTGATAAATATCAATGGGCAAGTTGTTACTGGGTGTTAATGGTAGTAGAGTTGAATCAGCCTTCTACCCAGTAGAAAGAAAAGTCTCGTGTTTGTTTATCCAGCTTTTGTTTTGTCTTTTTCTTTCACCTACTTCTCAAATATAAAATTTCTTCATTTTCCTTTTTGATGGGGCAGCAGAAAATACCAGAGTTGGGCAAATAGCATCATGTTGCTATTCACAGCTGGTTAGTCGAGGACTGAATATCACACTTGCCTGCGGTTATATGGAACCTATTATGGAATAGTTTATCTTGCCATAGTAGACACTTTTTCTAGACTTTTACCACTCTTCAGCCCCATACCTTAGTCCAAAATCACTTTAGTAGCACATAGTAGGTTCATGGGAGACACTCAGTAAATCTTTGTTGAATGAATAGGAGGCCTTGCTAATGGCTCCTGTGTGACCACATGATATTTTTTTGTCATCTAAATCATAGGAAGGGCTTTTATTTCCATTCATTCCTAGAGAAAAGGCACTCTTTTGATGAAAGGGAGTCAAAGTTGGTAATAGTAACATCACCAAGTGGCTTTCTGAGGTGAGCACTTAGAAAAAAAAATCATTTTCCTACATGCAATATGGAGCTGGTTCTGAAGACCAGAACCTTGGAGACTGACATCACATTGTCAAAAATCCAAAATGTTGAAAGTATTCTCTCTTGGTTAACCTGAGAGGAAATAGGCACTCTCATACATTGCTTGTAGGAAGGAAAAATGTATAAACATAATGGAAGGAACTAGGCAATAGCCAGGTGAATTACATACACACTTATCCATTGATTAGCAAGTCTAGAAAGGGGTTGCTAAGTGTGTATATAATTATCCATTGACTAGCAATCCACTTTCTAGGAGCCCATGTCAAAGATAAACTGGCAAAAATACGAAAGCATATATATGCATGCCTGTTTATAGCGGCACTATTTGTAATTTCAAAAGACAAAAAAAAAAATCCTACTGTCTATCAACATGGATTTAAATGAGTAAACTATGGCACAATGACACAATGACACATAGCACTCCAGGAGTACTATGCAGCTGTAAAAAGAAATGTGGAATAACTATACAGACTGCTCGAGAGTGGTCTCCTGGGTAAATGGAAATAGCAAAGTGCAGAACACTATGCGATAAGCTATCTCACATCTAAGAAAGATGTGGGGTAGGAACCTATAAATATATTTGCTTATACTTAAGTCATGGAAGGAGAAACTAAAAATTATTAAAAATGGTTACTCCTAGAAGAAGAAAAGGACAGAGAATACAGGACCAGTGCTTGGTAGGATTGACTTTTGAACTAGTATGTGCTTTGCATAATTATTAAATAAGATTAAACCGAAATGAGCAAGCCCTGCAAATCAAAAGCAAAATGAAACAAATTAATTTTTTTTTTTTTTTTTGAGACGGAGTCTCGCTCTGTCACCCAGGCTGGAGTGTGGTGGTGCGATCTCGGCTCACTGCAAGCTCCACCTCCCGGGTTCAGGCCATTCTCCTAACTCAGCCTCCAGAGTAGCTGGTACTACAGGCGCCCGCCACTTCGCCCGGCTAGTTTTTTGTATTTTTTTTTTGGTTAGAGACGGGGTTTCACCGTGTTAGCCAGGATGGTCTCGATCTCCTGACCTCGTGATCCGCCCGTCTCGGCCTCCCAAAGTGCTGGGATTACAGGCGTGAGCCACCACGCCCGGCCGAAACAAATTAATTTTTGAAGATGCATTCCTTAGCATGCAGCTGAGCTCAGGTCAGGATGATCCTAAAACCCTTATTTTGTTCAGACCCGGAAACTGAGGCAGCAAGAGCTGAACTCTGACTGATGAGAGAGAGCATCCTGGAATGCTGGTTTGCCTGCCTGTCTTAGCTGACTGATCAAACGCTTTTCATCACCCCTCCTTTCTTTATCTGGAAGATAAGCATCTCACAGGCATGAAAAATGAGTCTCTAACAAAGCCAGCGATAATGCAGTTTGAAAAAGGCATACTGTAATTGTGTCATCTGGTCAGATTTACTAATCAATGAAGAAAAAATGGAGAATAGCAGTTTAGCATTCCTGAAACTGATCCCTGTGTTCCACGGAAGATGGATTTGGACCCACAGGACTGAAGCTCTGTTGATGAAGAAATTGTTGGTGCATCTAAGCTGTCCTTCCTTGGCCATTGTCCTTGGAGCTGTGTTCCTCGTATGAACTTGCCTTGCTGAAAAATGGCATCTGGTTCCACAGCAGAGCTCGCCAAAGGAGTCAGTCCCAACTTTCAGGACAGCTTTCCTCAAAGTCATTCTGGACGAAGATTCCAAAGCATTGCTTCTAGCACTTTAAAAAAGTTTCTTTAGCCATGGGTAGAGAGTGGATGCAGCTGCGAAGCTGCCAAAACAGTATTCAAGTTTCCCTCTTGGAACGGCTAGAGGAGCCAGCTTCTTAGGAGGCAGCCTGCTGCTGCGGGAGGATACGGGGGCCCCAGCAGCATTGAAAAGTCTCTGACTACCCTGAAGTTGGAGGCCGTCCCGGGGAATCTATGCAGCGTAAGCTTGGGTGGGCCAAATGGCCACTCGGAACTGCCAAAGGCTGCCTGGATCACTAGTTCACATAAGCTCGGGCTCAGCAGGCTAAGCTGCTGGCATTTGTTCAGTGGGGGAAAAATAAAATAAACTTTGTGTGGCAAGTGATAACCCTGACATTTCAATATATTTACCACAATGTTGTTTCCTAGAGTCGCAGAGTAAAACAAATTAGAATTATAAATACCATCCAATTTTCCTAACAGCTCTTGTGAGTTATTAGAGAAAATCAAATCACCTTAGTCAATCAAAGGCATCTTAAATGCCACCATGCTGCTCTCCCTGAAGAGCTAAAAGCACCTATCATTCCTATGCAGCCGTACAACTCCTTCAGTATGGTAGAGACTAAGCACTTTTGTGTAAATATAAAAATACACAGATCAAGTGTACAAAATGCTATACTGAAACATGGTTACGTTTCTGAGCTTGGCCCTAAAATCTGATGCAATGCTTAAGTTTTCTTGGGAGTTCTAGGAATGAAGAAAAACACAAAATTATCCTTTTTTTTTTTTTTTGCACGGAAAGTCTTTGCACTAGTGTCAATCTTCATGTGTATAGGAATTTAAAATTGACGCGAACTCATGATTGTACATGAGACGTTACATTGGGGGCCTACGAGTATTTTATGAGGAGATGCTTTCTTGGTGAGAAGCCGGATGCTCAGAAGGCTGCTAGAAGGAAATACTTCATTCCAGTCAGCCTTCACCTAAGCGGGAAACAGGCCACACTCCTCTCATGGTCATGGGTTCTGGTAATTGTTGATACTTGGATGAGCTGTCAATGTGATAACTGTTTGTCATGTCCCACTTAATTGGAGCCCCATAGAACAATAATGAAGTACCCTCTCCATGCAGATGACTTTGTGATTGATGACCCAGCTGAGGAAATCATTTACAAATACAGACCAAAATTCAGCCTGGTGATGGATCTCATCTGATATTCTCTTGGTCTTTAGAGTGTGGCTCTTTGATTGACACTCATGGTATTGAAATAACCCAAGAGAAAAATCTTGCCTCTAGACACAACAAAGGCCCCTAAATTGACTCACTCTTATTGAAATAGGCGAAATTTTGTTAGCTTCTTTTCAAGCTGACTGAAGGTTTAGTGCATATATATTTTTAATGCTGTGTGAGTGAAAATATTACATTGGAAGTAATATCAGTTGATTGATGTTGTAAAAAATTGAGTTCCATCTGTGCAGGGTGATTTCTCAGTTAGATATACAGAAGCAAGAGGGTGCTGGTGGCCCTGGTAGTCCCGGCATAGTGACGGCTCCTTTGGGAGGAGGTGTTGTGAAGGGCACAGAGGATGTGTTGGTTTCATAATCAATTTCCACTCCCACAAGCTTCCTCAACTCCTTTCAACAATGAATTGAATAATGTAACAATATTATTTTTTTTTTTTTGCTGTTCAAGATACTCACTGTTAGAAATAATTGGGTTAATTTAAAAATTATAAATGAAAGATAGAATATTTCAGGAAAATGTGACCTAATAACCTGTGGCAGTCATTTGTAGAGAAAAGTGCTATTAGTGCTAAGAAGGGTGATTGAGTGCTATTTTAAAAAAATAATCAAATGGGCTAGTATTCATCAGGGACTGCTCTCAACAGCGTATTCTCAATAAAGGGAGAGGAATCAACTCAAACAAGAGGGTTCAGTAAACAATGAAAAGAAGAAAAACATCAAATTATGTGATTAACATTGTCTGTTGCAATGTAAAGTGCAATGCATTTATATAATGTACAGTTTCCTGTATTTGTATTTTCCCTTTAGAACCATATTAAATTGAATTAATGTTTATCTGTTACATTCAGAACCTAGAAGTGTGTTCCTAAGGATCTTCAGGAAAGAACATAGAGCAACCAACAATGATGTACAGTGACCTATGAGGTCTCATTCAATTACAAAGCGAGTTATAGGAAAATCCATCCCTTCGTTTACTCTGTCATCCACTAATTCTCACAATTACATATTGAGGGACTACTAGGTAACAAAAGTTTGGGCTAAAGGTAGGTTTATATCAAATCTGTTATAAAATGCACATTGTTACAGGTATTACGTATATAAATGCATGTTTACATGCATTCATTGGAGTATTGTTGAGCACCTGTTTTGTGTAAGGTACAGTGCTGGATATGACTGGAAGGTAGGAATGAATTGGAAACAATACTCTGCTTCTTTAACAGAGTATCGAGGTGCACATGTCAGTTCTGAGATGGGTAGAGCTTGCTTTAAAGAAGCTGCCGTGGGGTGGACAGCATTTGAACTGGTTCCTGAAGGCTAGATTGGATTTCCCTAGGTGGAGATGGGGAAAGAGAAAGTAGAGGGAGCATCCTAAGGAAATGTTCAGAGGTAGAAAATGGCAGGGAATGTTTAAGGATGACCATTTGGTGGGCACAGCGTGGATGCCTAATGATCGCATGAGCTGAACAGAACACCTGCAAGAGATGAGGGACCAGATCATAGCAGGCTTCCTTTCAATCCTGGAGTGGAGAGTTTGAGCTCTGCATTCACACATTGGTGCAGCATTTGTGTTTCCTGAGGAAAGAATAAGAAGATCAGAGCTGGGCTATAACAACTTTTATCAGATGGTGGAATGGGGACTGTCTTTAAGAGGGGCAGCCTTAGGCAGGGAGACAAACTGTGCAGGCAGTTGGTAGGGACCCAGGTGAGAGGACGTGATAACTTGAACGTGGAGGGTAAGGAAGGAGAGGCCAAGATGGCGTCACACTTTCCATGCCTGAGTGGGGAGAGGGACAGACAGAGATCGGGAATGTTTGGGACTAAAGATGGTAAGTTCCACTTTATATTGCATGAACAAAATACACATCAATTTCTCCTGAAAGCAGAAATGGCTTTACTTGGCTAGAATTAAATGGTCAATAGTTTCCTAAAGTTGACGTTGCTCAGGGAGTGATTTACCATGGCAGGGAAAAGCAGTCTTAGGAGTGCTAATATGTCTTTCTCATCATTAGATTTCAGGAATCACAGACAAGACTGTGCCTAAGTGGAGACAGGTAAATAAAGCTTCCTCTCCCCAACCCCCTGCGCTCTGCACTAATAGAGATCCAGCTGCTGGGAGCAATGAGAGCAGAGGTGATGTTCGTGGGATCAATGCAACCCTGGATTCTCTTGCCACCAGTCCTGTCTCCTGGGGAGCCATTGAGTTAGTGGAATCAGCAGTGGAAGAGAGGATGAAATGGTATTGGCATGCCTTCATTCCCTCACACATTAGCCAGCGGCGGCTGTCTTTTGTCCATTTTCTGCTCACCTTCGTTGTCTGTTTGGCTCGTCCTTTTTGTTTTACCTTCTGGTATTTGTTTTCCTTCCCCTAGTTTCCAGATAATTCTAACCTGATTTGCTCCCCCGTCCTCTCTTCTTTTAGTCCTTCCTTTCTCTATATTCCTGCCTCCTGCCTTGTTTTTATTTTTTGTTATGAAATACTGCAAACATACAGAAAAAAAATCATTGAGAATAAGTAATATAACAAACACCCACTTACATACCATGGAACTTTAACAAATGTTAACGTTTTGCCTTATTTGCTTTGGCTCTTTTTTTAAGGGAATAAAAATACTATATCTATCTATCTATCTATCCGTCTATCTATCTATCTATCTATCTATCCGTCTATCTATCTATCTATCTATCTATCTATCTATCTATCTCTCTATCATCTATCCATTCATTCATCAACATAGTTAAAGCCTGCTGTGCATTACACCTCCTTGATAACATAACCATCTCTTCTGCTCCAGATGTTAGCACTCTCTTGAATGCCAACATTGTTATTCTTATGCATGTTTTTATATTAATAGAATCACTGCATATACACTACATACAAACATTAAATTGTGTTGCTTTGTATGTTTTCAGTCTTATATTGATAATATATTGTATATATTCTATAACTGGCCTTTTTTTTTTTTTTTTTTTGCTTAACCTAATGTTTCTGAAAGTTATCCATGTTGATAATTGCAGCTCTAATTCATTTATTTTGATTGTTGTATAAAGTCCTTTGTATGAATACACTACAATTTATTTAGCCAATTTGTGCTTAATGAACATTTAAGTTGTGTCTGATTTTTCTCCCCTGCAACAACAAAAATTGCTGCAACAATCATTCCTGAGCATGTCACATGTGTCAGAGAATTTATCTGAATTATATACCAAGAATTGGACTTTTTAGGCTATTAGCCACGCTATCCTTACTTATTATTGCCATATCGTGCTCCAAAGTTGTGGAACCAGTTTATAGGTTCACCAACCGTATATGAGAGCTTAGCCTTTCTCAGTATTCTTCTCAACACGAGGTATTATGAGGCTTTTAGATTTGCCAATATGTTGGGAATAAATTGGCATCTCGTTGTTGGTTCGCTTTGCATTTCTTTGATTACTAATGAGACTGAGACTTTCTTTAAAAGCTTATTATCTATTATAGTTTTGTGAATTGCTTGGGAGTATATACTTTGTCCATTTGTTGCATTAATTTGTCCTTTTTTCTGATTTTATAAGTTTTTCACATATTCCTTTGCTTTATATAGACTGTATATGCAAATAACTTCTCCTAGAAGTTATTTTTCTGGGATGGATCTTTCGTTTTGCTTATGCTATCTTTTGATGTAGAAAAACTTTAAATTTTAATGAACCAAATGTATCAATTTTTTCCTGTATGGTTTTACTTTGCTTTGTTTTGTTTTTCTACCTTTCCTTCTATTGTCTTTGTTCTCTTTGGGTATATGGTATAAACTTAATTGGCTTGTCTTCCCACTTTCTCTTTTATAAAATAGTTTTTAAGATGGGGATGATGGGTTTCTTAAAGGTTTGTGAAGCCTCATCTGTGAAACTGTGCCACTTGTTTTGAGGGGAAAAATTGGGAATGGAGGAGATTTGGCTGCTACTTTTTTCAATGTGTAGTTTATTAATGTAGTTAGGTTTTCTATTTCTTCAATGTTGATACATTTATTTTTATACAAAATTATCCATTAATTCGCACAAAGTTATGTAAAGTACTTCTAATGATTTTGTCCTCTTCTGTATGTAGTGATGTCCTTTTTATTTGTTAATATTACTTAACATCTTGTTATTCCAAAGATAACTTTTATTTTATGGATGCTTCCTATTCTTTTTTTTTTTTTTTTTTTTGAGACGGAGTCTCGCTCTGTCACCCAGGCTGGAGTGCTGTGGCCGGATCTCAGCTCACTGCAAGCTCCGCCTCCCGGGTTCCCGCCATTCTCCTGCCTCAGCCTCCCGAGTAGCTGGGACTACAGGCGCCGCCACGTCGCCCGGCTAGTTTTTTGTAGTTTTTTTTTTTTTTAGTAGAGACGGGGTTTCACCGTGTTAGTCAGGATGGTCTCGATCTCCTGACCTCGTGATCCGCCCGTCTCGGCCTCCCAAAGTGCTGGGATTACAGGCTTGAGCCACCGCGCCCGGCCCCTATTCTTTCTTTCTATTTCATAAGTGTCTTTTTATTTTTTATTTTTTTTATTTTTTTATTTTTTATTTTTTATTATACTTTAAGTTCTAGGGTACATGTGCATGACGTTTATATCATGTATAACTCCCAATGCAATCCCTCCCTCCTCCCCCCTCCCCCTGATAGGCCCCAGTGTGTGATGTTCCCCTTCCCGAGTCCAAGTGATCTCATTGTTCAGTTCCCACCTATGAGTGAGAACATGTGGTGTTTGGTTTTCTCTTCTTGTGATAGTTTGCTAAGAATGATGGTTTCCAGCTGCATCCATGTCCCTACAAAGGACGCAAACTCATCCTTTTTGATGGCTGCATAAGTGTCTTTTGTTGTATTTTGCTTCCTGCCTCATGCATTTATAATGTACTCTGTTGTTATTCTAATTTCTTGATTTGAATGCTTAATTTTTTAAATTGTTTTGTAGCAAATTCATTGAAGGCCATACATTTAACTGTAAGTAATACTTTTGATACACAGCACAAGTTTTGAAATGTAATACAGTAATTTCTGTTCTAATTTTCTTTCAACCCATGCATAGAGGCCCAATTTTTGGTTTCCAAATATGTCTTTCTTAACTTCCTGTATTTTTATTGTTGACTTTGATTTTAATTTTGTCATGTTCACAAAATATAGCCTAGATTCATGAAATATAGACCATATTCATTCGTCTATATTTGATATAGATTCATTGAAATTTGCTAGAAATGATGGATAGAATCT
This sequence comes from Trachypithecus francoisi, assembly GCF_009764315.1. Lineage (NCBI taxonomy): Eukaryota > Metazoa > Chordata > Mammalia > Primates > Cercopithecidae > Trachypithecus > Trachypithecus francoisi. The sequence continues at coordinate 30,118,585 of NW_022681464.1, forward strand.
ATGATACAGAGTCATTGAAATGTGTTAGAGCTTCCTTTCTGATTTAGTGTATCATAAGTTTTCATCAATGTGCACATATAAAGGATATATACTCTCTGTTTGGGGGATATAGAGTTTCCTGCATATTTTGGAGCAAACATTAATTTGTTGTTTAAATCTGCTACATTCTTACTATTTTAAAAAGTCTGCTTTGTCTGTCACACTTGATATAAAGAAAGATATAACTTGAAGATTGTGAGTTTCTCTTGGACTCTCTCAGATTTTGCTTAAACATTTCAAGGCCTTGCTAATTCCAGGGTGTTTAAGAGGGAATGACTTCACGCCTCCTTGCTATTAGGTACATACAATTTTATGATAAACTCACTGACATAAGTATTCTTTCCATCAACAAATGTTTACTGAGTACCAACGATGTGTCCTGCACTGTTCCAGGCATAGTGGACAAGACCAAGAAAGACACTACTTTCAGGGAGCTGTTATCCTAGTTGGGGAGACAGGTGATTTCTAATAAGCAGATTTCACCTAATATCAGATGTCACAGCCAGTGCTGTGCAGAAGGATAAAGCAGGGAGAGGGGAGACACGGTCGACTTGGATGGGGAGTCACACTACGGGACTGGCTAGAGAAGGCACTCTCAGGAGACCACCTATGTGGTGGACTGGACAAAGCAAGAAGATGAGTCATGTGGGTGTCTGGGGAAGATCATTCCAAGTGGAGACAATGGAAAGAAGGCACAGAGGAGGGGGGAAGTTATGTTGAGAGAGCACCATGAGTGTGCTTCAAGAATGGCGAGATCAGGGTGACAGGGGATGACTCTCATTTTGAATGGATTCATTTGTCGGCTGTGTGGAGAATGAACCATAGTGAAACAAGATGGGAGATGGGGACCGGTGAGGAGGCGAATGGAGTCATCCAGGCAGGAGAGGGGGCAGTGGTTTGTACTATAGAGGTGATGGTCAGAAGTGGGGTGATTCAGAATATATTTTGGATACTTGGCCCACTGGATTTGCTGATGAACTGGATGTCAGAGAGTGTAGCAACAAAGGGATCAAGAGTGGTTCCTAAAATTTTTGCCTGAGCTATTGAGTGAATGGGATTGCCATTTAGTGAGATGGGAAAGACCTGGGTGAATCAGATATGGAGATGAGAACGAAGAGGTCCCTTTGCAGGACAGACTTGTGATGCCGGTGCATGATTTTGTGCCTGTGTGTCTGCTTGGTCCCCTGTCCACTCCCTGCCCTGCCTTCACTCTGCCCTGCATCACAGGGGACAATTATTCCCGCACCCCCCCACACCACCAATGCAGCTGTTCTCAGGAGACAGCCACAGCTTCTGCTCTGTCTTGAGCATTCAGGTGGAGAGAGAAGGCGTCAGAAGCCTGTACCCGGCACCTCTAGCTAGTATGTAAGGCTGGGAAAGGCAGAGCAGCCAGTGCGAGGGAGAAGGTGAGAAGAGTACTGTGTCAAGGAGGAAAGTGAAGAAAGGTTTCCTAGAAGGAGGGTATCATCCACTCCGCCCAATGCTGCAAAAGGTTGTGTTAGACGAAGACTGGAAAGCGACTATTAGTTTTTGAAAATGTGAAGTAGTGATGTGTTTTCGGAGGGGTAGGAGTTAATTGGCTGGAGAGGGTTCAAGAGAGAATGGCTTTATGTCTTAGGGGACTGGTCCTTTTGCATGGCTGATGTCTCATAATGCTATTAATTCTTTTAGATTTTAATTCTGTTTTGACTGATACTCATATTGCCACTGGCATGTTTTTGGATGAGTGTATTAGTTTGCTAGGAATGTCAGAACAAAGTACCGCAGAATGGATGACTTACACAACAGAAATTTATTTTCTCACAGTCCTGGAGGCTGGAAGTCTGAGTCACCAGGGTTGGTTTCTCCCGAGGCTTCTCCTTGGCTTTCAGATGTCTGTTGTCTCCCTGTGTCTTCATATGGTCTTCCCTTCGTGTGTCTCTGTGTCCTAATTTCCTCTTTTTATAAGGACATCAGTCATATTGGATTAGGGCCCACCGAATGACCTCATTTTTCACTGAATTACCTCTTTACAGACCCCATCACCAAACAGGTCACGCTCTGAAGTACTGGGGGTGGTACTTCAACATATGAAGTTTGGAGAGAGTACAGTTCAGTCAAAAACAGTTTCTCCAGTGTCTTTTGTCCATATCTTTTTGTGTGACTTTGTGTTAGGCATGTTTTCTACAGTGCAGCAAATAGGTTGATTTAAAGAAATTCAATGTGATTAGATTCAGCTTGATCCAGTTTGATTGGTCTTTTAATATGTGACTTTTCTCCTTTCATTTTATTGTAATTTTTACGTTTGGACCAATTTCTGCCGTATTCTTTTCTGATTTCTGTTTATCATCATTTTCTCCCCCTCTTCTCCCTTTGTTCTAATTTCACATGAATTGGGTGAGTTGTCAGTCTTCCCCTTCCCCCACTCTATGGTTTGAAAACTAGACTGCTTTTCCATTTTGCTGTTGAGTATCTTAAATTTTAAACACATATACTTATGTATACATTTTTAATTAATTAATTAATTTTTTGAGATGGGGTATCACTTGTCACCCAGGCTGGAGTGCAAGTGGTAAGATCTCAGCTCACTGTAACCTCTGCCTCCCAGGTTCAAGAGAGTCTCCTGCCTCAGGCTCCTGAGTAGCTGGGATTACAGGTGTGCACCACCACGCCCGGCTAATTTTTGTATTTTTAGTAGAGACAAGGTTTTGCCACGTTGGCCAGGCCTGTCTCAAACTTCTGACCTCCAGTGATCCACCCGCCTTGGCCTCCCAAGGTGCTGGGATTACAGGCGTGAGCCACTGCGCCTGGCCTTTATCTATACATTTTTAAACAAAGCTTAAGATTATTCAGTATTTCTTTCCGAGTATTTTTACATTCTCCTTTGAACATATTCTGTGCTATCATTGCCTAGAGATTTGGCAGTTCATTAAAAATTAGTATTTCTCTAATTGATTTTTAATTAATTTTCCAGCATATTTTATCAATTTCTGTAATCTCTCCAATTTTGCATAATTGTCCTTCCTAGTCATAATACTGCGGTAACAACTTTAAAAGCAGGGGCTGAAACAATACGGTTTTATTTCTTGTTTACATTCCAGGTTGGCTAGGATTCAGTTCCTGCATTCTGAAGGCCATCTGAAGGAGCTGCCAGCATCAGCAGAGGCAGAAGGGAGAAGGTACGCTGGCTCTTAAAGCTTCCATGCAAGATAATTTTCCATCACGTTTGCTCACATTTCCTTGGCCAAAGCAAGTCATATGGCCAAGCATGACTTCAAGAGGGATAGGAAAATAGAATTATACTATGGCTGGGGGATTGGATATGGTGGAGTTGTGCGTCACCATCTTCAGGCTGACTTCCCTTTCCCTTCATGCGGAACATCATCTTTAATAAATCTTTTAATTAGCATCTATGAGTGGTAAACTCTTTTATTTTTATACATGTAAAAAAGCCTTTATTTTTCCCTCTCTGCCTTAATTAAATGTTTAGCTGTGTATAAAATCTGAGATTTACTATTTCCTTACCTGAGCACTTGGAAAACGTTATTTTATTATCTTTTGGTCTGTATTTTTGCTCATGAAAGTGTTGTTACCAGCCTAATTGCTATTATTTTGTAGGTAATCTGTTATTTTTGGCAGCTTTTAGATTTTTTTCAAACTGGGTGTGATTTTATTCTTCTTTATCCTGCTAAGAACTTGAAGCACACATTTAGTCTAAGGATGTATGACTTTCTTCATCTCTGGGAAATTCTCAGCCATCATTTTTTCAATGATCTTTTGCTGGAACTCCCATTGAATACATGTCAGAACTGCTCATATTTACTAAATCTCTTCAGTCCAGTCTGTAATTTATTCTCTTAATTTTTTTTCTATTTCTATTTTTTTAAATTCTAAAACTCCTATTTTTCATAAGTATCTTGTTTTATTATTTGTTATTAGTTTTTCTAGATGATGTTGCTCATTTATATTTTTGACCATCCTAACCACATATTTTGAAGTCTTTCTTAGACTGTTTTGTGACATAGATCTCATTTGAAGTGAGTTTATTTAACTAATTTGTTTGTTTTGGGCCCTCTTTGTGAACATTTTGTTTTCTTTGTGGTTTGGGATTTGGGTTTATGAACTCATCTTAAGTGGGGAGATTGTTTTTTCCTTTGCTTTCTCCCTTTGTACCCACTTCTTTCTACCTAGAGATTATACAGTTGCTTTCACTCAGGCCTTTGCACTCTAGTTAAGAACAAGGTGTTATCATCGTACAGTGTTTCTGATCGTATTAGAAATGTATAACTCATCTGTTCACAGAACCAGAAGGCAACTTGGTTCCTCCCACTTTGCTAGGCTCCTGGCTTTTTAACAACTGAAGCCTCAGTCCTCATTCAGTAGCATTATAAAAAAAAATCTCCTTTTAGGACAGTAGAGAGACACCCTCCAGCTTCTGGCTTCAAGCAGTGAGCCTAGCTCTAGATGTCCGTCTGGCATGGAACACTTTTAGTCCCCATTACCTTGTTGGAGCGAGCTTAATGACCACCAGAATCTGATAGGCTGTGGTTTTAGCATCTCCCCCACCTTCCCGTTATTGCTCTGGGTTTCTGTGCCGTTGATCCACAGGGACCTTTGAGTTGCTTTGAACCTTGATACATCTTTCTGTTTTGTTGTTTTCTTTTTTCTTTTGTCATGTTTTCTTTCTCATCTATTATTTCAAAGTATTCGAAGCAGAAGAGATAAACTTTGGATTGTGAATTTACTAAGACATTCTTATGGGAAATACCTGTCTCCATTTACTCCCCTTTATCATAAACATCATTAAAAAAATTAAAGCATAGATCACAAAGTAAGATGGAAAAAACTTAAAAATCCACCATAATGCTTTATTTTTCCCAAGATGCTGAGAATAAAAGGTGTATTGGTGTTACTGTTATATAGCAGAATGGCTGTGAGCAGGGATCTGTCTCTCTCCAGTTGTGTGAAAGCAGAGAGTTATTTACTTATCTGCAGTATGGGAAAGTCATACCTGTTGCATAGAGCCATTGAGGAGATTACATGGAATCATGTATGCAAAGAGCCTTGCACAGTGTCTGTACATGGTAAGCAGTTATAGGTATATATAGTTCAAATTGTGTCTTGAATATGATCACTAGAATATATGTGTTGGTGTTTTGTTTCTAACTGTGGCAGGGAGGAGTACTTGTAAGTATATAAAGTAGTGTTACAGATGCTCGAATGTCCTTCCTGTTCCCCAGACAACTTTCATGAAATCCCATTATCAGAGAGTCTTTTCTTTGGATTAATACATCTCTCTTTAAATCAGAGGTTTGCAAATCTCGTATGTTTTCATTGGTAATGAGAGCTAAGTTATGAGGACAAAAAGGCATACAGTGGAATTTGGGGACTTGGGGAAAAGAGTAGGAGGGGGTGAGGGGTAAAAGACCACACACTGGGTGCAGTGTACACTGCTCAGGTGATGAGTGCACCTAAATCTCAGAAATCGCCACTAAAGAACTTATCCATGTAACCAAACACCACCTGTTCCCCAAAAACCTACTGAAATAAAAAAAATCAGAGGTTTCTATAGAAAAGTTATACATCAACCTGGGCAGAAGAGGTTTCTGCACACCTTTCTATGTGTCAGTTTGCTCAAATTGCTTTTTTCTGATTGCTAATTAAGGAAAAAAAGGAATCAGAGTTTTATTTGAGCAAGTAGAACTTACGACACTTCCCTGGGTGGGCAGATGGATCTATATGGGATGTGCTAGTGGGGTTTCTAGTAACTGATGAATTGTTCAACAATACAGATGAACAGGAGGCTCAGGGGTAGGTGTAAGAATGTAGGATGTACCACCCAGTTTCAGCTAAACCATGCTATGGTAACCACTCCAAAAATGTTGGTGGTTTACAATAACAAAGGCTGATTTTGCTCAAATATGTGCTCAATCTGGGAAAATTTAGGGCTTCATAGCCAAAGGAAAGGAGAACATGGTGGAACCATGCAATGGCTCTCAATGCTCCTGCTTGGAAGTGGCACACTTCACTTTTCTTTACTTTACTTTTCTTTTTTTTTTTTTAGACACAGTCTTGCTCTGTTGCCAGGCTGGAGTGCAGTGGTGCGATCTCAGCTCACTGCAACCTCCACCTCCCAGGTTCAAGTGATTCCCCTGCCTCAGCCTCCTGAGTAGCTGGGACTACAGGCGTGCACCACCACACCCAGCTAATTTTTGTATTTTTGGTAGAGACAGGGTTTCACCAGGAAACCAGGGTTGGCCAGGATGGTCTTGATCTCTTGACCTTGTGATCCGCCGGCCTCGGCCTCCCAAAGTGCTGGGATTACAAGCGTGAGCCACCACACCTGGTCTCATTTACATTTCAATGACCAATGCAAGTCACATGGCTAAACTTGAACTACAACACAAACCTCTGAAGTTTATAGCGCAAGATAGTTGGTAACTGCATAAATAAAACTAGAAGGCCTATTTTAGAACCAAGAAGTGTCAAATCCTTGATTGGCTTCTTTAACATGTTCTTACTATGTCAAGCGGGGAGGATCCAGTTTGTCAAAATGCTTTTGGCTAATGTGGCAAAAGCATAAGGAAAGAGGAAACTTAGTAGAGATGAAACATAAGTAACATCAACATCTACGTGTGTTATGGGCTGAATTGTATCCTCTCCCAAGTTTATATCTTGAAGTTCTAACTCAAGAGTACCTCAGAGTGTGACTGTGTTTGGAGATGGGGTCTTTCAAGAGGCTAGTAAGTTAGGATGAGATCATTAGGGTTGCCCTAATCAATATGACTGATGTTCATGTAAGAAGAGGAGATTACTAGTCACACACAGAGAGAAGCTCATGGGAGGACATAGAGAAGAAGGTGGCCATCTGCAGGCCAAAGAGAAACCTCAGAAGAAACTGACACTGCAGACACCTTGATCTGACACTTCCAGACTCTAGAATTGTGAAAAAATAAATTTCATTTTTTTGAGCTACCCAGTCTATGGTACCTTGTGGAAGCCCTAGCAAACAAATACAAATCTTTACCTTCTAACATAAGACATGTCTATGGACCTCCTCCCCGTCTATAACGTGATGAAGAACACATCACCCTATCCTGGCCTATCCTTGATCTAGGGACTGGTGTTAAGCAACTCTCTCAGGCCTTTCAATGGGCAAGGATCATGTTCATTGCCACAAAAACAATCTGCCTTCCCTTTTTCAACTGTCCATGCCTTCTTGCTGGCTATTCTGTTCAGCTGACACTAGCTCAGGGCAAGCCCGTTGAGAATGCCTCCTTTCTCTGCTGGTAGCAGTGTACTGATTAGTCTAGTTCTTTTCTCTGCTTCTTTCCCCTCAAGTTAGATACAGGCACTTGAACTTGACGTTAGTTTATGATGATTTTATTATCAAATTCTAAGCAAGTCATGCATTATAGATGTGTTGGATTCTAATCAAGTAATCAAAATATGTTATAACTTTATTGATTCCGTAGCCACATTGCACACTTGTTTCCACACTGGCACTTTTTAGACTATTGTACATATAGTTACCAATGGATTTACTTGTGTGTGTGTGTGTGTGTGTGTGAGATACCACATACTAGCTTCTCTTGTGCCATAAAGATGTGAAAGGAAATGATGAGAAATGCACTGTTCTCTCTTCATGTAGGAAAATGCCTAACATGCACAGATTATTTCAAGTTGTGCTCAATTGACATCCCCAGTCATATTAACCAGGAATGGAATTTCTTCTCAGAGACACCCTATCTGCAGAGTCGTACAGGGTCGTGGTGCTTAAAGCAAAGATGCCTCTATTTTGAACACTTGGGGTTTGAAAAATCTAATTTGCCCTGAAATCCCTTCTGCATTTTAAAAATTGTGTCTGAATTCTCAATGCAGTCAGAGTGACTGTTTGGTAGACAAAATGTATCCCCAAACCATCAAGGGATTTTCATAAGCAATTGGGATTACTCCAAAATACATTGCAGATTGGTATCAACTATCATATTTGAATTTGTATTCGAGTGCTGAGAGCAATTTGTAGCACATTATAAATCAAGGCTCCTCCCTCACAATTTCAGAATGCTCCTGTATGTGACAAGCACTAAGTACGCTGTTGCTACAGCAGCAACATCTGAAATTGCCCAGAGATATCACACCAAACTGAATGACAGGAGAAAATTTCATAATCACTTTACAAGTACAACCCTTCAGTATAGCCCAATCTCCTTCAACCCGAGAAAAATTGAGATGAGTTTGGATTGAGAATGTTAATTGGAACCTGATATGCTTGGCTTTCTGGCACAGTATTTAAATTTTGTCAGGAATATCTTTCTATCCAAGAGAGCTACAAAAAGTTAACTTATCTTTTTTCCCCCTAAAATGAAAGCTTAGATTCCAGCGAGTATAAGCCAGATTCATAGAGAAAATCCTAAAATTGCAAACTCTATAGCTACGAATTGGTCCTAATAATGGCTATTATTATTTAGATATAATAAAAATTCTAGCTATCTGCAGAACAGTAAACTCTCTAGTTTAGCAGGGGATTGAAGTGTTTTTTGGACTGTGCCATATGAAAGCCATCAGAGACAAAAGAGTCTTCACAGATATCCACTGTAACATTTGCAAAAAGCGTTAACAATATATCATACTTCACTGCTGCTGCAAGCCCATAATATTATTCACAAATTATGTATTTAAGATCGGGGAGCTGGAGACATTTTTGTAATGCTAATATTAAGACATCCCCTCCAGAGAGGTTCTATAGAACCTCAGCCTGCATTTTTCATATTCACCTTACTGCTTGACCATGTGATGATTCTGAAATCGTTGCCTGGCTACACTGATCCCTATTTCCTAGAGCGCTATCTGCCAATGTTCAGAAGAGTTTTATTCATAAGTATTACTTCAAAACATTGGACTGAATTTATAGAATTTATTGAAGGAAGTTTCTAAAACCATTAAAGATACTTTTAACTACAAGTCATTCAACCTGAGGAAAGAGAAAAAAAGTTACTTTGAATAATGAACTGATAATAAGATCAGAAAAATTAAGATGGAATATCATGCAAATAACATGGGCGTGGAGATTATTGCTTAAGATATACTTTTATTCTTATTGTTTTGATTAAAAAATGATAGAAAAACTGCAGAATAGAAAAAAGTAGATTTATAGCAGATGCTTTTATAGAGACCTAAAACTTTTAAGTATCCCAGAGGAAGTAGAATTAATTTATGATAAGATTTGAGTCTTCGATATCTCTATTAAGATTAACAAGAAAGAGGCAGATGGTGAGGAAATATCAGTAAGGTAGACATGTCTGGTTAAATGGTGTAAAATGAAAGCCCTACTTAAGACACAAGAACAACAATAGTAACAACTGCAACAGCCATGATGGTAAAATAATAATTAAACACATAGGTGACGGAAAAAGGAAGCTAGGAGGTGTCAAGCTCATTCTACAATAAATTATGATTTCATTCAAAAAGTAATCAACCACTGGCCGGGTGCGGGGGCTCACGCCTGTAATCCCAGCACTTTGGGAGGCCAAAGCAGGCGGATCACTTGAGCTCAGGAGTTCAAGACCAGCTTGGGTAACACAGCAAAACCCCATCTCTACAAAACATACAACAACAACAAAAATTTAGCTGGGAGTGGTGGCATGTGAATATAGTCCCAGCTACTCGGGAGGCTGAAGTGGGAGGATCACTTGAGCCCAGGAGGTGGAGGCTGCAGGGAGCCAAGATTGCTCCACTACACTCCAGCCTGGGTGACAGAGTGAGACCCTGTCTCAAAAAATAATTAATCACCAAATGCATCCCAATATATCTAGGATTGACAGCTGATTGGATTAACACAGTTCCTTTAATTAGAATCTAGGTTAGTGGACAGTAAAGGATCAGATTAATCCATGAAACTGAAGAAGAAGCAGGAAAGCAGGGACAGAAGGGCTTTTGCAGAGAAAGGGAGGGATGGGAAGAATTAATAAGATCAGCTTTTTAAACTCCTATTGGATGGGTGACACAAAAAATTGTAATATTCAGATAATGCCAGAAATTCATTTTAGTTGCAACCTTTCCTCCTCAGTCAACATTCATTTGAGCCATTTGAGTGGTAGAATTGATACACTTGATTTGCACTTTATCAAATGCAGCTTGAAATGGAGCTAGAAATAGCTATCTATCAAATTGGAAATCGATACGTCAGCTTGCATTTAGCCTCATAAACAACATACTGTTGTGGTTAAGAGTATTAGTTTTGGAATCAAACAGACCTGGGTATGACCTCAAGCTCACTTTTTTCATCTGTAAAATTAGGTCCAGAACACCTGCTCATACAGCTGATGAGAATATTCAATGAGATGAGGCATAAAGTAGGAAGCACTGGCTCTTACAAAAGAGTGTTAAGCATTTAACAATATTTACTCATTATTATATTAACGTTATTAATATTTTATCATTGATTGTAAATAAAATGAAATAATATTATTATGTTATTTGTAAATTATTTATGTTAATAAGAAAATGTTGATACATATTTCTAAGATACATTGGATATCTTTAAGCACTTAAAGGAAAGTATTATTCTCCCATTCAAAATGTGGTAAATAATAGGTTCAAAATAACATTCTCAGAGAGATATATGCTCATATGAATATGTATTTTACTCTGTAATTTTCTCATGTCCTAATAAAATTCAGGTCAAAATTATAAAAAGTTATTTTTATAGTATATTATAAAAAAGTAAATATCTTACTTTTGTAGAAAAATTGGCAAATGATGCGTGTAGTATATTTAAGAAGCCCATGGTGTTCTCAACCACTTCATTTGACATTTAGCTAGTACAACAGAGGGTTTCTACTGGACAGTGAGAAGAGAACATTACACAAGTCACCATGCTCTGCAGATTTCTTGCCAACTTGCTTTATGTTCATTTAACTGGTTGATTTTCATAATTACCCTATGACTGGCTAAATTGCAAATTTTGAAAGAACCATTGGTTATTCCACATTGCCCTTGGCCTTTAAATAAACAAGATTTTAAGCATAAATATTGACCCTAATGTAATTTGCCCTCATAAAACAATCAAAGAAGTAAAAGAAAAATCTTTTAGATGGATTTTTAAAAAAATTGTTTTACTTTAAGTTCTGGGAAACAAGTCCCGAATGTGTAGGTCTGTTGCATAGGTATATGTGTGCCATGATGGTTTGCTGCACCTATCAATCCATCATCTGCGTTTTAAACCTCACATACATTAGCTATTTGTCCTAATGCTCTCTCTCCCCTCACCCCCCATGCCCTGACTGGCCCTGGTGTGTGTAGTTCCTTTCCCTGTGTCCATGTGTTCTCATTGTTCAGCTTCCAGTTATGAGTGAGAACATGGGGTGTTTGGTTTTCTGTTCTTGTTACTTTGCTGAGGATGATGGCTTCCCGCTTCATCCATGTCCCTGCAAAGGACATGATCTCATTCCTTTCTATGGCTGTATAGAATTCCATGGTGTATATGTTCCACATTTTCTTTATCAAGTCTGTCATTGATGGACTTTATGATAAAGATTTGGGTTGGTTCCATATCTTTGCAATTGTAAATAGTGCTGCAATAAACATAAAGAGTATATAAAACATAGATAAAATAGTGCATGTGTCGTTATCTTAGAATGATTTATATTCCTTTGGGTATATACCCAGTAGTGGGATTGCTAGGTCAAATTGTACTTCTGGTTCTAGATCCCTGAGGAATCATCACACTGCCTTCCACAATGGTTGAACTAATTTACACTTCCACCAACAGTGTAAAAGTGTTCCTATTTCTGCACAGCCTCACCAGCATATATTGCTTCTTGACTTTTTTTCATAATTGCCATTCTGACTGGTGTGAGACGGTATTTCATTGTGGTTTTGATTTGCATTTCTCTGATGCTCAGTGGTGTTGAGTTTTTTTTCCGTATGTTTCTTGGTCGCATAAATGTCTTCTTTTGAGAAGTGTCTGTCCATATCCTTTGCCCATTTTTTGATGTGATGGATTTTTTTTTCTTGTAAATGTGTTTAAGTTCATTGTAGATTCTGGATATTAACCTTTGTCAGATGGTAGATTGTAAAAATATTCTCCCATTCTGTAGGTTGCCTATTCACCCTGATGATAGTTTTTTTCACGTGCAAAAGCTCTTTGGTTTAATTAGATTCCATTTGTCAATTTTCACTTTTGTTGCAGTTGCTTTTGGTATTTTTGTCATGAAGTCTTTGCCCATGCGTATGTCCTGAATGGTATTGCCTAGGGTTTCTTCCAGAGTTTTTATGGCTTTGGGCTTTACATTTAAGTCTTTATTCCATTTTGAGTTAATTTTTTGTATATGATATAAGGAGGGGGTCCAGTTTCAGTTTTCTGCATATGGCTAGCCAGTGTTACCAGCACCATTTATTAAACAGGGAATCCTTTCCCCATTGCTTTTGTCAGGTTTGCTGAAAATCAGATTGTTGTTGATGTGTGATGTTATTTCTGAGGTCTCTGTTCTGTTCCATTGATCTATATGTCGATTTTTGTACCAGTACCATGCTGTTTCGGTTTCTGCAGCCTTGTAGTATAATTTGGTCAGGTAGCATGGTGCCTCCAGATTTGTTCTTTTTGCTTAGGATTGTCTTGGATATATGGGCTTTTTGGTTCCATATGAAATTTAAAGTAGTTTTTTCTAATTCTGTGAAGAAGAATGTCAGTGGTCGTTTGGATGGGAATAGCATTGAAAATATAAATTACTTTGGGCAGTATGGTCATTTTCAGGATACTGATTTCCTATCCATGAGGATGGAATGTTTTCCATTTGTTTGTGTCCTCTCTTATTTCCTTGAGCAGTGGTTTGTAGTTCTCCTTGAAGAAGTCCTTACTATCCTTTGCTAGCTGTATTCCTAGGTATTTTATTCTCTTTGTAGCAATTGTGAATGGAAGTTCATTTATGATTTAGCTTTCTGCTTGTCTATCGTTGGTGTATAGGAATGCTTGTAATTTTGCACATTGATTTTGTATCCTGAGACATTGCTGAAGTTGCTTATCAGCTTATGGAGTTTTTGGGCTGAGACGATGGGATTTTCTAAATATACAATCATGTCATTTGCAAAGAGAGATAATTTGACTTCCTCTCTTCCTATTTGAATATGCTGTATTTCTTTCTCTTGCCTGATTGCCCTGGCCAGAACTTTCAAACGTATGTTGAATAGGAGTGGTGAGAGAGGGCATTCTTGTCTTGTGCCGGTTTTCAAAGGGAATGCTTCCAGCTTTTGCCCATTCAGTATGATATTGACTGCGGGTTTGTCATAAAAAAGCTCTTATTATTTTAGATATGTTCCGTAAATATCTAGTTTATTGAGAGTTTTTAGCATGAAGCGCTGTTGAATTTTGTCGAAGGCCTTTTCTGCATCTATTGAGATAATCAAGTGGTTTTTGTCGTTAGTTCTGTTTGTATGCTGGATTATGTTTATTGATTTGCATATGTTGAACGAGCATTGCATCCCAGAGATGAAGCCAACTTACCTGTGGTGGATAAACTTTTTGATGTGCTGCTGGTTTTGGTTTGCCAGTATTTTATTAAGGATTTTCGCATCCATGTCCATCAGGGATATTGACCTGAAATTTTCTTTTTTTATTGTGTCTCTGCCAGATTTTGGTATCAGGATGATGCTAGCCTCATAAAATGAGTTAGGGAGGAGTCCCTCCTTTTCAATTGTTTGGAATAGTGTCAGAAGTACCAGCTCCTCTTTGTACCCCTGGTAGAATTTGGCTGTGAATCTGTCTGTTCCTGGGCTTTTATTTGTTGGTCGGCTATTAATTACTGCCTCAATTTCAGAACTTGTTATTGGTCTATTCAGGGATTTGATTTCTTCCTGGTTTAGTCTTGGGTGGATGTATGTGTCCAGGAATTTATCCATTTCATCTAGATTTTCTAGTTTATTTGCATAGAGGTGTTTGTAGCATTCTCTGATGATAAAGTTTGTGTTTCTGTGGGGTCAGTCATGATATCCCCATTATCTTTTTTTATTGTGTCTATTTGATTGTTCTCTTTTTTCTTCTTTATTAGTCTAGCTAGCAGTCTATCTGTTCTGTTAATTTTTTTCAAAAAACCAGTTCCTGGATTTGTTGATTTTTTTGAAGGGGTTTTCATGTCTCTATCTCCTTCAGTTCTGCTCTGATCTTGGTTATTTCTTGCCTTCTGCTAGCTTTTGGATTTGTTTGCTTTTGCTTCTCTAGCTCTTTTAATTGTGATGTTAGGGTGTTGATGTGAGATCTTTCTAACTTTCTGATGTGGGTATTTAGTGCTATAAATTTCCTTCTTAATACTGCTTTAGCTATGTCCCAGGGATTCTGGTACATTTTTTCTTTGTTCTCACTGGTTTCAAAGAACTTTTTGATTTCTGCCTTAATTTCATTATTACCCAGGAGTCATTTAGAAGCAGGTTGTTCAATTTCCATGTAGCCTTGTGCTTTTGAGTGTGGTTTTGAGTGAGTTTCTTAATCCTGAGTTCTAATTTAATTACACTGTGGTCTGAGAGACTGTTTGTTATGATTTCAGTTCTTTTGCATTTGCTGGGGAGTGTTTTACTTCCTATGATGTGTTCGATTTTAGAATAAGTGCCATGTGGCGCTGAGAAGAATGGATAGTCTATTGATTTGGGGTGGAGCATTCTATAGATGTCTATTAGATCCACTTGATCCAGAGCTGAGTTCAAGTCCTGAATATCTTTGTTAATTTTCTGTCTCATTGGTCTGTCTAATATCGACAGTGGGGTGTTAAAAAATCCATCAAAATTTTCCTATTAACATAAATATAATAATTTATAACATAAATAATAATAACATGAATAAATGTTTTAATATTTATTAACATATTAACAGCTTAGTCCTAAGTAGATAAAGGGGATTGTCTTCTCCCTGAATCTATTATAGCTAGCAGAGAAAAAGTATGAATTTTCTCTGGTGAAATATAATATCATCTAAAGTCATCATGTCTGTTGTTCAAACAAAAATTATTAGTTATGCCAAGAAATATGATTGTATAACCACACTTCAAGAGAAAAATCAGATAGTAGAAACACACTTGTAGGTGATCTAGTATTGTATTTAAGAGGTACAGGATTTCAAACAAATGTAGTTATTTTGCTCAGAAAAATAGAAAAAAAGAACGGAATATAGTTTAATGGAAAATTTTACCAGAAAACTGAAATCTAGACAAAAGAAAATAAACATTTCAGAAATAAAAATTACAATATGCAAAATTAAGTGCCCAATGGATGGAGTTAGCATAGATTCGACACATAGCAAGGCAGGATTAAAGAACTAGAAGAGAGATTAATAGAAAATGCCTAAAAATAAAACATATATAGGCTGCGCATGGTGGCTCATGCCTGTAATCCTAGCACTTTGGGAGGTTGTGGCGGGTGGATCACTTGAGCCCAGGAGTTCAAGGGCAGCCTGAGAAACATAGTGAGACCTTGTCTGTACAAATAATTTAAAAAATTAGCTAAGCCTGGTGGTACATGCCTGTGGTTCCAGCTACACAGGAGGCTGAGGCAGGAGGATTGCTTGAGCCTGGGAGGTCAAGGCTGCAGTGAGCCATGTTCACACTACACACTCCAGTCTGGGCAACAGAGTGAGACCCTGTTTCAAAATAAATAAATAAGACAAAGCATATATAGTAAAAATGAAAATAGGGATGAGTGAAATGGATATGTGATGCACAGTGAAAATATCTAACATACATATAACTAGGTTCCAAAAGAGAAAAAAACAAATCAGATGAGTGAAATAGAAAACAAATTGTTAGATGGTATGTATAAACCCAATTATATATTAAATTAAATTAAATGTAAATGGACTAAACACTACTACTAAAAGACTAGGATGGTAAGACTGAAAAGGAAAAATCTAGAGGTATGCTTACTGCAAAGGCTATACCGTAACTATCAGGACACAAATATGTTTAAAGTGAAAGAAAGGAAACACACACACACACACACAACACAAACAAAACAATAGTATAGTATGCTAATATTAGAAAAATCATATTTAAGGCAAGTATTGTTACCAGAGAGTATGAGATAATATTCCAATCTTAAATCTGCATGTGCCCAGTAATATAGTTTAAAAATAAAGCCAACATTGATAGAACTAAAAAGAGAAATAAAAATATGCCAACATCATTAAGAATTTAGAAGATCTTTACAGCTTGGCTTGATTGTCATATACAGCATGGAATATTGCACCAAATAGCATCCAAATATATGTTCTTCTCAAGTGCATAGTAAACTTTTATCATAATTGATGATGTGTTGGTTCATAAAGTAAGCCCCAATGAATGTCAAAAAGTTGAAATTATTCAGATTATGTTGTCTGTCTACAGTGTAAATGAGTATATAAATGAATTATTAACAGGTAATTAGAAAATGCTCAATTGCTTGGAAGTTAAACAATATTCTCCTAAATAAACAATGGGTAAAAAAGAAATTATAATTGAAATTAGAACATTTCAGCTCAATAATTATATATCAGAATTTGTGGCTTGCAGCTAATGCAGTGCTCAGAGCGAAATTTATGGACTGTAATGCATACATTAGAAATAATAAAAGCTGAAAATCAATGATCTAAGCTTCTTTTTCAAGAAGCTAGGTAACAGGAACAACAAGTCAAATTCAAAAAGAGTAGGTGGAAGGAAACCTTGAAAATGAGAACAGAGATCCATGAAATAGAAAACAAACATATAATACATTGACAAAACCAAAGCTGGTTCCTTGAAAACATTGATAAAATTGATAAAGAAAGAGACGAACCAAGAAAAACATGGAAAAAACGCAAATTACCAACATCAAGAATGAAATAAGAGTTATTACTACAGAGTCAATTGACATTAAGAAGGAAATAAGATATTATAAACAACTTTATGCCAATACATTAAAAAATTTAGAAAAAATGGACGAATTTTTCAAGAAGCACAATTTACCAAAATTGATAGAAGAAATGCAAACATTTGAATATCTCTACTTTAGTTAAAGAAATTAATGCTGTTTCTAAAAGCCTTAGCACAAAAAACTGAGATACTGTGACAAGTAAATTTTTATAAATATGAAAGAAATAGCATAAAATCCTCTGGGATTTTCTCCCCTTTAAAAAGAAAAGAGCATGAGAGGAATGAGATACAATATAACGGATATAATTACTGATCATTGCTTTTACCTCATAAATGTTAAGTATCATCATTGCTTTTACCTCATAAATAAAGAGTAACTAGCACAACCATTTTCTTTTCTTTTTTTTTTTTGAGACGGAGTCTTGCTCTGTCGACCAGGCTGGAGTGCAATGGCGCAATCTTGGCTCATTGCAACCTCCGCCTTCTGGATTCAAGAGATTCTCCTGCCTCAGCCTTCCAAGCAGCTAGGATTCACCTGCCACCATGCCCGGCTAATTTTTGTAGTTTTTAGTAGAGATGGGGTTTTGCCATGTTGGTCAGGCTGGTCTTGAACTCCTGACCTCAGGTGATCCACCCGACTTGGCCTCCCAAAGTGCTGGAATTACAGGAGAGAACCACCGTGCCCGGCCCCATTTTCTTATTTCCTTGTGCTTATATTATTTCAATCTGAAGTTTCTTTGAAAGAATCTTTCCAAACTATATGTCCATTTTGTGAGGGGCAACTGAGTTTATTCTAGATGACAGAAACCATAAATTCATTTAACCAGTCACATGATATATGTTGTAATTTATGGCAACATTTCAAAGTGCCTTTTGGGAAATATCCATTCTCAACTCAGAGCCACATGACACCTGACCACCTGAGGCACCAAAGCAATTTGTTTCTTGCTTTAGGATAAAGAAGATAATATAGATATTTGAATATTTATTTCTATTCCCAGTCTTGAATGCACCTGGAATTGCATATACTTCTTGATAGATAAGGGACGTCACATAGTTTGCGTAACAATCTGAAGCCAGAGGTCAGTGCAATTAGTGCAATTACATCTGAGACTAAGAGAAAGTGAACGTCATTGTGCCCATTCATGGATAACATGATTAAGCAACTACTGGAATGCTTTTTACACTGTAACTTCACTGGACATATAACAGGTTTTCACGGAATCAATTTATTCCCCCTCTAATTTTCCAGAGAAAGCAGTGGACTGAAAGCCTGAGGGACTTTTGTTCTGGTCCTAGTTCTGCCCATCTCTCATTCTATCCCTACTTTAAATCTATTCTTGGGCATGGCATTTCATTTCTTTGGGTCCAGTTTCCTCAACTATAAAATAAGGAACTGGTAATCAATGCACACGATGTTTCCTTCATAAGTGTATGGACCAAAGTGTGTGTCCTCCAAATTTACATGTTGAAGTCCTAATCCCAGTACCTCAGGACGTTAGTATGTGTGGAGGTAGGTCCTTTAAGGAGGTAACTGAGTGGACTGGGCGCGGTGGCTCACGCCTGTAATCCCAGAACTTTGGGAGACCAAGGCGGGTGGATCATCTGAGGTCGGGAGCTCGAGACCAGCCTGACCAACATGGAGAAACCCCATCTCTACTAAAAATACAAAATTAGTTGGGTGTGGTGGCGCATGCCTGTAATCCCAGCTACTTGGGAGGCTGAGGCAGGAGAATCACTTGAATCTGGGAGGTGGAGGTTGTGGTGAGCTGAGATCACACCGTTGCACTCCAGCCTGGGCAACAAGAGCGAAATTCCATCTCAAAAAAAAAGGTAATGAAATGAAAATGAGATCATTAGAAAGGAACCTAAGGCAATATAACTGATGTCTTTAGAAGAAAAGGAGATCAGGACAGACACACACAGATGGAAGACCATGTGAAGATGCAAAGAGACGACGGCCATATGCAAACTAAGCGAGAGGTCTTGGAAGAGACCAACCCTACTGACATCTCAGTCTCAGACTTCCGGCCTCCAGAACTGCAAGAAAACAAATTTTTGTTGTTTCAGTCACCCAGCCTGTGGTACTTTGTTATGAGAGTCCTAGTCACCCAGCCTGTGGTACTTTGTTATGAGAGTCCTAGAAAACTAACATGATAAGTAAACAAAGTATCCACAATGTTCTATGCTGATGGTTGGACTTGACTTTAAAAACAATATGGTGAGCCCAAGTTATCCCCACCAAATAACTGACCACAGGAGAAGTGACTACATTTATTATCAGCATCTAGAAATAAATACTTGAACTTTTAGACTTACTTGACAAGAACCAAGCTTCTCTCTCCTACTAAGTGCAAAATTAGACTATCAGCCTACAGGTTTTCCCCTTACAAACATCATACCGTTTGACAGGTTAGACATTTTATGAGAAGCCAAGAGAATCCAGGGGCATTGCAGGTCACGGCCATGGTGGTTTTATTGCTACTGTTTAATATTGATGGAGTGCCCAAAGCTATGTGGAAAGATTACCCAGTGCTTTCTCGTGTGATGCCCAAGTTTCATTTGATAAAAATACTTCTTTGCTTGCTCAGTCACCAAAGATTTTCTCAAAGAAACAATCTACCTTATTTGAATTTGTAACAACCTGATTAGTTTTCATTCCATTTATAGTCTAGTAACTATTTTCAAATAAAACATCTGGCGTCCAGATAGGATGGCACTAAATCTGAGAAACGGAAAGAATGTGAAATAGCTGAAAGGTAGTTTGATCAAGGAGAATGGACCAACATAGCTAATTGGACTCTCTTTCCTGGTCTTTCAGATGGCCAAAGGCAGTTTTGGGAAGTTCACAAAGACATATGTACAGAAGGATGTTAGTCAGTAATGCTGTAACCTTTTGCATAATCTATGTGACAAATCACCTCTTTTAAATGAAAGTATACTGTCTCATGAAGGGAATGGATTTAGGCAAATGTTGAAAGAATAGTTTAATAGCTTGCTTCATTATGAGGAACTGCAGGCAGGTAAAATAGGTAGCAGGGAAAGAGGAGGCACTTTGAAATTTAGGCTCTGGTTGAAGTTTGAAGCTTCCCCTTTTGGGTGAATCTGCTGTTTCTGCTGCTGGAAAATGAGTAAAGGAATGAATCTTTCCTTAGCCTATGGGTTCATTTATAGGCATAGCAAGGAGGTAGTACTGAGTGGTTTTCAAACTGTGCTTTCTTTCCCTAAGGGCAATGTGGGGATAGTGCAGATGAAGGGATGGGGAACAGGAAGTCGTTGCATCTCTCGCCTGCCTCTTCAACTAGGGAAGTTCCACTTTTGTAGTCTTACACTTTGGACTTTAAGATTTTCTTTGACTAAAATGTTTCAAGACCAAAATCACTTTGGAAATAGGTTTTAGAATTGCTTCTGTTAATCGGAGCAGAATTTCCTGCTTGGACACAAGGCATGGCATTGTTGTATCGTCTCTCACTGAAGGAGCAAGGATTCCCCACATGCTTCACACTTTATCATGCTGCCGTTTTCCCCTCTTGGAAACGCTTTCCTCTGCTTCATGACTGCCTACTCCCCCTCACAGCCCCTTCTCACAGCCACTGGATCTAACTGTGGATTGCTGTCCTACATCACAAGGGGAGGCAAAGCTTCCTGTCATCTGGGAATGTTAAAATGAATAACAAGTAGTGCAATCAGTATCATCTTTTCCAGGTGGAATGTCTCTCCCCAGAGTGTGGAATAAAAGAGACTAGTCTCCCTTTCTATCTTCAGTTTACCCAACTCTTTTTTTCAGCAGAGGGAAAAATGAACTAGCTGGCCATTCTTGAAGTCAGCCTATGACTTTTAGCCCCATCACTTGCTCCTGAGGACTTTAGAGCCTAAGAACTCATTCATTTATTCACTCAACATCTATCTCTGGAGTGCTGGTTACTTTGGGACACAATGACTAATATGACCATCTCAGCCCTCAAGAAACTCAGCCTACAGGGAGAAACAGACCTATGAACAGATACTTGTAATAATAAAAACAATGGTAGCAATATTCACAGGAACCAGTCTTATCTCCCTCATGAGGCCACATGTACTTGAAGTCACAGGTGCTTACAGCTAAGTGGAATCTGTGTTTTACTGCTTGGCAGAGAGCTGTTTGTTTTGGATGTCTGTTACAAGGAAGGCTAGGAAACTTCCCTTGGGGCTGTGACCCCATGCAGAGCTTCCAAGGGTAGCCGATCATTTCTCAGTCTGAGATTTTGAAATTTAACTTGGTAACTGAAGACAGTAAAGCATCTGACAATGTTGTTTTTCTGCCCCATAAGATTTCTAAAGTAAGGTGGGTCTGGGATTATCTTTCTCTTAAGGTAGGATGCTTTGTACCACCTAGAAATTACACTTGGTAGTCAGGATCAGCAACCCTATCACAATGGCTTAAAGAGATGAAGGATTTATTTTCTTTCACAGAAAGGAAGTATTAGTCCTGAAGAATGCCCAGGAAATGACATGGTGACTCTATTAAATTACTTGGAACCTTGGCTGGCTCCTTGTTATTTACTACTGTGCCATCCTTAGCCCTGGCTTCCATCCTTAAAGTCTCAAAATGATTGTTGAAAATTCAGCCATCATGTCTATATTCCAGATGAGAGAAAGGAGAAAAGGCCAAGAGCAACAGAGGTGTTACAGCTGTTGGGCATCCTTTCAAGGTTTCTCACTGGAAAGCATATCCAACAGCTCTATCATCTTTTTGGCCAGAGCTTAATGTCAGGGCCACATCTAGCTGCAAGAGAGGCTAGACATGTATTTTTTTAACTCAGAAATCTTGCCTCTCAGTATAAAATTGGAATTTTGTGTTTAGTGAAAGAAGTGAAAGGCCGGGCACGGTGGCTCACGCCTGTAATCCCAGCACTTGGGCAGGCCGAGGCGGGCAGATCACAAGGTCAGGAGACTGAGACCATCCTGGCCAACATGGTGAAACCCCATCTCTACTGAAAATACAAAAATTAACTGAATGTGGTGGCACACACCTGTAATCCCAGCAACTCTGCAGGCTGAGGTAGAAGAATCGCTTGAACCCGGGAGGCGGAGGTTGCAGTGAGCCAAGATTGCGCCACTGCACTCCAGCCTGGCAACAGAGTGAGAATCCATCTCAAAAAAAAAAAAAGAAGAAAGAAAAAAAAAGAAAAATGAATATTGGGTGGGTTACTGATAGTCTTGGCTATAGATGTCTTAACTACTTTAGTAGTGCCTCTTTCCCTTCAACTTCATTCTTTCCCTGCCAAAACTATAGAAATAGGCAGTTGCCACTGGGAAATTCTCCAGTTACTAGAAATTAAGAAGCTACTCAATTTCATTCTGATACTGACCCAGACTTTCATTCTTATTAAAATTGCTATTTAACAGATACATTAATTATATTTTAACACGAATATTTTCCCCTCAAGTATCACTAAATTTAATAATACACAAATTTTGTCTTTATTTCTTAATTTAGCAAAAGTATGGAAATGGTGACCTTTCCATTGAATGGGAATAATTTTATGGACTCTGATTCTTTCAATCAGAGTATTTGAAAGTATTTCAATATACTTTCAAATACTTTTATACCAATAAAAAGTTAAAAAACATATCTCAGCATTAAATGCAATGGCCTTTCAATAAGCTTCCAAACTTCATCTGTGGTCTGAAATTGCAACTAAATATATAGTACTAAAAATGCAGGTTCATATGGAAAGTGTTAATTAATAACGGATATAAGAACACTTACCAAGAAAACTAGTGCCACCATTTCATAGATACAGAACTGAGGCACTAATCTGATTAAGTGGTTTCATTAAAGGCAAAGATGTGTCAGTGATAGAGCTAAAAATGAACATCAGGATTTCTGACTCCTGGTACCATAGTGTAATAGTTCAGGAGCTGAGTAAATTAATACATTGCCTTTAAAGCCCATAGATTATAAATTAATAAAGTCAATATAGATCAAAACTCAGTTGAGATACATGATTGTTGGATCAGGCATTAGAGTTCGTTCTTAGATTCTCTCAGCAAAAATGACTAAGATTTTAAAAATAAACTACTCATCGAAAAGATTAAGTGCTTCATTCATTTATTTTTTCATTCAATTATAGAATATTTTGAGTATACCTAACTGAGGATCAGACATTACGCCAGTGTTGGATACATATATATGAACAACATTTCCTTGCTCTAGAAGGAACCATCTGCTTGGCAACGCAGATAGCTAAACAGATAGTGACAACACAATTCTATAAATGATATGATGTGAGTACGGAGTACTGAGAGAAGGAGTGTGAGTTGGGGGAAGTAGTAACTCACCTGATAAAGTACTTTAGAAAAAACTTCTCAGGAAGGTTGATCAACAAAGATAACTAGGAAAGAAAGAATGGAACGTCTTTCTAGGCATGAGACAGGAATTGATGGGGCTTTCAAGGACCATTGCATAGCATCCTTCTTTCTTGCAGAGTACTGAATCCTCTGAGAAAGACAAAGTATTGAGATAGATTGGCATAAAACTGTTGGCTTTATAAAACCTGGACAGTTGTCGTGGCTTGGAGTGCAGCAACAATGGACTTTCTAATGCTTTATCCCAGAATTGGACTTACCCTCTTGATCACAAGTAGCACTGAACTAGCCTCCTCTTATAGAGGCTGCCCCTCTACAACTTACAGTGTGGAGGACAGAACAGGTGTGTGCTTTCTGTGAGTAGGTGGCTCTCAAAAGGAAGGAGGGATTGGGATGAACTATGCATACGCATTCTCCTATCTCAAAATCACTCATCAGATAAGTCCTTTCACTTATTCAGGGGAAGTTGGAGCCAGGAGTCATAAAGGCAATGGACGTATTACTAGTGGAGCTCCTCCACACCCAAAGGCATAATTAAGAGAAGGGATAAAACGTTACTCCTGAACATGACTGAATATAATTGGAAGACAGCTGATAGACTAAACTAAGACCTTAAAAAGGTTAATGCTAAAAAAAAAAAAAAAAAAACAAATATACACAAAAGTAGAGACAATGGTGTAATTAATCAATGTACCTGTTATTTACTTTCAACACTTATCTATATTTTGCCACAGATATGCATTTTTTTTTTGAGACAGAGTCTCACTCTGTCTCCCAGGCTGGAGTGCGGTGGTGTGATCTTGGCCCACTGCAACTTCCGCCTCCCGGGTTCAAGCAATTCTCCTGCCTCAGCCTCCCAAGTAAGTAGCTGGCACTACAGGTGCCCGCCACCAAAGTCAGCTAATTTTTTGTTTTTTCAGTAGAGACGGGGTTTCACCGTGTTAGCCAGGATGATCTTGATATCCTGACCTCGTGATCCACCTGCCTCGGCCTCCCAAAGTGCTGGGATTACAGGTATGAGACACTGCACTTGGCCACAGATACACATTTTTATATTTTTGTATTGGAACAGTTAAAAAGTGGCATCAGCCAGGCACAGTGGCTCACACCTATAATCCCAGCACTTTGGGAGGCTAAAGCGGGTGAATCACAAGGTCAGGAATTCAAGACCAGCCTGGCCAACACGGTGAAACCCCGTCTCTACTAAAAATACAAAAATTAGCTGGGCATAGTGGAGGGTGCCTATAATCCCAGCTACTCGGGAGGCTGAGGCAGATAATTGCTTGAACCTAGGAGGCAGAGGTTGCAGTGAGCCAAGATCACAGCATTGCCCTCCAGCCTGGGTGACAGAGTGAGACTCCAACTCCAAAAAATAAAAAAAAAAGTGGCATCAGAATAATGCACTGCCTATTGATGTAAACTGTTGAGTGCAGTAGTCAGTTGGTTTATAGAGTACAGCCCTGTCCCAGACCATAGAAAGAGCCTGGACTTCTTTTCTGTGTCCCCATGTCATCCAACATAGAACACATGTGCTTTCCTCTCTCTCCCCTATCTCTTCTTCTCATGCATCTCTACCTCAAGAGATTCTCTAGTGTGGCAAAGTTTGAGACTGATTACCCTCTAATAGCGAAAACACTAATTTGTAGTAGAAGACCTGGTGAAAAGGATCTGGTCTGTTAGTGACGTGGTTGTAAACCAGTGCTGACTAAGGATTTTCTGTCATGACCTAGAGAGAAGTAAAAATGTTTATTCTGTTTCATTGGCACTGAGGAATCACAGATGTGTAGAACTGAAAGGGAGATAGAATTCCTAAGCCATCTGAAAACACCTCTTGAAAATATTTTAAATGGTGGATCTGCTGTATGAGTGAGTCCAGTGTTTGGGACCTTGTTCCTGTAGAAAGATGCTATACCATGGATAGACTCAAACCTGTTTTCCTGGAACTCTCCCCTATAGCTGTAGTGTTCTATTGTGGAGAGACACAGAGCAATTTGACAACTCCATAAAATATTTGTTAGCCACGCAAATATTTTAATAGCCTACATTTCCTCCCTTAGCCTTATCTTCTTTGGTTTGAACATAAAATGCATTCAACTACTTCTTTTTTTTTTTTTTCCCGAGGTGGAATCTCACCCTGTCACCCAGGCTGGAGTGGCACAATCTCGGCTCACTGTGACCTCCTTCTCCCAGGCTCAAGCAATCCTCACCTCTCACCTCAGGTTCCTGAGTAGCTGGGACTACAGGCACAGGACAGCACTCCTGGTTAATTTCTGTATGTTTTGTAGAGACAGGGTCTCACCATGTTGTCCAGGCTGATCTCCAACTCCTGAGCTCAAGGCACCTGCCCACCTCCACCTCCCAAAGTGCTGGGATTAACAGGCTCGAGCCGCTATGCCTAGCCTTCAACTATTTCTGTATTGAGATATTTTCCAGAATCATCAGAAAGCTGGATTCCCTATTCCGGATGTGTTCTAGATTGTCAGTGTACCACATAAAATGCAGTGCCTGGAACTGAACACAATTTATTGAACAGAAGCATATAGAGACTTTTAAAGCCCTATGAGGAGAATATATTAGTAAATAAAACAAATTCCTTGCTCTCAGGGGCCTGAAAGCAGGATTATTGTCTTTAGCCTAAAGTTTCTTTTTTTGTTCTTTCCATGTTTCCCCTTCTCTTTTCTCTCTCTCTTTTGAAAAAAATCAGTGTCAGGACAGTTTATATTAAGCTTATGGCCAAATAAAATGGTAGACATTTCTCATGTAAATTGGCCAAGACAGCAGATCTTTCTATTTTGTACTTGTGTCCTTGGACTTTTGAACTTCAATACAAATTTTTATGTGTATTCTCATTAAATTTCAGTCTGTTCCACCTACTGAAAACTTTCTGATTCCACTCAGAGAAGTAGCTAACATTTTTAGCTTTATATTTTTGCCAAATTTCGTAGACTTGTTCAATCAATGACATAGATGAAAATTTGAATAGGATGGGGACCTGTAATTTTCCTCTAGAAATATTCCTCCAAATACACACAGTAAAATCAGCAAATACTTCTTGGTAGTCGTTTGTTAAAACATAGGAGCTCTAATAGACTGTGATCTTGTGTCACCACCATGTGTCCTGGGCCTTTTGATTGTTGTTTTTCACCACAGAAGAGTCAGAATTTATTTCTTTAGCATCGCTAGTCCTGTATTGTGCTTCTCTGGCCATGAGAGGTAAGAATGAGTGAACTTACCCTCCTACAGAAAATTAGAAAATTGTCAAAAAAATTATATAAAATTACTTTTTTTTTTTTTGAGACAGAGTCTCACTCTGTTGCCCAGGGTGGAGTGCAGTGGTGTTATCTGGGCTCACTGCAACCTCTGCCTCCTAGGTTCAAGCAATTCTTCTGCCTCAGCCTCCTGAGTAGCGGGGATTACAGGTGCATACCACCATGCCTGGCTAATTTTTTTGTATTTTTAGTAGAGACGGGGTTTCACTATGTTGGCTAGGCTGGTCTTGAACTCCTGACCTTGTGATCCGCCTGCCTCGGTCTCCCAAAGTACTGGGATTACAGGCGTGAGCCACCATGCCTGACCTAAAATAACTGTTTATAGGCATTAGACCCAGCAGGCAGCACAGGACTGTGATCTCCCAGAGAAGGGAATAAATGAGGTAAATTCTATAATCCCCATACATTTGGTCTGAAAACAATTTCTAGACAATGGGTACAGGGAGAGAAAACTCAAACTAAGGCTGATAGTCTCACTGAGGTGAGGAGATGGTGATTGCAGCTTAAGGAGGCTACGATGGCTGGAATTTGCAGGGTGGAGTTGTGGAAAGGAAGGAACCATGCAGAACAAGAGCTCCAGAAATCTGCACTCATTCCTGTGGCTCTTAGTTAAATACCAAGCTGTGCATGAGTAGAGTCCATCACCACAATGTGGAGCAAGGACAAGCAAGGGTTGTTGGGTGAACAGTATCCAGAGGTCACACAGCAGTAGCAGAGTTTAATACCTGGATTAAAGGCTACCCATGACCCATCCCAAAGAAGGTTTAAAACAGACTTTAAAGGGACCCAACTGATCCTCCAGTAACATAGGCACTAAAATAAAGCCCTATACTCACTCAAGGAACATAATAATATCTAGCACTCAGCAAATGTGAAAATTAATAATGTTCAGTATCCAATAAAAAGTTTAAAAATATGCCAAAGAGCAAGAAAATATAGGCCAAAATGATAAGAAAAAAATAATAGAAACTGACCAGAAATGACAAAGACTGCAGAACTAGCAGACAAGAATGTTAAGACAGATATCACAAAATTATGTTAAACTATGTAAAGCAAAACATGAACATGATAAAAATAAAAGAAGAAGATACAATAAAGACCCAAATGGAACTTCAAGAGACAAAAACTACATCAGAAATAACAATTTCACTGAATGGGATTACCAGGAAAATAGAACTGTAGAATAAAAGTCAATGAACTTTAGAACATAGCAATAGAATCTATCAAGAACGAAGCAAAAAGAGAAAATAATTTAAAAAACAAACTTTTAAAAAATGTATGTGTGGGATCTAAGAAATTGGATTCATAGAAGTAGAGGGTAGAATAATGGTCACCAGGGGCTGAGGGTAGGGGAAAGATGGGTCAAAATATACAAAATTTCAGTTATACAGGAAGAATAAGTTAAAGAGATGTATTGTACAACATAGCGACTATAGTTAATAACAAGGCATTGCAATTTTGCAAACTATTGAGGAGACTTTGTGTTCTTATCATAAAAAATGATAAGTATATGAGGTAAGATATAAATTAATTAGCTTGATTTAGCCATTTCATGTACACATATTTTAAAACATCATGTTATACATGATAAATACATACAATAGAAAAAGAAAACAGAAATTGCAAAAGGAACTTCCTAAAAAAATTAACTGAGTCTCAGTGGTTTGTAGGACAATATCAAGCAGTGTAATATTTGTGTAGCTGGGCCCCAGAAGGATGGGGCTGGGTACTATTTGAAGAAATAATGGCTGTTTTTTTTTTTTTTCAAAATTGGGCAAAACCTATAAATTTATAGATCAAGATATTCAATAAATGAAGCAGGAAAAACACAAACACACACATACAAAATATACCAAGGCACCTCGTAATCAAATTGCTAAAAATCAATGAAAAAGAGGAATTTTAAAAGAAGCCAGAGAAGAAAAATTCACATTACATGAAAATAAACACAACAAAAATTATAACAGATTTTTTTCGCCAGATATAAAAGCAATGACGTATCTTTAAAGTACTAAACTAAAAAACAAAAACAAAAATCTGTCAAATTAGAATTTTATATACTAAAGACAGTATCCTTAAAAAGGAAGGTAAAATAAAAAGTTTTTTTTCGGATAGACACTGAGAGATTTCATTACTAGCAGACTGGCACTTTAAAAAATGTTACAGAAAGTTCTTCAGGCAGAAGGAAAATAATTCCAGATTGGAGTGGTAGGGGTTGGGGTATGGTGGGGACAGGATGAAGGGGACAGGATGAAGGGCACAGGAATGGTAAATATGTTGGTAAATATAAAGAATGTTTTCCCTTCATTTTTATATATTTTTAAAGGATAACTGATGATTTAAAGCAAGAGTAATAATAGTAATAATAATAATGTATTTTGCAGTTAATAAATTATGTATAGGTAACATTTATGATGACAATAACAGAAAGGACAGGACAAGAGAAAAGGAAGTACAGGATTGTATTAAGGTATACTATGTAAAGTTCTTCAATGACATGTCATGTAGTATAATAATTATTTGAAGGTAGACTGGGATATATTAAAGATGCATATTGTCACCCTAGAGCAGCCACTGAAAACAATCTAAAAAGATGAATAGCCAATAAGCCAATACAGGAGACAAAATTGAATACTAAAAGTCCCCTGGATGCAAAATCTCCTATCCCTTGTATTCTAATCTACAGAACTCAGCCAGTGTCGATGTATGCATTTCATTCATTTCCTAATTGAATCATTTCTCCCTAAATAGGCTATTAAGTAATTAGGGGACACTTTCCACTTGTGTCCTTCCCCTGTATCCCCCTTCCCCTGGGATTTATCTTAGATCGGCACCCAGTATTCACAGTTGGCCATTAGCACTCTACCCAGATCCACCCTCCCCAGTAGCAGAAAACTCACAGAACTCACCATTCATATTAACAAAAATGCACCCCTTCTCTTTATGAAGCTCTCTTAAACTCCAAGAATGTTTGTTTATTATGAATGAATAGAGAGTGAATGAATGCACTAAATCCTGACTGGATATTTAGGTGTACTTGCTATTTCTAGAAATACTTGCTCAAATGTCAGGATCCACCTCAACTTTTCTAAAACTTTCCTGGACTCCCACTTCTGGAGACCATCTTGCTTTCTCTGAACTGCTCTTTCTACTTTGTATCATAGTTATGTGTGCAGATATTTTGTCTTCCTATTTCACTTTAAATTCCTTGAGTGTAGTATGTATGGCTCGTAACAGTATTAGCAACAGCCATAATTATTGAATATTTCATATGTGCCAGGAACTCCCCTAAATCCCCTCCAAACCCTTAGTTTAATCATGCTTCAATCAATTATGATCCATACTCCATGATAGATATGGGTACTAACATCTGTATTTTACAAGTCAGGAAATTGAGACTGACTGACTTATCCATGGCTCTACAACTTGTAAGAGTTGGTGGTGATAAGGTTTGAAACCAGATTTTTCTGTCCCTAAAATTTCTTTTTTACTTTCTAATGTTTCTGCAGCCCTATAGCTCAAGTCTCTCTATATTACTCCTGGTACTTAGAACATAGTAGGCACTTAGTAAATATTTATTCAACAAATGTATTCAGCCATGTACAGGATGAATTTTACCAGGGCACTCTGGCAGAGGCAACCGTGACCCACATGGATGCATCTTTTTGTAAACAGAATAACAAATACTATTCAGACCAGAGGTGGAACAGAAGACATTTTTTTTTAAATGCCCTCCAATCACACATCTGGGGTCACAGCCTCTTCTGCCTAGATCTAATTCTGAGCCTGCTGATGAGATGGTTGCAGACCATCTGTCTTGTGAGGTTAGATCACTTCAGGAATCTTGGAAGTTCTTGCTTCCTAAATCTTATAAACCTCAGGCAGCATGTTAATTATAGTGCATAGACTTGTGCCTTTTGAATTCAAATGTTTAGATAAATGTGTAAGTTTGGAAGAAATTTTAAAAAAACAACAACCCTGAACATCAGGTCATAAAGATTGTTCCTAATGTAATATAAATGCAATGCAATATAAACACAATGTAATATATCATCATTAGCTGAATGTCAGGATTGAAAGTAATGACTCATCCTAAAAAGTCTTGGATTCCACAGAGTATATTTATTTATTCTGCTTAAGGACTCAACTTTGGTATTTAAATGAACACAGTTTATGGATGTATTATTAATGATACTATTAAACTCTTCAAGCTGACCAGATTCAACATTGTGTTTTGATTTGATTTCTCTTATTACATTTTATGGAGATTATTGTTATATACTTTTTTAAAACCAGCCTAGATAAGCATTTAGAAAATAGCACTAAAAGAGTGTAAGGAGTTTTATTATGAAAAGCAAAATTTCAATTCTTTGTTCCTGTAAAAGTGATGATGCTGTTTGGAAATATATTTGTTCAGTTTCTCATCATTTTCAAAATTTAACTTTTGAACTATAAACCAGCCAGTATCTTAAAAGATTTAGACTATGGAACATTAATACATTATTATAAAAAGTATTTTAGTGCTTAAAAAGTTACCAATAACATATGCTGATAAATACATCACTGTAAGAATCCAAATTCCTTGTTTGAAATGGTCTTTCAGAGTTCTACAACCCAAACCAAAGTGTTATATGAATATGAATTATGGGTAATCTTAATAAGACTTATTTCTCTAATTAGAAAATTTAATTTGATTAAAATGATGATTCTACACATACAGTCATATTTATTTCCATTTGAACCTACAAATGGTCTAAAAATGTTTTCAGAATGTTAAATGGGTCCATAATGAGTTTCCTATGGTTGTGTAAGGATACACAAATTAGTGTTATAACACTGCAATTAACATCCATTTTGACTTGGTTAAAGTTTGCCAAATTTTGCCTTTTTGCTTTCAACAAGGCAAAAATAATTCTGAGGTAAAATAGTACTAGAAAAAGAAAGCACCACTGGAAACTAAAGAGATTGCATTGCTCAAAGATTTTTTTTTTTTTAATTAACGTATTTTCCCTGGGGAAATAAAATATACTAAAGAATCTCTTTGCATCTTTTTGACCCCAAGTGGAAACAAGGTCAATATTTCCTGCTAATTTTTTTTTAAACAAATCTTTCCCATTTTTCACAGCTATACAGGTATGAACATGTTTCTTTAGAGACTTTGTGTATGCAAAGTAGTGCAGTTCTAGTTTCCTACATATTTGTGTATGTAGATATATTGAGCAATATTTTTATTCCTTTTTGATTATAATCTTGGTTATTACCAGAAATGAATCATAGACCTTCAAGTACAACAACATCCAATTTAAACCAGTCCTTCTTACACATGTTTAATAATATTTATTTGGTAGGGATAATGACCATGAAGGAAAAGGATTATAGACTTACTGGGTTTTATTAAATACGTGGACATAATTTACCATAAGAATATGTAAAATTCTCATAAGAAATACTAAAGATTCCAGTCTCTTGTTGAAGTCTCTTGTTGTTGAGACTGGATGTCAAAATAGATGCTAGATATAAGGCATTTATTTGCCATGAACCTCTGTTTTCTCATTTGTAAAATGAGAAGTTTCAGCCTCATGAGTTCTTATTATCCCCCATCCCAGATGATGAGATTCAGCTTGTTAAAAAAGCAACTCTCATAAATTTACAGAATATTTAGGCTTTACAAATCCTACTTATTGGTCTTTTGGAATTATGGTAATGGAGAATCAAAATGGTTTCAACGATTTCTTTTAAGCATATAGTCTTAATATAGGTCTTCAACATACTTTTATTATTGATCTAGTGCTTTTACCATGCAATTTTGCTAACATAAGGACTATTATAAGAGCAATTTGTGATATACAGAGTGACCACAAAGTCCCTACATTTGAGATTATGTCCTCTGATAGTAATTAAAAATGAAATCTGTCAGGGACTGATTTAATGTATTTGAACCATCCACATGTAAGAAAACTCTTAGCTGATTTTGCCCACTCTGGGCGCCAGAATTCTGATATTAATTATCAAGTAGAGTTGGTTTAGTCCAGATATCTATATTCCTGAAGCCAATTCCTTGTAATATGATAATAAAAACATAGTTAATAATGAGAACAGAATAATGATAACATTTTGACTTTGGAATTATACAACATCTCAGAAAGCACTGTTCACAAAATTTCATTTACTCCTCATGGCAATTCAGTGACATTTACGTATGCACTATCAATGTAACATCTCCTTAGGCTGGAACTACTGTAGCTCTCAATTCAAAGAAATTTGATATCTTTTACCTGCTTATTTTGTCTTCCAAAGAGTTAGTGGATTTTCATATTTTTATAGAGAAAATTTTAATATAGCCAATTCTAAGTTATCTATGCCATGATGGAATGAATAATAATTACAATAACTCCTTACATCTATACACTGTTTGACATTTATTAAACACTTTCAGATATTTTACTACATTTTTGCAATGTACTTGCTACTTTATTACTTACTATTATTTTTTTTTACAATATCTATGTTATAAAATAACATGGATAAAGAAATCAAGGGAAGATTAAAACATGTTTAATAGAATTTTGAACCATTTCCCTGAAGAAGTAGATATAAGAATAATGATCAGGTAGTGATGTTTTAATTAACTTAGAACACGCATTGAGTGTGGACTAATGCATGAGGGTGCCCGGTGAGACAGACATTTGCCCAAACCCTCAATTTCCTTGGTGTCTTGTCTTCCAAGGTTCTTCCATGTGGAGTTTTCTCCCACATACTGCTGAACTTCTTCCAGTCCATGAGTGGTGAGGGTTTTTAGTCATATTCATGTAGCAGATTCAAAAGCTCTGAGTCTTTCACTCACTACTGAAAATATGGAAAGGGGCTGAATTTCCTGTTAACTTGCCCATAATGGGGAAGATCCTCATGTAATCCCTTGACTACAGCTTTAAGAGTTGGGAGAGCTAGATTAGGAGTTGACTAGTGACCAACACAATCCTATGGCATTCCTAATTATTACATTTGCGAGACGCTTGCTTTATCTCAAGGGAGCCAATTATTTTGCTGGACAGTATTACTTGTTAAACCAATCTAAATCCATTTCCCTTTCATTTCACTGTAGGTACTAGCTCTTCCCATTGAAGTAGCAGAGAGGAAGTCAGTCTTATAGCCATAGGATTGCATTTCAAATATTTAAACATTGCTATAATTTAGTGATCTCTTTTTCAAGATAGAAGTCTCCAACTTCTTCAGGTCTTCCTCTAGCTGATGTTTTAGGTCTTTATCCTTGTCAGCCTCCTCTGGATGCACTGGACTTTGTGAATATTCTTCTAGAATGTAACATTCAGCTATGATTTGACCGAGGAAGAAAACAGTGGGACCATAACATCCCATAATTGGATTATGATTTTTCTATTAAGGCAGCCTAAAATTAAATTAATTCTTCCAGTTTCTGTAACACACTATTGATTCATAATGAGCCTATTGTCTAACACAACTTCTAATATTTTTCACATGGTTTGTTGACAAATGCTGTCTATTCTCATCTTTAATTTATAAAATTAATTGTTTTAAATCAAGCTCAGTACTTTTATTATGTAATCTTGTTTTTCTTTTAAATGATTATTTTAGCCTATTATTTTTGGTGTACTTGTTCATGGGAAAATTGGCTAGCCATAAGTAGAAAGCTGAAACTGGATCCCTTCCTTACTCCTTACACGAAAATTAATTCAAGATGGGTTAGAGACTTAAATGTTAGAACTAAAACCATAAAAACCCTAGAAGAAAACCTAGGTAATACCATTCAGGACATAGGCATAGGCAAGGACTTCATGTCTAAAACACCAAAAGCAATGGCAACAAAAGCCAAAATTGACAAATGGGATCTCATTAAACTAAAGAGCTTCTGCACAGTAAAAGAAACTACCATCAGAGTGAACAGGCAACCTACAGAATGGGAGAAAATTTTTGCAATCTATTCATCTGACAAAGGGCTGATATCCAGAACCTACAAAGAACTCAAACAAATTTACAAGAAAAAGCAAAAAATCCCGTCAAAAAGTGGGCAAAGGATATGAACAGACATTTCTCAAAAGAAGACATTCATTATATTTTGCCTGTATAGAATCTCTCTGGAGAAAGCTCTCTCCCTGTACTTAGACTTTGGGCTGTGAGAGGACACACCACCTCAAGCTTGGACAAATGAAGTGATTTAAAGCATTAAATCACTGTGATTGAATCAGTGATGGGCACATGTACCAAGTTAGGGCAATAAGCCTTAAACTAAGACTTCGACCAGAACTCTTGGGCAAGAGGGCCATTCTTTTCATTATGATTGTTGATCTGGTAGAACATAAGCCTGGAGATGCTAATGCCATAATTAACCTCACTTGGGAGAAACTGCCTGAAAATGAAGCAAGCACCAAGGAAAGTAGAGCCAATACATAGAAAAAGTCTGATGCTTGGTTGCTTTATTTGAGCAACTGGACCCAACTATGTCTGAAGTAATTTATCCGCTGAATAATTTGTTTTCTGAGGGTAATTTAAACTGGTCTTCTTTCATTTGTAATCAAGAGTCCTGAGAAATATATGGGCTTTGGTTAACTCTCCCAGCTTTGTGTCTTCCTTAAATTGAATAAGCATACTTTCCATATCTTCACCTTGGTTACTAATAAAAATATTGAGCAGGACAGAATGTTTTCCATACCATCAATTCATATATTTATTTATCTATTTTAAATGGACAGATAATATTCTAAGTTTTTGTCATGTACAGTGTGTTTTCTAGAATAGTTAAATCTAGTTAATTAACAAATGCATTACCTCACATAGTTACCATTTTTGTGGTAAGAGTACATAACATCCACTTTATATTTTTCAAGAATACAATATATCATCATTAACTATATTCATCTTGTTGTGCAACAGATTTCTTGAAATGTATTCCTCCTAGCTGTAATTATACATGCTTTGACCAACATCTCCCCTTCCCTTCTCCCCTAACTATCCTAGCCTCTGTTAATCACCATTCTCCTCTGTACTTTTATGTGATCAACTTTTTTAGAATCTACGTAGAAGTGAGATTACACAGTATTTGTCATTTTGTGCATGACTTATTTCACTTAATATAATGTTCTCCATGTTCATCCTTGTTCTC
The DNA here is from genome assembly GCF_009764315.1 of Trachypithecus francoisi. Classification (NCBI taxonomy): domain Eukaryota; kingdom Metazoa; phylum Chordata; class Mammalia; order Primates; family Cercopithecidae; genus Trachypithecus; species Trachypithecus francoisi. The sequence continues at coordinate 30,154,230 of NW_022681464.1, forward strand.
ACAAATGGCAGAATTTTATTCTTTGGCTGAATAATATTCTATTATGTATATATATATCACATTTTCCTTTATTCATCTATTGATGGACACTTAGGTTGATTTCATGTCTTGGCTATTGTGAATAGTCTGTGATAAACACGGATTTTCAGATACCTCTTTGACATACTGATTTCAATCTTTTGTATAATATACCCAGTAGTAGGATTGCTGAATCATATGGTAGTCTATTTTTAATTTTTTGAGGAACCTCCATATTGTTTCCCATATGGCTTTACCAATTTACATTCCTACTGACAGTGAATAAGGATTCTCCTGTTTCTACATTTTTGTCAGCATTTGTGATCTTTTGTCTTTTTCACAATGACCATTCTAACTGGGATGAAGTGATATCTCATTGTGGTTTTGATCTGCATTTCCCTGATGATTAGTGATGTTAGTGATGATGTCCAGCATCTTTTCATATACTTGTGGGCTATTTGTATGTCTTCTTTTGAGAAATGTCTCTATAGGTCTTTTGCCCATTTTAAAATCAGGTTATTTGTATCTTGGGCTAGTTGTTTAAGTTTCTAATATATTTTGGATATTAACCCCTTGCCAGATGTATAGTTTGAAAATGTTTTTCTCCCATTCTGTAGGTTGTCTTTTCACTCTGTTGTTTGTTTCCTTTGCTATGAAAAAACTTTTTAGTTTAATATAATCCCATTTGTCTCTTTTTGCTTTTGTTGCCTGTGCTTTTGAGGTCTTACCCAAGAAAACCTTGCCCAGACCAATAATATCAATGAAGCATTTCAGTTATGTTTTCTTCTAGTAGTTTGGTAGTTTCTGGTATTACATTTGAGTGCCTAATTTATTTTAAGTTGATTTTTGTGTATAATGAGAGATAAGGGTTTACATTCTTCCGCACGTGGATGTCCAGTTTTTCCAGCATCATTTATTGAAGAGAACTGTCCTTTCCTCAATGTGTGTTCTTGACACTTTTGTGAAAAATCAGTTGGCTGTAATGTGAAGATTTATTTCTGAGCTCTCTATTCTGTTCCATTGGTCTATATGCCTGTTTTAAATGCTGTTTTGGTTACTGTAGCTCTGTAGTATTCTTTGAGGTCAGGTAGCGTGATGCCTCCAGATTTTTTCTTTTTACTTAAGATTACTTCGGCTATTTGGGGTCTCTCGTGGTTCCATATGATTTTTAGTATTTTAAAAATACTTTTTTGAAGAATGTCATTGGTATTTTGATGGGGGTGGCATTAAATCTGTATATTGCTTTCAGTAGTATGGTATACTACTATATACCATATATAAAATAGTATACTATTCTAACAATATGAATCCTTCCAATTCATGAATATCGGATAGCTTTCCATTTATTTGTCTCTTCCTCAATTTCTTTCATAAATGTTTTATAATTTTCATTGTAGAGATCTTTCACCTCCTTAGTTAAATTTATTCTTATTTTATTTTATTTCTTTAGAGTTATTGTAAATGAAATTCCTTGCTTGATTTCTTTTTCTGATAATTTGCTACTAATATATAGAAACACTACTGATTTTTATATGTTGATTTTGTAGCCTACAACTTTACTGAATTTATTAGTTCTAACACATTTTTAGTGGAGTATTTATGGTTTTGTCTCTAAAATCATGCCATCAGCAAATAGGGAAATTTAATTTTCTTCTTTCCCATTTGGATGACTTTTATTTCTTTCTTTTGCCTAGTTGCTCTGGCTAGGACTCCTGGTACTGTGCTGAGTAAAAGTGGTGAAAGTGGGCATCCTTGCCTTATTCCAGATCTTAGAGGAGAAGCTTTTAACATTTTCTTGTTAAATATGATGTTATCTATGGGGCTTTATTGTGTTGAAATATATTTTTTTATGCCTAATTTACTGATAGTTTTTATCATGAACTGATGTTGAATTTTGTCAGATGCTCTTTTTTGCATCTATTAAAATCTATTAAAGTCATCATGGCAATCTATTAAAATAATCATATGGACTTTTGTCTTTCAATCTCTTAATGTGATGTATCACATTTAATGATTGTGTATATTGAACCATCCTTGGGATGAATCTCACGTGATCATGGTGAATGATATTTTTAGTGGGCCATTGAATTTGGTTTGCAATAATTTTGTTGAGAATTTTTGTACCTATGTTCATCAGAGATATTGCCCTGTAGTTTTGTTGTTGTTGTTGTTATGTACTTACCTGGGTTTTGCTCATTCTATGCTGCCTCACAGAATGAGTTTGAAAGAATTCCCTCCTTTTTAATTTTTTGGAATAATTTGAGAAGTATTGGTATAAGTTCTTTAAATACTTGGTAGAATTCAAATGTGAAACCATCAGGTCTTGGACTTTTCTTTGAGGGGAGACTTTTTGTTATTGATTCAGTCTTCCTTCACATTATTGGTGTATTTGTTCATTCTTTCATTGCTATAAAGCAATACCTGAGACTGGGTAATTTATTTAAAAAAGAGGTTTAATTGGCTCATGGTTTTGCAGCCTGTACAGGAAGTAATGCTGCTTCTGTTTCTAGGAAGGGTTCAGGAAGCATCCAATTATGGTGGAAGGCAAAGAGGAAGCAAGATGTCTCACCTGGTGGAGGCAGGAACAAGAGATACAGTGAAGGGGGTGGTGCTACACACTTTTAAACAACCAGATCTTGCAAGAACTTGCTATCCTGAGAACAGAACCAAGAGGATGGTGCTAAACCATTCATGAAGGATGCACCCCCATGATCCAATCACTTCCTACCAGGCCCCACTCCAACACTGGGGATTACATTTGAACATAGGATTTGAATGGGGACATAGATCCAAACCATATCAGTTTGTCTGTTTAGACTTTCTATTTCTTCATAGTTCAATCTTGGTGGATTGTATGTTCCCAGGAATTTATCCAGTTTCTTCTAGGTTTTGCAATTTGTTAGTGTACATTTGTCACAATAGTTTCTTATGATTCTTTTTATTTCTGTGGTATCAGTTGTAATATTTCCTAATTCATCTTTAATTTTATTTATTTGGATCTTCTTTCTTTTTTTTTTTCTTTTTTCTTTTTTTAAAAATTTTTTGAGACAGAGTCTCACCCTGTCACCCAGGTTGGAGTGCAATTGTGCGATCTCGTCTCACTGCAACCTCTGCCTCCCAGGTTCAAACGATTCTCCTGCCTCAACCTCCTGAGTAGCTGGGATTACAGGTGCCTGCCACCACGCCCAGCTAATTTTGTATTTCTAGTAGAGACGGGGTTTCACCATGTTGGCCAGACTGGTCTTGAATTTCTGACCTCAGGTGATTCTCTCACCTCAGCCTCCCAAAGTGCTGGGATTACAGGTGTGAGCCACCGTGCCTGGCCTCTTTTTTTTTTTCTTAGTTTAGCTAAAGGTTTGTTGATTTTGATTATCTTCTCAAAAAAACAATTCTTTGTTTCATTAATCTTTTGTATATTTTTAGTCTCTATTTGATTTATTTCTGCACTGATCTTTATTGTTTATTTTGTTCTACTATTTTTGGGTTTAGTTTGCTCTTGTTTTTCTAGTTCTTTGAGGTGCAATGCTTAGTTGTTTACTTGAGATCTTTCTTTTCTGATGTAAGTATTTATTATTATAAACATCCCTGTCCTTCAAAGAATTGCTTTTGTTGTATTCCATAGGCTTTGGTACGCTGTTCTTCCATTTTCATTTGTCTTAAAAGCTTTTTACATTTCTCTTTTTAATTTCTTCATTGACTCATTTGTTGTTTTAGAGACTGTTTTTTAATTTCCACTTATGGCCAGGTGTGGTGGCTCATGCCTGTAATCCCAGCACTTTGGGAGGCTGAAGTGGGTGGACCTTGAGATCAGGAGATCAAGACTCTCCTGGCTAACACAGTGAAACCCTGGCTCCACTAAAAATACAAATGATTAGCCAGGTGTGGTGGCGGGCACCTGTAGTCCCAGCTACTCAGGAGGCTGAGGCAGGAGAATGGCATGAACCCGGGAGGCGGAGGTTGCAGTGAGCTGAGATCATGTCACTGTACTCCAGCCTGGGCGACAGAGCAAGACTCCGTCTCAAAAAAAAAAAAAAAAAAAAAAAAAAATTCAACTTATTTGTAAAATTTTTGAGAGTTCTCCTGTTATTGATTTCTAGTTTAATACTATTGTGGTCAGAACAGATACTTGATATAATTTTGATCTTCTTAAATTTGTTGAGAGTTGTTTTGTGGCCTAACATAATCTTTCCTAGAGAATGTTCCATACGCAGTTGAGAAGAATGTTCATTCTATAGCTGTTAGATGGAATCTTTTGTAAATGCTTGTTAGGTCCATTTTGTCTAGAGTACAGTTTAAATCTGATGACTGGATGATCTGTTCATTGATGAAAGTGGAGTGTTAAAGTTTTCTACTATTATAATATTGCAGTCTATCTCTCCCTTTAGAACTATTAATATTTGCCTTATATATTTTGGTGCTCTGAAGTTGGGTGCATATATATTTATGACTGTTTTATCATTAGCCCTTTTTATTGTTATATAATAACATTTTTTGTCATTTTTACAGTTTTTGACTTAAAGAATACTTTATCTGAAATACATATGGCTACTCCTAGTCTATTTTAGTTACCAGTTGCATGGAATATGTTTTTCCAATCAAACACTTTCGGTCTATGTGTGTCCTTACAAGTGAAGTGAGTCTCTTGTAGGCAGCATGTAGTTGGGTTCTGGTTTTTTTTTTTTTTTTTTTTTTTTTTTTTGGTTTTTTTTTTTTTTGTTTTGTTTTGTTTTTAATCTGATTAACCACTTTCTGTCTTTTAATTAGATAATGTAATTCATTTACATTCCAGGAAAATATTGATAGACAGGGACCTAGTACTGCCATTTCCAGTTGGTTTGTAGATCCTTTCTTTCTCTCTTACTTCCTTTGCGGCTAAGTGATTTTCTCTCGTAGTATGTTTTGATTCCTTGCAATTAACACTTTTTGATGTTATGATTATTGGAAAACTATAAAATTAACCTTCCTTTTATTGTTTTCCATCTATATCTTTTTGTCTACAAGGATGTATTGGTGCTTTTTCAAGTGCTTTGCTAAAATTCAGAGGCTTTATGCCTCAACATATTCATAATCTATTCTCCAAGCAGCTCTATTAGTAAGATTGAAATCAGATTGGCTCAACATATTCCTGGTGATTCCCTGTTGGCTCCCACTGAAATCACCGTATTTTTTCCTCTAAGTTTACAAATGACTGGCTTAATAATTCAGACTAGATTTCCTTAGGAGTCACTTACCACCTAGTGAATTCACTTTTCACCCTTCTTTTGGAAAATTGGCACAATAATTTCTCATCCTCAGCTTTTGCGCCCGGCCTTAGTTCTTCTTTTATTTTTAATAATTCCTCAAAGATGACTGAGTGGTAACAGCTGAGCATTCTTCAAACACTGGATAGAATTCTTAGAAACTGGATGATTTTTAGTTTTGTAAACTTTTATGCTCTTTTTTAATTATAAGTATTCCACTCTTTCCAGATTGAATGTTAGTTCTTTCGTGGAGAAGAAAAATCAAGCTGGAAGTAACTCTGCCTTTCTACTGAAGTGTTAACCTTATGGCATTGTTCCCTAGCAGTTGCCTGTCATTTGCATGTTTTACTTACTTTAAACCAAGCTAAGAAAATCTGTTGTTGCTTATTTTCAGATTATTTTGCAACCTCACCCCACCCTAGGCTGTGGCCTCCCTCAGTGCCATTGACTGCTTTAATATTTCACCTGGATCAGGAGACTTTCAGCTATTTATTTTGATAGGACTTTTAAAGGTCCAATTTTATTTTGGAATTCTCTGTATAGATGTGCTTATTTTTAAAGGTATCTATATCCCTCTTTTCTTTATCATTATTATCATTTGTAATGGTATAATAGGATTTTGTTCCCAATCCTGAGCACTGAGGCAGTCACAATAGAATTAATGAGGTTAAAAAATAAAAGGTATAAAATAATTTATTTTATTTATTTTTAAGACTATAATACAATTTTTTATTTATTGGTCATACTTCCATAAAGCCAGAAAAAGATCAGCAGAACTGAAAGTTTGAGAGCACTCATTATTTACTTAGAAGTGTTAGAAGTGTTTATTGAACTTTTTTTAAAAAAAATTATTTTATTTTATTTTAAGTTCCAGGATACATGTGCAGGACATGCAGGTTTGTTAAATAGGTAAACATGTGCCATGGTGGTTTGATGCACCTATCAACCCATCACCTAGGTATTAAGCCCCACATGCATTAGCTATTTATCCTGATGCTCTCCCTCCCCACAACACACTGACAGGCCCCAGTGTGTGTTGTTTCCCTCCCTGTGTTCATGTGTTCTCATCTTTCAGCTCCCATTTATGAGTAAGAACATGTAGTGTTTGGTTTTCTGTTCCTGTGTTAGTTTGCTGAGGATAATGGCTTCCAGCTCCAACTGTGTGCCTACAAACCATGATCTCATTCCTTTTTATGGCTGCATTGTATTCCATGGTGTATATGTACCACATTTTCTTATCCAGTATATCATTGATGAGCATTTGGGCTGATTCCATGTCTTGGCTATTGTGAATAGTGCTGTAACGAATATACATGTTCATGTATCTTTATGACAGAATGATTTATATTATTTTGGGTATATACCCAGTAATGGGACTGCTGGGTCAAATGGTATTTCTGGTTCTAAATCTTTGGGGACTTGCCACACTGTGTTCCATGATGGTTGAGCTAATTTAAATTCCCACCAACCAGTGTAAAAGCATTCCTGTTTCTCTACAGCCTTGCCAGAATCTGTTGTTTCTTGACTTTTTAATTATGGCCATTCTGACTGGTGTGAGATGATATCTCATTGTGGTTTTGATTTGCATTTCTCTAATATTCAGTGATGTTGAGCTTTTTCTCATATGTTTGTTGGCTGCATAAATGTCTTCTTTTGAGGCATGTCTGTTATGTCCTTTGCCCACTTTTTAATGGGGTCGTTTGTTTTTTTCTTGTAAATTTGTTTAAGTTCCTTGTAGATTCTGAATATTAGACCTTTGTCAGATGGGTGGATTGCAAAAATTTTCTCCCATTTTGTAGGTTGTCTGTTCACTCTGATGATAGTTTATTTTGCTGTGCAGAAACTGTTTTGTTTAATTAGATCCCATTTGTCAATTTTTGCTTTTGTTGCAATTACTTTTGATATCTTTGTCATGAAATCTTTGCTCGTGCCTATGTCCTGAATGGTATTGCCTAGATTCTCTTCTAGGGTTTTTATGGTTTTGGGTTTTACATTTAAGTCTTTAATCTATCTTAGGTTAATTTTTGTATAATGGGTAAGGAAGGGGTCCAGTTTCAGTTTTCTGTATATGACTAGCCAGTTTTCCCAGCACCATTTATTAAATAGGGAGTTCTCTCCCCATTGCTTGTTTTTGTCAGGTTTGTCAAAGACCAGATGGCTGTAGATGTGTGGTCTTATTTTGAGATCTCTGTTCTGTTACATTGGTCTATGTGTCTGTTTTTGTACTAGTACCATGCTGTTTGGGTAACTATAGCCTTGTAGTACAGTTTAAGTCAGGTAGCATGATGCCTCCAGCTTTGTCATTTTTGCTTAGGATTGTCGTGGCTACATCTGCCATTTTTTGGTTCCATATGAATTTTAAAGTAGTTTTTTCCAATTCTGTGAAGAATGTCAATGGTAGTTTAATGGGAATAGCATTGAATCTATAAATTACTTTGGGTGGTATGGCCATTTTCATGTTGTTGATTCTTCCTATCTATGAGCATGGAAAATTTTTCCATTTCTTTGTGTTCTCTCTGATTTCTTTGAGCAGTGATTTGTAGTTTTCCTTGAAGGGGTCTTTCATATCTCTTGTTAGCTGGATTCCCAGGTATTTTATTCTCCTTGTAGCTATTGCAAATGGGAGTTTATTCATGAGTTGGCTCTCTGCTTGTCTTTTGTTGGTGTATAGGAATGCTTGTGACTTTTGCCTATCGAATTTTTGTTTCCTGAGACTTTGCTGAAGTTGCTTTTCAGCTTAAGAAGCTTTGGGGCTAAGATGATGGGGTTTTCTAGATATGGGATCATGTCATCTGCAAACAGAGAGAGTTTGACTTCCTCTCTTCCTATTTGAATACCCATTATTTTTTTCTCTTGCCTGATTGCCCTGGCTAGAAATTCCAATATTATGTTAAATAGGAGTGTTGAGAGAGGGTATCCTTGTCTTGTGCTGGTTTTCAAAAGAAATGCTTCAAGCTTTTGCCCTTTCAGTATGATATTGGCTGTGGATTTGTCATGAATGGCTCTTATTGAGATATGCTCCATCAATACCTAGTTAATTGAGTTTTTAACATGAAGGGATGTTGAATTTTATTGAAGGCCTTTTCTGCATCTATTGGGATGATCATGTGGTTTTTGTCATTGGTTCTGTTTATGTGATGGATTACATTTATTGATTTGCATATGTTGAACCAGCCTTGCATCCTAGGAATGGAGCCAGCTTGATCGTGGTGGATAAGCTTTTTGATGTGCTGCTGACTTCAATTTGTCAGCATTTTATTGGGGATTTTTGCATCGATATTCAGCAGGAACATTGGCCTGAAGTTTCTTTTTTTGTTGTATCTCTGCCAGAGTTTGCTATCAGGATGATGCTGTCCCCATAACATGAGTTAGGGAGGAGTCCCTCCTTTTCAATTGTTTGATATAGTTTCAGAAGAAATGGTACCAGCTACACTTTGCACCTCTGGTAGAATTCAGTGGTAAATCTTTTTGGTCCTGAGCTTTTTTTGTTGTTGTTGTTGTTCGTAGGCTATTTATTACTGCCTCAATTTCAGAACTTGTTATTGGTCTATTCAGGGATTCAATTTCTTCCTGGTTCAGTCTTGGGAGTGTGTGTGTGTCCAGGAATTTACACGTTTCTTCTAGATTTTCTAGTTTATTTGCATAGAGGTGTTTATAATATTGTCTGATGGTTGGTTTTATTTCTGTGGGGTCAGTGGTGATATCCCCTTTATCATTTTTTATTGTGTCTATGTGATTTTTCTCTCTTTTCTTTGTATTCTAGCTAGTAGTCTATTTTTTAATTTTTTCAGAAAAACAGCTTCTGGATTCACTGATTTACTGGAAGGGTTTTTTTTTTTTTTTTTTTTTATCTCTATCTCCTTCAATTCCCCTCTGATCTTGGTTATTTCTTGTCTTCTGCTAGCTTTGGGGTTTGTTTGCTCTCGGTTCTCTAGTTCATTTAGTTGTGATGTTAGGGTATCCATTTGAGATCTTTCTAGCTTTCTGATGTGGGCATTTAGTGCTATAAATTTTGCTCTTAACGTTGCTTTAGCTGTGTCTCAGAGATTCTGGTATGTTGTCTCTTTGTTCTCATTGGTTTCAAGGAACTTCTTGATTTCTGCCTTAATTTCATCATTTACCCAGGAGTCATTCAGAAGCAGGTTGTTCAATTTCCATGTAGATATGTGGGTTTGAGTGAGCTTCTTAATCTTGAGTTCTAATTTGATTGTGCTGTAGTCTCAGACTGTTTGTTATGATTTCAGTTCTTTGGCATTTTCTGAGGAGTGTTTTGCTTCAAGTTATGTGATTGATTTTAGAGTAAGTGCCGTGTGGCACTGAGAAGAATGTATATTCTCTTGTTTTGGGGGACAGAGTTTTGTAGATATCTGTCAGGTCCATTTTTTCCCCTTCATTTTGACCTTGGAGAATTTGATGATTTTGTGTCTTGGGGTTGGTCTTCTCATGGAGTATCTTACTGGGGTTTTCTGGATTTCCTGAATTTAAATGTTGGCCTATCTTGTTAGCTTGGGGAAGTTTTCCTGGGTTGTACCCTGAAGTATGATTTCCAACTTGTTCCATTCTCCCCTTCTCTTTCAAGGACCCCAATGAGTCATAGGTTTGGTATTTTTATATAATCCCATTATTCTAGAAGGTTTTGTTCATTCTTTTTCATTCTTTTTTCTCTAATCTTGTTTTCCTGTCTTATTTCAGCAAGGTAGTCTTCAGGCTCTGAAATTCTTTCCTTTGTTTGGTCTATTCAGTTATTGATACTTGTGGTTGCATTGTGAAGTTCTCATGTTGCATTTTTCAGTATTCCTCTCTAACGTGATTATTCTGGGTAACAGCTCCTGTAATGTATTATCATGGTCTTTAGCGTCTTTGCATCGGGTTAAAACATGTTCCTATAGCTCAGTGAAATTTGTCATTACCCACCTTCTGAAGCCTACTTCTGTCAGTTCATCTATCTCAGCCTCGGCCCAGTTCTGTGCCCTTGCTGGAGAGGTGTTGTGATCATTTGGAGGAGAAGAGGCAGTCTGGCTTTTTCAGTTTTCACTGGTTTATCATTGATTCTCTGTCCTCTTTGTCAGTTTTTCTAGCTTTGTCTTTGAGGTTGCTGACCTTTGGATGGGATTTTTATGAGGACTTTTTTTGTTGATGCTTTTGTTGTTGTTGTTGTTGCTTTGTTTGTTTTCCTTTTAACAGTCAGGCCCTGCTTCTGTAGGATTGCTGTGGTTTGCTGGGGGTCCACTCTGGAGCCTATTCACCTGGGTCCCTTCCACACCTGGAGGTGTTACCAGTGGATGCTGCAGAACAGCAAAGATGGTTGCCTGCTCCTTCCTCTGGGATGTCTGTCTTAGAGGGGCACCAGCCTGATGACAGCTGGAATGCTCCTGTATAAGGTGTCTGGTGACCCCTGTTGAAGAGTCTCCACTGTCAGGAGGCATGGGATCTGGAGCCTGCTTAACAAAGTACTCTGACTGCCCCTTGGCAGAGGGGGAGCACTGTGCTGGGGTCTTAGCAGAGGGGGTGCACTTGTCCTGACTGCTGGGATTCCTCTGAGCCAGCAGGGGAAGCACTAAGTCTGCTGATCCACAGAGACCACAGCTTCCCCTTCCCCAAGGGGCACGGTCCCAGGGAGAATAGAGTTCTGCCCCTAAATACCTGGCTGGAGTTGCTGAAATTCTTGTAGGGAGGCCCCACCTGGTGAGGGGGGATGGGTCAGGGTCCGGCCTAAAGAGGCAGTCTGGCCATGATCTGCCTCAGCCACTGACCTGCGCTGTGGGGAATGCCTCCTGTGTCTAAACCATTTAGTCTGCCTGGCACCTGAGAGGCAGAGGCAGGATTCACTCACTGTTTTTGTTCTTCTTCATGGGAGCCTCCAACCACAGCTGTTTCTGGTTAGCCATGTTGGCTCCTCCCTAAGAAATAATTTAAATAGCATTAAGAATCAAACTGAACTTGTCAGAGTATTTTACTGTCATTTAGCCAACTCACGTTTATTAGGCACCTACTATGTGCTTACTCATACAGGCATAGATGTGAATTAATTCTAAAATTAGGCATAATATAATGTGAGATCTTAATGCTCTAATAAAGTAAAATGAGAATGTCCTAACCTCCATTCATTTTTTAGCAGTTGTATTCATTTTTTAGCAGTTTTATTCATTTTATAAATCTTCACTGTATGTATTAGATTTGCTCATACTTGAATTGATTCAAGTGCACAAAATGGAGATTTCTGCCACATGTATAGAGTCAGGTTGTTGAAGGGGTTTCTAAACTTGAATGACAAGGCTATCTTCAAATCTAGCATCTATCCACCAAATGCGTTAGGTAGCTGGTACTCAAAATCATGACCTAAAGGATTATATCTCTGGAAAAAACCATAAAACCACCTTGTTCAATTCCCTCATTCTGGGCATGAGCAAATGGAAAGTCTTAGAAGTTAGACAATTTGTCCAAGAATATACTACTGTGAGCAAACGGCTAGAGAAGTTAATATTTCCCCACTATGCAGCAAGGATGTTCAGGCCTCCCACAGACTGAGATACAAAATGTGGCCACAATTCTTTTCAATGTCTACATTACGATAATTGAGCACTCACCCTTTTGGACTTCAGTTCCTTTAATGGGCTAATCCCCTCTTTCATTTTTGGGACTCTGTGGGGACACTAACATTCTCCCTCACCTGTCATTGCTGGTGCATCCCCCGCAGTCCCCCTCCCCGGCCAGCCCCCGAGCTGCAGCCTGCTGCTCACTGCCACCGCAGCCCGGTTGTCGTAGGTAATGCCTGGTGCAGGTTGCCTCCCCTGATGCCAGGCTCCCTCTTTTCCTCTGCAGCTGCTCCTCACTCCCTGCTACTGACCTGTGTTAGGAATGGGTCCAGTCCTTCTTTTTAATTTCCCCCCATGACTGCTGAGACCATAGTGCAATGTTTAACAAGATTTCACTGAAGGCTTGGGGGTATTCAAAGGAAATTACAATGCAGAGAAATTGAAAACTGATACTAGGTAAGACTCCTCCCAGGAGACATAGGTCTAAGCCACTCCATATGCTGTCCTCACTGGGGACCTGTCTGTCCCTGGCCTTGAGCCATGTCCCATTGGGAGCGAGTTTTCTCTCTCTCCTTTCTGGAGTGCAAGTGTCTCACTTACCAAGGTCTCCAAAAGAGAAAGGGACATTCTCTCTCCTAAAGTGATCTCCCTAAGTGCCACCAACTGGGCTTTCATCTACTGTCCCAGGGTCTACCATTACATAAAACCATATACTGGTAACATCTGCTTTCCTCAGGGAAATCTCATTACTACCCACGGGGTGCGGTCTTTCCTCTGGCCCTAGAAGATAATTGTCTAACACTAGTTTTAGATCACCCCGTAGGTAGGGCAGCAATCACAGCTGAGCAGCATTAAGGGTTTTGCCATTTAAAAATAGTAGCTCTTTGTAGTCTCTGTTCCTTAAGGATTTAAAATCTTGGAGTCCTATCTTCATCAATGTTACCTTACCAAATTTACTATTTTAACAACAAAACCATATGCAACCACTACCAAGAAGTGCTGATTTGATATGAATACTCTTTAGATAAACTTATAAAAAAATATTTTCTCCAGATATTAAAAGCATAAACATGCTCTGCCCTGTTGTTATACACGTATAACCCATGATTGATACTAATGATGCTAAGTGCCTGGAATTGAGTTTTCACTATGTGCTAGCTACTGTACCTAAGCAACCTACATATGCCTATTTTTCACATAACAGAATACCCTTTTGAAATGCAGGGATTAATATGCCTGCTTCAATGATGAGGAGGTTAATGTTCAGAGATGCTAAGTGATTTGTGGAAGGTCACACAGCCAGTGAGTAGTGGAGCGAGGATTTGAAAATAGGTCTGCATGGACCAAAGCCTAGGCAATTTCTATTACATCATCATCATCCAACTGACACTCCAATCCTCATGGCAATTGTGCAGCTTTCATTCATTTAGGGCTGTGCTTCCCAGTGTATTGAGTACTTGCAACATGGTTCATCCAAATAGAGACACACTATTAAGTAAAAAATATACAACAGATTTCTGACTTAGACAAGAATAAGAATGCAAAAAATAAAAAAATGCATTAACTTAAAAATATTAATAACATGCTAAATAATACTATTTGGACATAATTAGATTAAATGACGTGTATTATTCAATTAATTTCAGCTATTTCTTTTTCTTTTCTGATGTGCATAATTGGCTCGCATCATATTTCTGTCAGACAGCACTGGTTTTAAAGCTTCAGCTTGAAATATATGGAGTCAACAGACTCAAATGAAATAGAGAGTTGTTTTTTTTTTTTTTTTAATTAACAGCTTCTAGGAACAAGTCTGGATGAAAACAACAATGTACCTAAAATTGCCTCACCTTACTTTTAAAGTAATAACTCTTTGTTTTGGGACTGGAATTTTTATGTTTCCAGGCATGTGTTCACACCATCCCTAGCAAAGAGCTGTTTAATGAAATAAGCTTCCTTGTAACTGTAAAACTAAAGTATACACAGTTACAGACAATATCACTGGCCACTGTTTTCAAGTGGATCCTGGGTTTTGGCAAATGCATGGGTGAAGCAGCCAGTTGCTAATATCTGGATGGTGGGTACACGGCTTTGCTTATCTACGTTGCTTTGGCTGATACTGCCTGTGTCTAAGAAAGGAGACAGTCTTTTAGATATTGGCATATGGACTACTACGCATATTAATTATTATGAAGGGTATCACTGGTTTGTCGGCAGGCATTTATGAAATGTTTGAGGCCTCCATGTAGGAGACCAGGTGCAGGAGAGTTTACAGTTTCCTTACATCTGAGAGTGTGGAAGCTGTCAGCCCAGGCTGCACAGGAGAAAGCCTTTAAAAGACAGCCCCTCCCCTCCCAACACTGATACTCCTCAGCCCTGATCACCATGACTTTCTAATCAGTGCCTGAGAGGAAACAAGTGTTTTTCATATTTCAAGATAAACTGAAGATTTTCCTGAGATTCCCCAGACCCTAAGAAGAGAAGAAAGAGTTGGCGACCTATGCAGATTTTTGTAAATCAGCCTCACTAGAGTGATCGAGGCCATCCAAGGAACGGGGTTAGACTACTATTCAAGAATTGTGGGGCGGGGCACCGTGGCTCATGCCTGTAATCCCAGCACTAGGGGAGGCTGAGGTAAGTGGATCACCTGAGGTCAGGAGTTTGGGACCAGGCTAGCCAACATGGTGAAACCCTGTCTTTAGTAAAAGTACAAAAAGTAGCTGGGCATGGTGCTGTGCACCTGTAATCCCAGCTACTTGAGAGGTTGAGGCAGGAGAATTGCTTGAACCAGGGAGGTGGAGGTTGCTGTGATCCAAGGTGGCACCACTGTACTCCAGCCTGGGCGACAGAGTGAGACTCCATCTTGGGCGGGGGGTGGGGGAGAAGAATTGTGAAGAAAGATAACCTTGGCCAACATTTCCTTCCCAAGTCTCTGGAAGGCTTGCCTGGGTGTGAATCTTAGGAGTACTTTCTTGACTTCAAATTAAGTTGGTATTTAGTTGACCAAGAGTTACAGACACCTGATCAGTAGTGAAACCCCTAGTCCAGACTTGCTTTGTCAGCAGTGACTTCCCAAGGAGGAGGATGATACTGACATAGCTTGTCAGACTCCACTGAGTCAAGGTTAAAAGAATATCTTCTTTTTTTTTTTTTTGTTCTCACACCCTGGCTTGCAAAATCTTGCACAGCTTTTTCTTGTTCCGGTAGTTGCTCAAGCGTGTAATAAGTTGAGTTCCAATGAATTGGAACCTCCTGTTTTAGGTGATGTTTCAGCAAGTTGCTTTTCAGCTAGAGCTGGGTCAGGAATATTTTTTTCTCAAACACTGACAGAATGGCTGAAGTGTTCAGATTTTCCGTGTCATCACTAAGATATCTGTAAGTGTTCCTGTTATGATGCAGAAAATCATTTTTGAGGATGTTTAAGGAGTAAGTGCAGCACAGCATACAACCATAATCTTCCACAGTGCAAACTGCTTGCTGAACACATCGAGGGGTGGAAGCAGGAGAGAGGAGAGGTAAGAACGTGACGAAAGTCACAGCGAGGGCCTCCTGTTTCCTCAGTGCACTAACGGTTGTCTGTGCGTGCTAATGAAGTCATACTTCGCAGGTAAAAATGCCTACAGTAATATCAACAGTAACTAAGGAGAAATGGATTTGGCCTCATTTGAAAGAGATTTCATTTTCTTCACAGATGTTTCCATATGGACCTTGCATTCTTTGGTTCTGTTGATACAATTTACCTAATATACTATTCAATAAGAATAGAACTTATTCAGTAAGAATTTGCCAGACCCACAGGGAGTTATTACTTAGATAAGGGCAGAGTGTTACATCTAATCTGATCATTGACTTTAAAAAGTTCTGCTGAAAACATTCATACGATGGTTAGATGATCATTCGTAGCAAAGGTTTGAAGACAATTCAAGCTGGGCATCTTGCTTTCAGCTAGTGTAGGTAGAAAGTTCAAGTCAAAGAGGGTCAAATAGTGGCAGAGAGAAATAAACTGGCAGTAGGGAAAGGGCAAAGGAGGAAAAAGGCTGCAGAGAGCAAAGTGTAATAAACAGGTAATAAACAGAGAAAAGCATAAATCAAAGGGAAACCATGGAAAAAAGAGAGAGCAGGAGATATGACAAGAGGAAAGAAAGAAAAAAGTGAAAGAAAAGTAGTAACTGAACTCAGTGAAAGGAAAATTAAAGCAAGCTTGTGGTTTTGAAGTGATTGGGCACCAGGATCGTCAGCTGTTGACCTAACTTGCCTGCCTGGTGGAGAGGCTTCGCGGCTCTTGACTGCCGGGCTGTAGGGGTCTGAGCATGGAGGGGTGGTTCCCATACAGCCAGGCTCTGGCTGCTGTGTAGCTGGGTGGTGTGACTCTCGAGACTTTGTGTGCATTATCCTATTTGGGGGATTTTAGAGGAGGCCTCTTTCAGAAACAACTCGTACACAAGCTGTTGTGGCCAGCAGAACCGCAGGGCCTCAGCAAGCCCCTGACCCTGGTGAGGGTGAGTGGCTCACCAGCCCCAGCTGGCTCCCCTGATTCCTGGACACAGCTGTTGAGATGGCAGATTCTAAGTCCCCCAGAAGGCTTCCTATTTGTGACCTAACTAGGTGATGGCCTCATCTGCTTAGGGACAGCTGGCACTCCTGGAACCACATATGAAGGAGTCATTGTGGACACTGTGTTGTCTTAGCGGCAGAGAGGGACTGGTTTCAGGCCCCCACACATGAAAACACACTCTTCCTCTCCACTCTACCCCAAAACCTAGAAAGCCACATTGAGAAAACTGCCTCAGATATCCTTGAATGTCAGCAGAATACATGTGGGCTGTCAGACTGTGTGTGTGTGTGTGCACGCACACGCACACACATTCCTTCAACAGCAATTCTTCCTACATGTATCCCTGCTGAGTCATCACCAAGAGGGCGAGGGCTATTGACCAGTTGATTGGATGAATCTGGAACAGTCAGCGGCTATGATCACAATGCCCCCTATTCTTTTCTCTCTTGAGTAAGGGGGGAAGGCTGAATCCCTAAACAACTTAGGACAAGTCTTGATGTCTCTCTTGCCCTTCTGCCGACCAGCTGCGACAGTCATGGCCCTCATATCTATTTCTCTTGGGTTCTCAGCAGGGTAGAAAATATGCTAATAGTGGTGTTCACTGACTTCACTTCATTACCATTGCAGGTCAACCAGCAATGAGCAGATCACATGGGTATCAACGATCTCTGTGGTAGGCAGACTTCTAAGATGGTTCCCAATGGCCCACACCCTTGAGTATGAGTGGGGCTTGTAACTTACTTCTCATAAGTAGAATGTGGCAAAAGCGATGATATGGTACTGCTGTGACTAGGTTGTCTTCCATAGCAAAGGTGAAGGGATTCTGCAGATGTAATTAGGTAGACTTTATGTTAAAAGGAAGATTATCTTGGCAGAGCCTGACTTAATCAGGCGAGCCCTTTCAAAGAAGGTCTAGAGATCAGAGATGGAATAAATCAGTCTCCCTCCCCCTGGCCTTGAAGATTTGAGCTGAGAGGAGTTCCTCAGCTGTGAGGGGATGACTTGGTAACAACCATGTGAGCCTGGAAGGGCCACCTGACCCACAGATGAGACTCTAGCCCTGGCTGAAACCTTAACAGTAGCCTTGAGCAGGAGTTGTTCCCAGACACCTGACTCATAGAATCTGTGTGATAACAAACACATTGTTTTAAGCCACTGAGCAAAAAGAGGAGAAAAGAGCCACGCAGCAATAGAAAATGAATGCAGTGTCTCCTAAGGAAGGTGGTGAAGCTGTCCTTGGTCTAACCTATGAGGACAATAACTACCATTTGTGAACAGTAATAACTAACATATCCAGTGCTGGCTCTGTCTGACACTGGTGCTCTCTGTACGTTATCTCTAATTCCCACAACTGCTCAGCAAGGCAGATCTTCTTTCACAGGTGAAGGAAGAGACTCAGTAATGTTCAGCAATTTTCCCAAAGTGCTGGAGCCATGATTCATATACTGCACTTTCCTAGACTAAGGTTGTGCTTTCTCTGCATACTGCGCTAGACCATGCAGGTCTACGTTTGGCAGCTGATGAATGTGGCTTTATTTCAGTGTCCAAATACCATTATTTAGCATGGGGATGCACAGATTCTTCCAAAATCAATGCTTTATTGAAAAGTCTTTTTAGGGAGAGCCATTTCAAGTGGGAATGAGCCTTGATTGTACTTGTGCAAAGTAGTTAGTACTTGTCTAAACCTCAAAACAACCCTGACCACCCGTGGAGGGTCATTCATTCATTCATTCATTCATTTGTGTTTGTTTACTTGCTACCCAAAGACATATATCCCAGTGAAGAAACTTATTGAATAGTTTGCTGAGAGAGGAAGTCAGAGTTTTGTTTTTTTTTTTTTTGGTTTTTGTTTTTTTTAAGTGTTAGAAAGAGGCTTTCTTGGTGGTGGTTCTCATTAAGAAAAACTATGCTATCCTGGGTAGGATGAAATAGATCCATAAGTCGGATTAAAACAGGATCCTCTCTTCACTGGTCAGGAAAAAGTCAAGGATGTGAGGTACCCTATCCCTCAAAGTGTACTTTCTTGATAGTATTATGAAACACAGCATCCAATTTTTATACTTCCCTGGTGAATGCAGGTGCAAGCAGAAAATTCCACTGAGCACCACAAATACGTATTGAATGTCTACAGTGTGCTTGCCACTGTTCCAGGTACTGTGACATTGTGGGGGGACAAAAAGAAAACAAAGAAACAAAGACCCTGGTCTCATAGGACTTTCATTCTAGTTGGGGCTATAGTTAATAAAGAGAAATACTGGACGCAGTGTCAGGATCTGTCAGCCTGCTTTGTGGAGGCCCCACTGCGGAGGGTGAGGATGGGGCAGGGTGTGTGTGTTGGGAGTTTTTGCAGCAATCCTATCCAGGTGAGAGAGGGTGGAGGCTCGGGTGAGGTGCATGGCAGTGGAAGCAGAAAGAAAGATTTTGGAATGACTGATGTGGAGTAATGGATGGCGGCTGCTGAGGAAAAGTGTCACAAGCAGCTGCAAGTAGCTGGCCAGAGTACCAGCGATTTGTGGATGAGAGGATATGGTCACAGGGGAAGGGGGTGGTGCGGAACTTAGACCAGATGCAGCCCCCTCTCTCCTTAGTCACACACACAGGGGTTCTGTCTTCTTGCCGACGTGCCCACAGGCACGGCTCGGCAGCTGCTAGCCTCCAGGTGTTTGCTTGGTGGAAACTGTTTAAAGACTTGAAGATTCAGTTTGAATTGAAGCAATTTTTCTGGTAGCAGAAATCATGGTGCAGATTTCTTTTCTGCCAATAAAACAAATGTTATACCCTGTTACCTTCCGTAGAGGGACATTTCATAATGAGCATTTTATAAAAACATGAAATCACAATAATCCCACCATATACCAGCATAACCAGGTTTAGCTAGGGTTTCATGTTTTTGGTGAGAAGACAAAGAAAAGGGAGAGGGATCCAAGGTACAGCTTCAACCTACAGATTGTTACTTTCCTTCAGGACATTCGTTTTTCACTGAACACAGTCAAGTTGTCTTTTCAGCATAGACTGTGTATCCTTTAACACGTTTTTTGTAACCCTAGATTTTCTGTTGCTGAAATGTCATGTTATTGTAGCCAGAAAGCAAATTCCTTTCTGAATTTTTGAGCCATATAATGTATACTGAAGAACTTCAGAGATTATACAACCTGAGCCTCATGTGGTTCCACCAAGTCTCTGCCTGAACCCCTCCCAGGTCAGGGAAGTTTCCTTCCATTGGCAGTAGCTCTGATGGTTAGAGAGTGCTTTCTTATGTTCAGTTGTAACTTGTTTTTCTGCAATTTCCACTCATTCCCCCCGGTTCTGCCTTTGGAAGATAACTTTTACTTAAAGACTAAAAGGTAGAAAAACAATACTATCATGGCCCTTACATCTGATCCTACTGTTTATTTATAAACCAAGATGCCTTTGAACATGTGTGAAAGAGAAATGATCAGGGTTGGTATTAAATGCTTAAGTTTCTAAATTGTCTTAGAAGTCTCATCAAATTAAATCAAATCTGCAGTGTTAAATGACAGCAAAAGGAGCTTAGATCAGTCAAAGGGAGCTGGACTGGGATTTTGTTTTTCACTCCCAAGGTGGTTGTCAGCTAACAATGTTCCTGAGGTGAGCTTAGGTCACTGTTGAAAGTTTACATTCAGGCTCCCAAGCCAAAACATGCTGTTGCAAGCAACCCTTTCTCTTTTGTTAAACACAAAATAAACAGATGTCCCACTGAGATGGACCTCCTCCTTCCTCAGCCTCCCTACAATATGCAGAAGCTGCTGGAAGAAAATTTACTCCAATGGCTCAGGTAGATATTGCTGAGCAAAATGTAGATTTCTCAGAATGGCAATTGATGAAAGCAAAGCTTTGCAGGGGAGGATGAAAAACATAAGCCTATCAGGAGAAAGAGAGAGAGAGTGGGGGTTGTAGGGGAGATGGAAGAGGAAGAGGAGGAGAGAGAAGACTGGAGGGATCATATTTATAAAGACTTTTTCTCTGTTAATCTTATGGTGATTTCCAGAAATTCTATTTATTTCAATAGAAAATGGGATAGATAATGGTGGGGGTGGCAGGGTGGTGGTGCTGTATTTAGGTCTAGATTGTTTTCTTAGCCACATGGCAATGTTTTCATGAAACAGACTCAATTTTTTTGGTTTGTACATTTAACTGTTTAGGGAAATTCTAGGTATTAAGTCACCACATACAGTCATACATTTGAAACCTACATCTTATAGGTTAAGACAACCAAAGAGATTGTGAGGAAGCAATATCAGTTCTAAATCCTGCTAGATGCAGAGTGGAGACCTGTTCCCTTGCTGAGGAATTGGTGTGTTTCTCAATTGCCCTACTTACCTTGACCTTCATGTTAGGTGAGGCTTTTATTGCCATTTAAACAAAAATGCTGGGGATAAACCATTTTATCTTCAAGGATCTTGGGAGGAGCCATAAGGCAAAGTATTTTGCCCTTGGTATAAATGCATCTCTCCAACGATTTATTGGCAAATGTATGTAGGTGACAATAGATTTCTAAATTGAATGTTCTGCCTGAGGAATGGCCTCTGATGTGCATTAAGACCTGTTTTGTAATATCCACACCTCTCAATTTGTGCAGATATACCTTCCTGATTACATTATGCATCAATCTTTAGGACAATTGTCAGGTGGTAGCTGCGCAGCCAGAGTAAATGGATGTTTCTTGGCACAAATCTGACTAGTTTGTCAAGAAAAATCTTTTAAGTCATCTGAGAGAGATGCATCTGGCACTTTTTTAAATATTAGTACTCTGGTCTTTTTCTCTAAGTGCTACATGCATTGAAGACATATCTCTTTCTCCCTACTCTAGTATCTGGGTTTTGTGGTTATTATTGTCATGTGTAAGAAATGTCAGAGACACAGATTTCTGATAGGTGCTGATGCAGAGCTGGGGAGACTCCTCCTCCCCTCTCTCCCATACATATTACCTCTCTCCCTCCTACCTTCCTGTCTTTCTTCTTTCTTTCCACAGATATTTATTGAGTACCTGATAAGTGCCAGTTATTTGTGAGGTATTGGTATCCAGAGGCAAACAAGGCCATTACAGACCCTCCCCTCTTGGAGTTAACCAAAACGTGTGACGCCTGCTCCACCTGCCAGCCTCTCTTTCTCTCTGCCAGGGGTCTAGACTTATCTACAAGCCTTGGATCTCTCAGCCACCAAAAACCTGATTTGTCATGGGACCCAACTGGATTGTCTGATACATCTGTATGCTAATGTGGTAATGGGTGATGTGTTACTCTTTTGGGGATCACACTGGTAGTTTTTCTAAGACCAGTCCCACTTTAAAAGGATGGTTAGACAGACTGTGAGATATCCAAAGTTTAGTATTACAAGCCTAGCCCTTCAATGAAGTCTACAGTGCTTGGTTCCAGGCAATACAATTACGTGTATATCCCAAGAAACCCTTGACTGCCCTTGAAATTTGTTCTGTGTTTAACTAATTGGGTATTTTTCGATGATTTCATTTTATTTCCCTAGTTGGCTCATTGGTCATTCCTCTTTGCTGCATTTTTAAGTGTTTGCTATAGAATTTACAATATCCATTTTTAATTTTTCACAGTCTACTTTCTTATCATGGCACACCTTGTAGCGTATGAGAACCTTAGAACAATATATTTTGATTTTCCACTCACATCCCTTGTGCTGTTATTGTTAAACATTTTATTTCTATGTATGTTATAAACCCCACAATATATGGATATTATTTTTTGGCTCAAAATTAATTATCTTGTAAACAGATTAAGAATCAAAAAAAATTTTTTGTGTCTTTATATTCCCCACAAATTTGTCATTTTAGATACTCTTTATTATTTGGTGCAGATCCAAATTTCAATCTAGTTTAATATTTTGCCTGAAAATTTTCCTTTAAGAATATTTTTTATGGTACAGCTCTACTAATGATGAAATCCCTCAATTTTTGTTTATCTGATACATTCTTTATTTTCCTTTTATTTTTGAAGGATGTTTTCACTGGATGTTGAAGTCTAGGTTGATGGTGTTTTCTTTCAAAAAGTTTGCTTTAATTCTTATCTTTGTTCTTCTGTATTTAGTGTGTCTCTTTTCCTTCTGCTTGATGTTTAAATTTTTTTTTTTTCTGAGACAGAGTCTCTCTGTTACCCAGGCTGGAGAGCAGTGGTGCAATCTCTCCTCACTGCAACTTCTGCCTCCTGGGTTCAAGTGATTCTTGTGCCTCAGCTTTCCAGAGTAGCTGGGATTACAGGTGCATGCCACCAGGCTCAGCTAATTTTTGTATTTTTAGTAGAGATGGGGTTTCGCCATGTTTGCCAAGCTGGTCTCAAATTCCCTACCTCAACGGATCCACCTGCCTCAGTCTCCCAAGGTGCTGAGATTACAGGTATGAGCCACCACACCCAGCCTCTCTGCTTCATTTTTAAGATTCTTCTCTTTGTTACTGGTTTTTGGTTGTTTATGGTGCATCTTAATGTAATATTCTGCTTGGGGCTTATAGCACTTATCTGTAAGCTTATAGTTGTTTATCACATTTGAAAAATTTTGATAATCATTTCTTCTTCTCTTCTCAAATATTGTTATCCTTCTCTTTTCCTTCTCTTATTACAATTATATGTAGTTTAGATGACAACTGAGATCTGTTTTTGATTTTTTCCAGTATTTGTGTGTGTGTGTATGCGTGTGTGTATACTTCATTTTGGAGAGTTTATATTTCTACCTTGAAGTTCATGAGTCTTTGGAAATTCCAATTGGGTCTCTTCATGTCTTCTATTTCTCTCCTTATTATGTTCATGTTTTTCTGTATCTCTTTAAGCTGTAAAGAACTTTTAGAACAGCTGTTTATTTCAATTGAATTAGCTATGCTAATGTCATTTGTCATTTCTGGGGCTGTTTCTATTGAATTTTTTTTGTGGTTATGGGTCACTTTTCCTTACTTCTTGATTATCTAGTTATTTATTTTATTTTATTTTATTTTTCTTGAGATGGAATTTTGCTCTGTCGCCCAGGCTGGAGTGCAGTGGCGTGATCTCCGCTCACTGCAAGCTCCGCCGCCTCCTGGGTTCATGCCATTTTCCTGCCTCAGCCTTCCTAGAAGCTGGGACTACAGGCGCCTGCTACCACGCCCGGCTAATTTTTTTTGTATTTTTAGCAGAGAGGGGGTTTCACCATGTTTGCCGGGATGGTCTTGATCTCCTGACCTTGTGATCCACCTGCCTCAGCCTCCCAAAGTGCTGGGATTAGAGGCATGAGCCACCGTGCCCGGTGATTATCTAGTTATTTTTATGCAATGCTGGACTTTGTAAATTTTATGTTCCTCTGCACCGTATCTTATATTCTTTAAAGAGTGATAGACTTTGTTTTGACGTAGCCAAAAGTTGGGATAAGTTATTGTTTTCATAATTTGGTTTTATTCTTGATTAGAGCAAGTTTGAAGTAGACTTTATTATAGGATTAATTTACCTTCACTTCTAAGGTGTGGCCTTTCTGAAAACTCAATGAATCCTAAGCCTTATGTAAACTCTTGAATTTGTTTATTTTATAGGTTTTCAATAATTGTTCTTTCCTTAGAAGTTATTCTTTGCTGGCCTAATGGGGTGTTGACCTATGCATGAACAGATAAACCAAAGTTTCTGAGGGACTTTTATGCAGATTTCTAGAACTCTTTTCTTGCATATGTTACTTTGCCCTTAAAATTCCAGTTGCCTTGGCTTTCCCAAACTCTGGTCAGTGTTTCCTCAGCTCAGTAAGAACTTTAGTCTTTAAAGAAACTGTGGTGTATGTATATAATGGAATACTACTCAGCCATAAAAAGGAATGCATTAAAGGCATTTGCAGTGATCTGGATGAGACTGGAGACTATTATTCTAAGTGAAGTAACTCAGGAATGGAAAACCAAATATCATATATTCTCATTGATAAGTGGGAGCTAAGCTATGAGGATGCAAAGACATAAAAATGATACAATGGACTCTGGGGCTTTGGAGGGAAGGGTGGGAGGGGGCAAAAGATGAAAGACTACAAATAGAGTGCAGTGTATACTGCTCAGGTGACGGGTGCACCAAAATCTCACAACCAGTAAAGAACTTACTCATGTCACCAAATACCACCTGTGCCCCAGTAACCTATGGAAAAATTAAAAAAAGAACTTTAGGATTTGTTGGAGTTCCCATTCCTTGGTCTGTGGCCTGGACTCTGCCTCCCAGTAATAAGCTGGGGCAATCATAAGGCTCATCTTGTTTGTATCTTTTTTTCCCTCAGGGATCACAATTTTTAATTGTTTCTGTTCAATGTCTGAAAGTACTTATTTCATATATTTTGTTTGAATTTCTGTTGTTTATGGCAAGACGACAATTCTTGTAGCAATTAATCCTTCATGGGGGGAAGTGAAATTATAGGTTACATTTTAAAATCTGTGGCAGATGCAGTTAGTTGTGGAAAAAATAACCTTTTCACTTTCCTCCGTCTGTAACAGGACATTATAACAGGATTCCTAAGAAGAGAGATATCAAATGTGAATGTGAGTTGGAAAACAGATCTCCCTGTAGAATATGGTAAAAATAAGGTAACCAAAAACTAGTTATAGGACTCTTAAAATTCTCAACCATGTGATGGGTATACAGAAATATAGAGCAGAGACTGAGAGAGGTTTTTGAGGAATATGTTTTGAGGGAGTCAGCTAATGCTATGCTGTGATCCCAATTTCACTAGGGTGAATGACAGAGGATATTCCTCCACTCATTTAGCCTGTGAGAGGGGCTTTTGTGATATATTTTAGAACGTGATATCCATTTCCTGAAACTAAGGGATCTTGTGGGCCACCCAAGAAGTCTAAAGCATGAAAGAAGGGCTTAGTAGCTGTGAATGGACGAGCTAATGGAGAGGTGGCTGTTTGTAAGACCTGTTTTCTCAAAAATTGTCAGGGTACAGATTGCATGGGTGCTTTTTTATGGGCAGGGATACTCATGAGGAAATGGAAATGAGGAAGAATTTCAACAGTACTGAAGTTTTGACTATATCATGGGACTGAGGATTCTAATTATAGGTAATCTGAGTGGTGAGAAAAGTCTTCCTTCTCAAGTTTTTAATATGTTTAGGAGCAGAACTAGCACCAGGGAACAAATTCAAGAGATCAGTGGGAGGTAACGTAACATTTCTGTAACCAATAGGCCTTATTCTATACACTTTACCACAGAACTTCAAGTTTGTGAAGACTGTCAATGTGCGTAGCCCTAAGAGGTGACTCAACCCCATTTCCCAGACATCCTCTTTTCCAGACTCCCTTGGAGATTGAGAGAGGCAGGGAGCAAGGGTCTGAACAATGAGAAGTAAAGATAAGTCTGCTTTGAAATTACTGGAAAATGATTGCTTCCTGATGAAAGAGAAGGATGAAAGAGGAAAACTTACCTCTTGCCTTTTTTCCTGCTTAGAATGTGATTGTGTTTAGAGCAGTGGCAGTCATTTTGAGACACTGAGGCAGCAAGCCTAAGGACAAAAGTTAGCATGCTGAGGCTGGCGGGCGATTGCAAGATTGAATTCTTGGCACAGGAGTGGATTGGGACTGGTAAATTCAACTGATTTATGCAGAAGAGGGTTCAGAACAAATCTGAGGTCTCATTCTCAGTGGCAGCAGCAGTGATGCTTTTTCTCCTGTTAGACCACTTCAAGGCTTTGGGGTATATCTCCCGGAAACTTCCCCTCAAACTCTTTTTTTTTTTTTTTTTTTTTTTTTTGTAAAAGATGGAGTCTTGCTCTGTCACCCAGGCTGGAGTGCAATGGCGCAATCTCGGCTCATTGCAACCTCTGCCTCCCGGGTTCAAGCAATTCTCCTGTCTCAGCTTCTGAAGTAGCTGGGATTATAGATGCATGCTGCCATGCCTGGCTAATTTTTTTGTATTTTAGTAGACACGGGGTTTCACCATGTTGCCCAGTCTGGTCTCGAACTCCTGAGCTCAGGCAATCCACCTGCCTCGGGCTCCCAAAGTGTTAGGATTACAGGTGTGAGCCACCGCACCTGGCAACTCATTTTCTACCTCTTTACCGTTCTGTGAGCTACCCAGTATACTGACAATAATGTTATTTTCTAATTGATCAGTAAGAGTCAACTTCTTTCCCTTGCAATTAAGAACACTGACTGATGCAAAGCATGTAGAATTTCTCATAGTTGAGCCATTTGGGTCAGAAGTCAAGTGTTCTACCTGTGTTAAGAAGTCCTGTGACTCAGGACCAGAAACCTGGCTTACCTTCCTGGTGTTGTGGGGGTTAAGATGGCATACTAAATCAGCAGCAGCTATAGTGTCAGGGAAGCCATCTTTTTGAGAAGTCTCAAGAGACAAGAAGTGATAAATGGCTCTTCTTCTTACTGTTTGGCTAATTTTGACTTTGCACCACTTACACACAGCTGTTGCCATGGCCTCAGGTTCTAAACAGTGTTCTGTATGGCCGAAGCTATTTCCTCTTTCCCAGAGTAGCACGTTGCACTGTGGAAGATAATCTTGCAGGTTTGTACAGTAATAGGATTAACGTGGCCTTTGTGGTATTTGCCCACCTAGCAACTGTGACTTTGCCATACTTGTGAATTATACTTTCGCTTGTGAGTTTCTTTGTAAATCTTCCATCTTAACAAGGTAGTAGGAATAGCTTAACTGTCCTGACATTTGTGAGTGCGAAGCCCAGAGATGCTTTCTTGGCAGTTGGCCAGCAGTCAGATCATCACTGTCCGGGATGGCTGATTACTGGCAGGGCTCAGATGGCCATGTGGTGGAGGATAAGAATGGGAAGGCCAGCACCAATGTAGGCAATAGGGGACACTTAGAGGATAACCAAGTCCCCTCCTCAGAGAAGCTTTTCTGATCAGAGCCCTGGGGGCCACCTGTAACTGGTATTCTCTACAGCTTCGGGCCTGTTTCCCACATTTGGCTCTGGGCAGGTAGGTTTGAAAATAGAGTGTGATATTATGGAGTGAGGTCCTTGATGCCCTGGATTTCACAAAGCAACCCTACCTGGGTGATATCAGTGCTACATCCTGTGCTTCAGCAGTGCTTACCCATTCCTTTTATTGTTTATTGTTGTTGCTGAAGTGGTTTGCTTTCTTTTCTTTCACACGTCTCTGAATTGTCTAAGCATGGCGTTTGGAATACAGCCCTCAATATACATCCTGTTTGCTGTTTGTGAGGGAGGTTTTTTTTTTAATGCTATTGAAATTATAGCCCTGAACAATAGGGTAACATTCGTATGCTGAGGCCCCATTAAATTATTATTTTTTAATAGTGGAAATGTTTCTGAAATTGACTGGTACAATGTATACACGCTGAGTGTTCACTATATTATTACTTTTTGCTAGCGGGAAGGGCTGAGGAAATGGAATAAAACAGTTCCAAAATCTCAGCGGTATGTGATGGGAACTCTAAACACATACTTACACTTTTTCAAAAGATCTAGAAAATATAGCGGTGAGGGAAGTTTATCTGAGAAAGTTCAATTTGGAAGTAACATGGTGACTAAATTATTATTATTGACATAAAGGTGATTTATAAGAAAAACTCATATCCTTAATGCTTGCAACATGTTGGCTGCTTTTTATCCAGAATTTGTCTTCTTTCCATCTCTGCCCACATTTCAGCATTTATTCGCTCTAGTTAATGACTTTAAAATATTAAAAATCTCCCTCAGTAGGTACCCGAGGGTCAGTGGCACCTGGTTAAGATGGGAAGGAAATTGACAAAGATCAAATCTCTGACACACACTCTCAAGGCTGTCTGCTGTGTTTCCCGGCCTCCCTCACTGTCCCCGATGCGTGCTCCGCTCCTGAGTGGGGGAACTCAGTCTGATAAATTACAGGCTGCTCCCTGCTCACCAGAGTGGGGAAGGGGAGCCAGATGGAAGGAAGCATGGAGGGCCCTCTGTCACTACTGGCCGGCTGCCACCACCTGGGCACTCTGTGCTCCTTGCCGAGGGAATGTCACCGTCCTGCCTGTGTAACGGGCTGGCCATCCGCAGAGCCCTCCAAAGCAAGATGCAACATTGAGCCACGTTGTCATGGTTACTTAGTCATTTCCCCAGAGTCCTGACATCAGTGTCTCCAAGGGGCAAGAGCTCCACCTCATGCATATGCATGTGCGCGGCAGGGGCCTCGCCACATCTGAGCATCTTATAGTATTTTTAGTAGAAAATGATAGTGAAGGAGGGAAAGGTGACATAGAGAATGGAAGTAAAAATGACAGGAGGGCATGTTATTAAATGAACAAATGAAGTTGCTTGCTAGCCGAACTGGGAGAAGACAGGAAGGGTTAATGCTGAGTTGGGATTCCCAGGTTTAAATTAGCCATCTGCTTGGCCACGCTGGGCTCTCAGAGCTTGTAACTTCTTAGTTTTCAGAGCTTTAAACTTCTTAGATGACTTTCCCAGACAATGTCTTACTCGACTCTCAAAACTGCTCGTGACAGACATATGGCTGGGGAGATCCTCGATGTGTAGCAGATGAGGGGACGGACACTCAGTGGAGTGAGGCACCTCGGAGGTTCACGCAGTCAGTACGAAGGCTCATCACACAGTCTTAGTTCCCAGCCTGAGCTTCCTTCTGTTTCCACTATCTCCAATCTCTTAGGAACTGAGAACTTTTAGAAGGTAGAGACTTTTCAAGGGACAGTATTAAATGGTGATCTTGTCTGAATCGTGCATCTGTCTACAGCACCCCCCACATAGTACACACTTAATCACTTAATGAATATTGAATGAATAAAGTTCACGTTTGAGGGGCCCTGGGGTTTCCTGGAAAAGCCAGACAATTTACTGTTTTGCATTACACAGGTACCAATGCGAAATTAGAAGTTAACTTTTTTCATAATGAAACAGTTATGTTGAAAGAGTAGGTCATGGCTGAGTACAGTGGCTCATGCCTGTAATCCCAGCACTCTGAGTGGCTGAGGCAGGAGGATTGCTTGAAATCAGGAGTTCAAGAGCAGCCTAGGCAACATAGTGAGACCCTGTCTCTACAAAACACTAAAAAAAATGAGCTGGGTGCAGTAGCAGTGGCATGCGCCAGTAGTCCCAGCTATTCAGGAGGATGGCTTCAGCCCAGAAGTTTGAGGCTGCAGTGAACTATGATTGCTCCACTGCACTTCAGCCTGGGTGACTGAGACCGAGGCTCTCAAAAAATAAAAAATAACTTTAAAAACAGTAGGTCATCTGAGGTAAACCTCCAGTTAATGCAATGCCCTGTGCCCAGTTTGATATCCTATTTCAGAGTCTTCCTGTGACCATGTCAGTTACCAACACACAGAACAGCACAGAAGCCCTGTGCTCAGATGCAGATGGCGGCAGAGGGAGCAGAAAAACCCGGTAGGTACAAGATTACTTAGTGCCGTGTAATTGTCATATCAAGGAAATCCCGCAGTTTGTCACAAGTTATTTAACAGTTGAAGTGACTAAGCCAGAACCATGAAAGGTAAACTAAACCAGGGATATTTTCTAACTTAAAGGCACACAGGGTATTGTTCATGGGAGAATTCACCTCACTTAGATGCGGGCAGCTGTGACATTCGGGCTGCAAACAAACCCCGAATTGTAAGGATGAAGATTCCGAGCATGGGTGATTCTCTGCTTAGGAGGTGGATTTACAATGGACAGGTCAAGCTAAAAATGTTAACTTCTAATTTCACATTGGTGCAATGTTGCCCCTGGGTCTCTGGGTTAGAGAGAGCATTAGCAGGTGTCTGGGGCAGAGATTCTTGGGGTTAAGAGCTGTGTCTCTTCCACCTCTGGTCCCCTTGGGAGGGTCCACACCAGGGAATGTGTGGTTCAAGTTTTCTGTGTCTCTCTTTTGAAGGGTGACAGGGGAGCTAATTTCTTGTGGCTTTTATCTCTACACCCCAAATGAAGCTTGAATGAGTCAAGGATCACCATGTTATTCCATATATCAATTCTTGCAGAACAAATAGCCCCCAAATTTAGTGGCTTCAAACACCAACCAATTTATTATATATCATCATTTTGCTGTCAAGAATTCAAACAAGTCTTGGCTGCACAATTCTTCTGCTTGTGTGACATTGCTTGAGGCCTGTGGTTTTGGTGTGGATGGCTGGAAGGCTGGACTCAGCGGGAAGTGTCAACCAGAGCTCCTATATTCACCTCCCAGGGTGGCCCTGTCAGGGTTGTGGGTGGCTTAGGCCTCCAAGAATGAGTGTTTCAAAAGACCCAGGAAGATTCCACTAGTCTTCTTATAATCTGGTCTAAGAAATCCAAGAACACCTCCTCTTCTGCTGCAGTCTATTGGTCAAGTGAGTCACTGAGTATAATCAATCACCTTTCTTCCCTCTGTTCCTCACACTTTTCCTCTCTTGCTGTCAACTAGAAGTAGCAATGTCTGCTTCTTTGATTGCACTCAGAAAATCCCCATGCTCTCTTAGCTGTAGGAATCCGGGAGACAACCAGGAGGCCATCTGCTTTGGTCTGCTAACTGAGGCAAGCTCCTACTTCCCCAGTCCCTCAGAGCTTTGCCGTCACCGGCTCCCCACAGCCCCTCTCTGCAGGGAACTCTGCTCAGACAGTCCTGCATTTTCTGATTTCCCTGACTCTTACTTGTGATATTTCTTCTGATAATTCTTCTCAACTTCAACTTATTCCTGCACAACAAATTAACAATGGCTGTAGCAGCTTAAAGCAACACTTACTGGTTATCTCACGTTTCTGTAGGTCAGAGGTCCAGGGAAAGGTGAATGGATTCTCTGTTGGGGCCTCACAAGGCCAGAAACAAGGTATCATCTGGAATGGGCTCTGGGAAAGAATCCACTTCCAAGCACACACAGGTTGCTGGCAGGACCCAGTTCCTTGTGGTTGTACAACTGAGGTCCCGTTTCTGTGACACATGGCCCCCACCATAGTCAAACTAGCAATGGCACATGGAGTCCTCATACTTTGTATTTTTCTGACTCCCTCTTCTACCTCTTCCTTTGAAGGCTCATGTGATGATATTGGGCCCATCCATAAAATCCAGGAAAATCTTCCTATTTAAAGGTCAACTGTTTAGTAACCTTAATGACATCTGCCACGTCCCTCCTGCCCATGTGTCATAACACCAGAGCAGAGATTGTGCAAACCAGAATATACCACCACAAGTAGAAACCACTATCCAGAGGCCATAGCTGATGCCTGATTGTGGGCCCCACACCATGTTCTTTCTCTTGAAACTTTGAGCAGTCTTCAGGATATGGTTCTAGAAAGAACTAAGGAACTCCTGGACCCTGCTTATGGGGTCAGAGGCCCCATCAACACGGTTTGTCTAGTCCTGCAGCCATACTGGCCTTCTTGTTCCTTCAGCAGGACTTTACACTTGCTTTCTCCTCCATCTGGAGTACCCTTTATCCTTCTCCCAAATCCTCTACAAAGCTGGATTCTTTACTCCCTTTGCATTTTAGCACAAATAACTCTTATCAGAGACCCTTTTCTTATCCCAATAAAAGGCCATCTTCTTCCTTATCTTGTATCTTGTTCTATTTTTCTTCTTAGTTCTTGCCATCCCTACCATGGCATATTCTTATTTATGGCATGTCTGTAATCACCAGACATTGTTCTAGGTCCCTGAGATCTATCTTAGTGCCAGGTAGACCAGGTTTCCACTCACAGGGAACTTAAATAGTGGTGAGAGAGAGAGTTGGGTGATGACCAAGTAGACAATTCAAGAAACAAGCAAATCCTAGATTGCAATACATGCTGCAAAATAAACAAAGTTATGTGAGAGAGCTACTGTAATTACAGGTACAAAGTTCCTGAAGCAAAGGTAATCTGGGAGCAGGAGAGGAGCAACAAGAAGGCTGGAGGGCCCAGAGTGGCATGAGCCCTCTATGAGGGGTGGGCAGTGACAGGATTGCACTGTTTTTGAGTACACAATTAGGAGTTTAAATTTTATTTTAAAGGCAATGCGAAGTCACTGAAATGTTTTAAGCAGAAGAATAAACTGACCTAAGTTAGATTTTTAAAAGATAATTCTTGTCTTCTGCATAGAAAACAGAGTGGGATTGAGGTGATGTAAGATGGAATCAGGGACGCCAATTCTGGGGCTATTGCAGTGGTTTGGTGTGGTAGAGCATGGAGGCCTGGCGGTGCAGGTGGGGTGGGAGTGCACAGAAGTGGGCAAATAAGGGATGAATTTTGAAGTTAAACTAATGAGACTTGCTGCTGAGTGAGATAGATATTAAAATAAATTGGCAGTGACTCCTGGGCTTTTGACTTCAGCAACTTGGTGAATGGGAGGCCATCTACCCAAAAGGGAATTAATGAACACAGAGCAGACTCAGGGTGGGACTCAAGAATTCTGTTTGGCAATGTTAGCTTTAATAGTGACTATTACACATCCAGGTAATATCTGCAAGTCATTAGGAAGTCCAAAACTACAGATCAGCTTGGAAATTGGTGATGTGGTATTTAAAACCATAGGGCTGCCTGAGCTCACCCAGGGAGAGACTAGAGGCCTTTGGCTAAAGCCCTTGGGCATGCTGCCACATCCACTGAGTTTGGGCAAAGAGGAAAAGCCAACCAAAAGAGGCCAAGTGAAGGAGGAGGACAACCAAGAGATGGTGTAATCACAGAAGCAAGAGAAGAAGACTGCTTCAAGAAAGGCAGAGTCAACACATCCCATGTCCCATGTCCCATGCTGCTGTGTGACAGAAGCAGAAGGCAGGCAATGCCTCTGCTGTCTCTTGGCAGGAGAAGAAGTGAAAACATCAGCTCCATTAGGGATGGAGAAACAAATGGGAGGTGAGGAAGTGGAGACTGGGGCTCATTCAAGATGTTATGCAATAAAGGGAGAAAAAAAATGGGGGAGTGAGTCAAGGGACAGCTTTTAAAAGGTGGAGATTCTTGCAAAGATTGTTTGCTGATACAAGTGATTTAATAGGAAGGAAGGCATGATGGCTCAGGAAAGGGAGAGTAGAGACATTGGCAGTGAAATCCTTGAAAATGTGAGAGGAGAGTACACAGTGAGAGGCTCAGCTCTGATCTAACTGCGTTGTGCCAGAAGCTCCCTCAGAACTATTGCCAGGTCTGACTTCCAGAAAATGTAAGGCCTTACTAATACTCACATGCCCTCTACCCTTCTGTAATGCAAAGTTCCTGGCCTTCCCCTGCTGCACTAGGTAAAGACAACTATTGACAGAAAAGAAAATCTCCTCACATAAGACCAGGTTGATGAAAGCTTTCCAGAAATAGATGTGAGCAATGTCATGGGCCAGTTGGAGAATTTTTTTTTTTTTTTTTTTTTTTTGAGATGGAGTCTCGCTCTTGTTGCCTAGGCTGGAGTGCAGTGGTGTGATCTCAGCTCACTGCAACCTCCGCCTCCCAGATTCAAGCAATTCTCTGCCTCAGCCTCCTGAGTAGCTGGGATTACAGGCGCCCGCCACCACATCTGGCTAATTTTTGTACTTCAATAAAGAGAGGGTTTCACCGTGTTGGCCAGGCTGGTCTCGAACTCCTGACCTCAGGTGATTCACATGCCTTGGCTTCCCAAAGTGCTGGGATTACAGGCGTGAGTCACTGTGCCCAGCCAGTTGGAGATGTTTTAATCAGCAAAAGGCTTTAGTAGTTTTATTTTCCTTCTAAACATTTGTTGAGCCCCTACCGTATCCCCAGTATCTTGCTAAGGGCTTTCAAGTGCCTGATGTAGTTTAATCATGTAACAACTACAGGTTGGTGCTATTGTTCTGTTCACAGCTGCAGAAACTGAAGCTCAGAGTGGGAAAGGGACTTGTCCAAGGTTACACTGAGGCCACTAGCAGAGCCAGCAGGAATCAACCACAGAGCTCCTTCTAGGACAACCTAATGTTGCAGCAACTTGGAGACTTCCTGTTTATATTCATTTTCTATTGCTTCTGTAACAAATTACCACCAATTTAGCGGTTTCACATAACACACATTTATTACCTGACAGTTCTGTAGTTCAGAAGTCTGGTACAAGTCTTCAGTGTAGCTAAAATGAAGGCATCTGCAAGGCTGCATTTCTTGCTGGAGCAAAGAAATCTGTTTTCTTTCTCCTTCAGATTGTTGGTGGTATTTGGTTCCTTGCGGTTGTAGGACTGCAGTCCCTCTTTTCTTGCTGGCTGTCAGTGGAGGGCCATTCCTGGTGTCTAGAAATTTACTATATTCCTCTGTTCATGGCTTCTTTCCTCCGTCTTCAAGGCCAGACATGATGGGTTGAAATGAGTCTTTCACGTTGAACCTCTCCTGCCCTTCCTTTCACTACATCTCTCAGGATCTCCTACCTTCCTCTTCTACTTTTAAAGGCTTGTGTGATTAAATTGGATCCACCCAGATAATTCAGGACTATTTCCCTATCTTAAAGTATTAGCCTTAATCCCATCTGCAAAGTTCGTTTCATGCCATGCAACATCAGCCTGTTCACAGGTTTGAGGTATTAGGCTGTGAATATCTTTGAGAGGTCATCATTCTGTTTTACCATACACCTTTCATTTATGTGTATATTGATAAAATGGTGGAATATTGATCTGTTTGAAATTATGCTTTCTCACATATGATGAAGTATAAAATAATTTTGTCATATGTGCTCACTGATCAGGAGTTGGGGATTTAGAATGGCTGGAATATTCCCAAATGATTATGGTATAATTCTGAGCTAGATTTGGAGAAGAGCCAGATAATTTTTCTTTTTCTCTAGAAGAGTAAGAAGGAAGCATTTTTGAGAATGGAAAACCATTCACTACATAAACAATAGTAAGCAGAAACTGCTGAATCATCACTTGGTGAGCCCCCCCCCCCAGGTTACATGTCATCTTCTGGGAAAACTTCCTGGACTTCTCTAGATGGATTTAGGAGTTGTTCCCACAGTGCTTTGTTCATAGGTGCTACAATGATACAGACACCCTATGGCTCTAACAACTTATGCCTATAGCTGATTCCTCCAATGAACAGTTGCGTACATCCCTGTGTTCCTGGCTCCCAATGAGTGTCTGGTGCAGGCTTGTCAGTGTCAGGACAAAGCTCTGTGAAAGGATGGGCGAAGGCTGGTGCTCTATCATGTCTTTCTATTCCTTGGAAGGGAGACCAGGGTTAGGAGAACGAGCTACTGGTAACCTGTTGAGTGGATGCTTGGGTTATAAAGAGATATGGAGAAGGAGGCATGCTAATTCTCACTGTTACTGAGCTGGGCCGAGGCCAGGTTCATTTACTCAGTAAGAACATGCTGCCCCTTACTGGGTACCAGACCCTGAGGTAGACAACAGTGATATGCATGTGAATAAATCCAGTCCCTGAACAATAGACATTGGAGACTGCCAGAGGCAGGAGCAAGGGAGAGGGAAAGAGTTAGAAAACTACATATTGGAATTATGCTCAATACTTGGGTGACATGATCAATCGTACCCCAAATCTTAGCATCATGCAATATACTAATGTAACAAACCTGCACACGTGGCCCCTGAATCTAAGTTATAAAAGTTGAAAAAAAAAGAAACCCCAGTGCCTGCCCTAGTGTGTCTCAATCCAGGAAACACTGAATAAAGACTTCTAGTCAATTGCTCCTTCTTTGTGGTCTTTTTAACTTTTTACTAAATAAAACATATGTATAGAAAATTACACACATTCCTCATGGAGCTCGATGAATTTTCACAAATCAAACAAGCCATATAAGCAACAACTAGATCAGGAAACAGAACACTACCAGCACAGTAGTGTATTTATTTTTCCAATTCCCATTGTCATTCTTTTTGTGCTGCCTGGAAGTCCTGGACTTCAGTGTGACAGATGGATCCAGAACCCACCCTGTAAGTAAACAGACGAGGTGTCGCGTGCCGTTCCTGCTTGGGAAACTATCTTAGTGTCATCCTCAGGCACTGATATTTAGCAGTAGGTTCTGTTGGGAGAAGAATGTCCAGTTTTGCTTACTCAGGAGTCATGACTATCCCAAAACATGGCAGAGAATAAATGAAAAAATACTAATGTCAAATATTTATGTGCAAAAATGCATTGTGGAATATAAGCATTAGGTGTGGTCCTTTAAGAATAATCTACTGATAAGAACAGAGTATGTAAAAGATAACAAATATTATGGAACACCTTGTAGAGGATACTGATGAAAGACATAAACCAGTGTCTTGGGGGAATCTTGGAGGTTCCACCCAGATGCTTCTGAGAGGATGTGTGTAGTGGTTAAGGCAGTTGTAGTGAGGGCAGGATTCTGGCCTCCCAGATCTAAGCAGAGTGGCTCTCCTTTGATCTGTTCAGTATACTGGGATTCCAAGTGAATTATTACTTGGAAAACACGGCGTGTTGGTGAGTTAATTTCTAACAGCATTGGTATAGGCTGGAGGTTTTCTGGGTACTCGGAGGAGGGAGACTACCTCGTGGTACTTTGGGCAGGGCCAAGCAGAGGGTAGGTGCATTTGGGAAGGAGAGCAGAGGTGAGGTGCATCCTAAAAGAAGTCTGTGGAGAAGGACTTTGTGAGATCTTTGAAGGCCACTCGCTCTATGCAGACTTGATGACTTTCAAAGTCCATCGGGCCAGACAGGGAACATTTATAAGAGAGATGTGGAGGTGAGGGCCGCAGCAGCTAAGTGTGCTCATCCTGTTTACTAAGGGAGCTGTCACTTAGTATTACTGATTGTGATTCTATGGGAATTTTGGCTCAGTGGGGCTGGATCCTCAGGCTTTCCACGAGATGCTGAAAATCCAGATTATTGTGGGCAAATATCCTGATTTTTAAAACATCAGTTTATTTTGTTAAGAACACAGTGCTCAGGACAAGCAGAGCCTTGTGTCAGAATGAATAGGTCCAGGAAGGCACTTTGGGGCTCTGGAGAAGTTCCAGAAAGGCACTTTCGGGCTCTGGAGAAACACTCAGCCACCCACACTTCTGATCAGAGGACAGGCTGCACCCGACCAGGGCTTGGTGAGCATTTCCCCTGAAACTCTGAAATGTAGACACATTCTGATTGGAGCAGGATTGGCATGATTCACCATGGAAAAATATACAGTAACTGCCTTTCTTAACAAACAATCTGATTCTGCCAAGGAAAAAACACCCCCTTCCCTTTCCTGAGTCTTATGTTCTTGTATTTGTCACTACAGCTAAGGGTAAGTGGTATTTTCCTCTGTGACCGGGGGTTTAGTTCTTTGCCGCAGCTCCCCATATTGGCATAACTTCCCAAGGTATTGTTTTTTTGTTGTTTTTTTTTCCACAAGTATTGACTACCTCTGGCAATTTACAGAAACATTACTGAGAATTTCTGATCACCCACATACCACTGCACCTGTCTAGCCAAGAAATGAGCACATCATCAGAAGGTCTGTGGTTGAAAAGCCTAGATATTCCTTTTGAAAAGTGAGAAGTGGTCAACCCCGCTCCTCCTCGTACAATCCAAATGAAATTCAAACAGCTACCGCAATTGTGTTGGAGATCAAAGTGCTAATTACTTGTTTCTGGAATCCACTTTTCTGATGATGGCTCTTTTAAAACTTGTAATCACATAGACACCTCTGTAGAATGATATCATTTGCTTTTTCCTAGGAAGCTGACTTAGGTTTCACGTAAAGCAATTCTGCCCATCTTACCTGCGAGTGCACTCCAAGATGGCCCCATGTTAAAAACAAAGCAACAGCCTTCAACCACTCTCTCCCAACATACCACACAAAACATCATCACCATCAAGAAACAGCCCCCTTCCCCACCAGATGCAAGAAACTTTTAAAACTTAAGTGTATCATTTGAAGTTGAGATAGTCTTCAGACCCGCAACGCATAACTTATTTATGGTCCTTTCCTTTGATTATCTCTGGTCATTACCTCTGATCGGAAAGTAGCTCTCTATCAGAGGCGTGGTTTTCATTTGTGCCCGGCCTATCTGCCTCCCTACCTCTTCCTGGCCATTGCAGTGCCCAGATCTTCACTAAGGGCTGCAGGGCTTGTTGTGCCTCAGCTCTGACTCAACTCAGGCAGTGGTTGTACACAACTGCACGACCAGCAGACAGTCACCATTGATGATGGCCGTCCCGTTTCTCTTGACACCCATCTGTGTTGGCCCCTTCATTTCCTCACCTGAGAAACCCCAGAGAGGTGGGACATATCATTAGGTGATAGCTCTTGATAAGCAGGAACACATGAAGGCTGGGGATGTTAAATATGTGAATTCATATTCAGTTTTAATAAACTAAGGTAATTAGTTGAAACGCAATAGAAAGTGACAGCCTCTGACATATAAAAGATGACTGGCTGACAGAGATGGAGCTGTTCTTCATTGCATTAATATCCGTTTCTTCATCAACATGGAATTCCTCAATTTTTTGGCATTTCAATTACATTGTAAAATGAATTTATAAAATTTGCACATCTATGCCTTTCTCTCGTTCTTCTGAAAACTTGAAAAGAAACTTTTCAGGCATATTCCTTATTTCCCCACCCTGCAAACAAGATATGATTGAACAAGTTTTCTAAGAGTTATGTGTGTTTTGAGTATCAATGGTATATCATAGATTCTAAGGAAATGTGTATAACTGAAATGGATGGACAAAATAAATGGGTGTGTGTGTGTGTACGATACGTTCTATAAAGGTGTGGACTTTGTCTTACTCATGAATTCAAATCCACCTAAAATAATGCCTGAAATATTCTAAGGCTCAATAACATTTGTTGAATAAATAAATTAGTAGATGAGAGAACATATACAGGACTACAGTGGATTTAATGGTGGCACTGTAATAAATAGGCCCACCTCCGAATCCCCAGAACCTGTAAATGTGATCATATTTGGAAAAGCATCTTTGCAGATGTAACTAAGGATCTCCAGATGAGGTCACCCTGGATTGTCTGGGTGGACCCTAAATCTAATGGCAAGTGTCTTAACTAAGAGACACACAGGGGAGATTTGACAGACAGAAGGGGAGAGGTAGTGTGACCACAGAAGCAGAGATTGGAGTGATGTGACCACAAGCCAAGGAACACTTGGAGCCACTCAAAGTTGGGAGTGGAAAGGACCAGAATCTGTCTGATAGCCAATGGAGGGAATGCAGCCTGACCAACACCTCGATTTGATAATTTCGGCTTCCAGAACTGCAAGAAGATAAATGTTTGTTGTTTTAAGCTGGCATGCTTGTGGAAATTTGTTATGGCAGCCCCAGGAAACTAACAGAGGGGCTAAAATGAGAGACATGGACTGCAGTAGAGCATAGTCCTGGGCAGAACTGAATACTATGGTAGATTTTAGGTAAGATTGTGCTATCAGGCATCGCTTCTCGGTGTCACCATGAGGCAATGTGAGCATGAGTGTCGTGTCTTGAAGGAGAAGCTATTAGCCCTTGTGAGATACACAGTGACCTGTTTGTGGCTGTGAGAAAGGACATTCTCCAGATGGGAGACCTCTGAAATGTGGAACAATCTTGGGTCTTTAGTGAATATTACACAGCTTTAGTTCCTGAAAGTTTGAAAAGTGGAGGATCAGGGGGATGACACCCTTTCCCAGCTGGAGGGGGATCTTAAAGATCATTTTCACAGGTCGATAAGGAGAATGGAAAGCAGTGAAATAATCACATGCTCGTTGCAAATTCCAGGGAGGGAAGTGTGGGGAGGTGAGTAGATGGTGCTCCAGGCCCGTCAGACACAGAGGGTTGCTGAAGCCCATGGAAGTGAGAAGAATGCATTTCTGATGACAGCCTCTTGATCATAGTTTGACTATAACCCCAGATACCTTAAAGCTGCTCTTCAAGCCAGTCCTCACTCCTTGATAATGACTGTTTGGGGGAAAAAGAGAAAGGAAAACACACATTTACTTTTTCACCTTAAGCAGCCACGTGGTGAAGACATTGGCTTGTGATGGGTTTGGCCACACCCACGGTGTGCGGCAAGGTCCGGTGGGATTCAGCTTTGATCTTGAGAGAGGCTGTGAGGGGTTTGTTTTTCACAGGGACTTTAGCCTACAGTTAAGTGCAAACACCTGCCGAAGTACTGGTAATTAGTAGGTAATTAGTAGTTAATGTTCTTAGAATTTAAAAAGAAAGCTTACATAAGTAATTACTTACTATTCCTTATAATGTGCTGCTTTTCTTGAGATTTCATATCCCCAGAACATTTGCCAAGTTCCTAGGTTCCTCAACATACTAAATTGTTTATTAATTACACACATATATTGCTTTCAGGAAAAAAAAGAAAATACATTAAATGCTGGAAATAGGAGTGAGTTATCTTTTAAATTACAGTAGAGAACTCGTTAAAATTATAAAATCTGTGACTGGGAGCAGCTCTGGAAGGTGGCCTTGACTTTTAAAAAATTGGATGTGACTGGGAAAGAAGAGATGGACAGAGAAAGAATGTTCAGGACCATTTAATAAAACACTAAGCATTCAACGCATTTCACAGAAGGGTCCTTTTCATGTC
This sequence comes from Trachypithecus francoisi, assembly GCF_009764315.1. Lineage (NCBI taxonomy): Eukaryota > Metazoa > Chordata > Mammalia > Primates > Cercopithecidae > Trachypithecus > Trachypithecus francoisi. The sequence goes on from NW_022681464.1 coordinate 30,194,940, forward strand.
AGCAGACACACATCTATGACTTGGCTTGTCAGAAAGACCACCAGGGTTCCCATTCATAGGGGGGAGTATTGCCAAGCAAAGCTAAGTGGCACTAACAATCTCTGGCTCTCAGGGTGGCTGAAATGGAGGGACATTGGAAGACATTAATTAGTGTGCTGTAACTATATTTTCAAAGGATTTTTGCTTTCGATTTTTTAAAGCAGATTTCTAACCTTGGAGACTCTCCATGCCAAATGGAAATGGGAATTTGTTCACTGACTTTGTTTAGAGGCTGGAGCTCTGAGAATTACATCTGAAATCTGTTCCTCCCTTTGAACAGCCTCAGAATATTCAGCTGAGCCATCTTATAACTTCAGTGTTCTCATCTTTAAAATGGGACTATCACGTGTGGCCCTTTTCTCCTTCCATGTCTCTGCCACTGCACACAAATGTACCTCCTAGGGATGTCTCCATGTATTATTTCTGAATACCGTGATGAGGTATGGGAGTCCCCAAATTCTATATCGACACAGGCGGATGTAATAACATACATATGTAAGATAAGAATTAGGTGATAAATAAATATATATGCGTCAGCTATTATTTATTCCACAGTGTGGCTTTATTACTTTTTGGTTAATCATTGACTGTCTTTTCCAAGTTATAAGAATTTTTGAGAAATTAGTAAAGCAAGATATTGGATTAGAATACAAGCAGGGAAAATTGCAATCAAGATACTGAGGCTGGAAGAGATCAGAATAAATACCCCCTCACTCCATGATGCTGGAACAAATTTATTCCTGTTAAGGGAAAAGGAGCTTCTCAAAGGAACAGAGGAAAAGAAGGAAAAGCTGGGAGGAACTCAGAGAAAGCGGACCCTGGGCTGGCAGACATTTTAAAATCGTCATTCTCTTAACATTTGGGGAAGTAATCTCACATAAAAGAGAATCTCCCCTCTAAAATACTGTCAGAGGAGAGCTATTTTAACCTTCCTCGTTTTCGAAGGTACTGTTTTTTATGGAATACATAACTGATATATTTTCTACACTACTGTTTTTCTCTCATTTTATCTGCGATGTCTTCAATGGAAATATGTAACTGAATTCTGCAGGAGAACTTTTAGTTCTTTTCTCACCTACTTCTCCTCTAGGTAAAAAAATATTCCTTCCTTAGCCATTCCGCATGCATCCTATTTTTCAACTCTTTTGCTGTTACATGTACACGTGAGGGTGTGTATGCGTGTGGTTATTTTTATCACTACTCTGCTATCGCTTATCACCATTTGTATTATGCATTGATTATTGTTTATTACAGGTCTCACTGGCACTAGATGGTAAGTTCCACCAGGACAGAGACTTTGCCTGTCTTCTGAATCAATACATAACCAGCATCTAGCCCAGGGTGTGAACCACAGCAGGATAAAATAAATAATAGAATGAATGAAATAGGATTTAAGAATATGACTCAGCACTGCCTATGATAAGGATATTGAAGGGCTCCTGTCTTCAACATTTACTTTTATACTAAATGAAAATCCAGGATGAAGCTGTCAGTCACTGTGGTTCTCAGACTCTTTTGCCATGTTTGAACATTGAGAATCACTCCCATGTCCAAGTTGCTGGTGGCTTTTATTGATACTGCATTTGCCCTAACTAACTGTATTTTGTTGTCCCACAATTTTTCAGTATACTGAGGATATTTATTAATCCCCACATGCTGACTTCTGCTCCAACTTGCTGCCAGGTACATATTTTCTATGTATTTCTACAACCTTACGTGGTTGACCTCTCTGAAATCCTAGCTTCCAGAACATTTATTCCTAATTTATGATGATTATGCAAAATAGATCAGAACCAAGTTACTATATATAGATTTATAAATAACATAATATGCATATATAATTATATATGTATTTGGCTTATAACTGTGCCATTAGTGGGGATTTCCCAGGTACAGTACATACAACAATCTTTACTGTATATAGAGCTTAGAGAAATTGATAAGAAATAGATAGGTGAGCATCAATCATTAATAATTGACAATTAACAGTTAATTAACAACAATTTGCAATAGACAAAATAGATGGGTTAGAAAATATATGGGAAAATGTTTGATTTCACTGGTAAATAAATACAAACTAAAATAATGCAAGACATTTTTGCTTATCAAATTTGCAAAGATAAAAAGATTTTCTGAGTTTTATCCTTGGTAGATTTCCTGGTTTGCCTGTTCCCTTCCTTCATTTTCATTTTGTTTTTCAGTTTTCTTTTGTTTTCATTTTAGTGATAAATTTCCACCCTTTTCTTCTTCTTTCGTTTGGAATGAATTTTTAGGAGACTTACAAATCTTGTTTTTGGAATTTATCTTTTTAAAATGTATCTGTTCTTAAAATATTGCTTCCTTTAGAACATTTTGTTGCTGCTGCTGCTCCTTTGATACTCTCTACCTTTGATTTTTTAAGTGATAGCTTTTTAGTTATCTTGGAATCTGGATATTCCTTGACCAGGACATTTTCTTGAGGAGAAGGGCAAGTGGCTTGATCACAGGGTGAGCTTGAGGTTCTAACATATCATGCATTCTATTTTTAAGGGTAAGGCATACATTTTCCCTAGCCCATAGTCAGTTTTTAGAATGGACTACTCAAGAGCTGTATATTAGACACATACACGTTCTAGAAAGAGAGATAGGTAGCTGAATTTCAATTTTTAATGTGTCATATGAAGAGGGATTTTGCACATTCTGTGGAGCCAGAAGATTCAGTGTCGCACAAGTGGCAGACGCCTAATGCTTGATCCCTCTGTGGGTAGAACATAGCCATGAACAAATGCACTGAGGAGCAGTATTTCACCGACAGGAGAGGGACAAATGTGTTCTCTCGGTCTCCAACTCTTGCTAAACTGTAGTGGCACAAATCCAAGAATCAAAGAAGTATCCTAAGCCCGTGATTCTTTGGGATTGTAACTGTCTGTGGTTTTTACAGTACCAAGACTGCCTGAGCTTATGGCACTCAGGAGCGTAACAAGGACCTGAGGAGTTTCACGCTGTGGCTAGCACCGTTTACTCAAAGCCATCTTGGAAGGTCATTGAAACAGGGGCCAGATCTTTTCTATACTGGGTGCCTTGGGGGGTGATCACAAACACTGATTGGGATCAGAATTGCACCAATGTGGACAATATAGATACAATCATGTCTAGATTTACAGCAAAATGCCGCATCATGTTCAGGATCAAATTAATACACTAGGCTTCATTTATTTCTTTTAGTAGAGAACAATAGTCGCTCTTTTTGCTGTCTTGTTCCCAGTGAAATAGTCCATGTATAGAGTTTCCCTTTTCAGCAGCAGTTGTGTCTACAAATGCTATTCTCAAAACGACAGCTATTCTCAAAGCCACCAGGCGTGCTATTGCCCGAACAAAGAGGTGCATTAAAAGAGTCTTGACAATTTCAGCCCCTAGAAACACAGGGGTCACAAATCTGCCAACTTGAAAGAAAACAAATCACTAGGGCAAGACATTTTATTTAGTTCTAAATAGCACCTAGCACATGGATAGCATTCAAAAGCATTAATACAGCCATAATGCAAATCAACATGGGTCTGCAGACCAGGAGCTGAAAGAAATTAGGCTAAACCCTAAAGAAATCAGACCATGGGTAAAAGGCATTTCAATAAAATTATCAAACATTATTCATTAGTATGGCAGTCAGTCACGTATATCTTGTGTACTGGGGTGAGTTACAAAAGAAGTCAATGCTTATAGGTAGAGGCTTAAAGTGTAGAGAAGGAGACAGGACAAACACAAATAAATATAAACAAAAGAGGCAGAAACCATTACACCACAGGCAAAAACAATGTTAGCTTGACAAAGCCAGAAAGGAGAATCCTGGCTATTTGCAGGGGTAGAAAGGTTGCTGGAGGGTTGGAGGAAAGAGCCTAGCATTGAAGGAAGTGTGCTTTTTTTCATTAAAATACCTAAAACTATACGTGGCATGCCAGACACAGCTTAGATTGGAGTAAACTGAAACGAACCTATAGCTTCTGAAACTGATTCATGGATTCACCGAGGCTAATGGTGTCCTGGGTCTAAGAGAAATCAAATAACAGAGATAACTCAGTGGACTACATATGGGTGACTGACAGCAGTATTGGTGAATAATGTTTAATAATTTTATTGAAATTCTGTTTTATCTATGGTCTGATTTCTCTAAAGTTCAGTCTAATTTCTTTCAGCTACTGGTCCTAGGGTCAATCTTGATTTTCATCATGGTTGTATTTAAAGCTTTTGGGTGCCATTCATGTGCTGGGTGTGGTTCAGAACTAAATCCGATGTCTTTCCTTTGTGATTTGTTTTTGCTGATTTGTATTTCTAGAAGATGCTTCTCTGAAATGTCACTTGCAACTGGAAGCCATGAGAAGAAAAGGGTCAGGAACTCTCCCTTGCCTCTCTTTGCACATTCTAGGAGCTAAGGCTGCTGTGGGAGTCTCCTGTGTTGGGTCCCCTCCAGTCTTCCTTTTTCATGGCCTCAGTGGGGAGAAGATGCTGCATTTGTAAAAAAACAAACAAACAAAAACCAAAAACTAGCTGCATGCTCTTGTTCTGTGTTCTGTAGAAAAATGTAGGAGCTTTGATGCCTATAAAGGACACATAATAGTTATTCCTATAGTCCCCAGATGATAAAAATTGTAAAATACTAAAAACAAACACTCATGTAATGTTTATACATGTCAACTTCTGTTCTAAGTCCTTTACATGTATTTGTTCATTTAATCCCTCACTGTAACACTATGAGGTTGGGATTAGGTTGGTGTAAAAGTAATTGCAGTATTTGTCATTTACTTTCAGTGTCAAATACACTTGTATTTGGTAGAGTAGAATTGAAGCCCAGACAATTTAGGATCATAAGACTGGGCTCTTAACTACTTAAAAAATATTTTTTATTTTTATTTTTTTGAGACAGGGTCTCACTCTGTCACCCAGGCTGGAGTGCAGTGGCACAATCACAGCTCACCGCAGCCTTGACTTTCTGGACTCAGGTGACCCTCTCACCTCAGTCTCCTGAGTAGCTAGGACTACAGGTGCTCACCATCATTCCCAGCTAATTTTTGTATTTTTTTTGTAGAGACAGAGTTTCACCGTGTTGCCCAGGCTGGTCTCGGACTCCTGAGCTCAAGTGTTCCGCCCACCTCAACCTCCCAAAGTGGTGGGATTACAGGCGTGAGCCACTGTGCCTGGCTGCTCTTAACTACTTAGTTATATTTTACAGTCACCTAATTCTACTGTGTGTTGGAAATAGGTATTGCCACTATAGCATCCTTTGCAAACTTGATTATACCTATATCACAAACTTCCCAAAATAGTATATGCCATTTTTAGATAGGTTAAGTAGTAGTGAAGTTTCCTCTTGAATGGAGCAGTAATTTGTTTCCCTGAAATAGCAGTGCATTGTGTTGACATTAGGTCAACTGGAGTCATTCAAATATCTGAAAGATGCTATCATGTTGCAAGTTCACAGAACTATTTATCCCTCACCAAATTGGAGCCTCTTCTCTGAATGGCCACCTGTTTTCCAAACCCCCTCTTAGAATGTCCTTCCTGGAATGGGACATAATTTCCCAAGTGTAGTCTGACCGGAAGAGAGTATGGTTAAGGCCATTATCCCTCTTGTTCAGGGCTTTTTTCTTCTTTTAATGGACTTTGAGATTCCGCAGGAATGCCTGGGGTTTGTTCAGCTGGCCGTGGTAGGTTTTCTGGGCTGGGGGGACGAATACCACAAGACGAGATAGAAATGAATGAAGTGAGAGATGAGGGCGATTAGATACAAGAGATGGGTGGAATTTAAAGCTCACGATGAGAAACTTAAATCTGATTGGAAAGCAACTGGGGCCCACTGAAGTGTTCTGAGAAAGGGAGGGACACAATCAAGGTAAGCCTGGGGTTCCTGGGCAGGTGGGGCTCCCTCCCTTCACCTCAGCAGTATTTTGACACTGGTTAAGGTGGGGAAGGCTTGTGAGCATTTGTGGGATGGTAAAAGGTTTTTGGCTGATAGATTTGTTGGATCCCATCTGCAAGAGGATGTTAAATAAATGATAATGAGACTGGTCCGGAAAGGTGTGTTGGTACTCGAGTTCAGGCATTGGGTTGGGAGTCAGGTGTTGCATAATCTGTTCCTGGATTTGCTATGTGGTTTGGGGTAGGTCAATTTACCCTCTCCATCTCCCCCATCCACTCACTTGTTTGTACAGTACTTTGTACATCTTAAATAAAAGATGCTATAAATCATTTAAAGATTTATTTGCTGAATATTTTTAAACTAAAAGGAGGAGAAGGTAGAACTCAGAATTCATGAACTGAAGGTAAACTAAGCCACCATTTTCAAACATAATTACACCAAAAACGTTTTCTTAAAGGGCCAGAGAGTAAATATTTGAGAGTTTGTGAGCCATGCGGCATCAGTCATAATTGTTCTGCTCCTATAGTCCAAAAGCAGCCATAGGCAAGATGTAAATGGATGAGTGTGGCTATATTCCAATAAGATTTATTTACAAAAACATTCAGCCGGTCGGGCTTGGCCTATGGGCTATAGTATAGTTTGCTACCCTCTGCTGTATATCTCAGTTTTCTTTTGAGGAAGCATTTGGTATGTGCCTTCAGACCATCTGAGTACCTTCCAGGGTTGTATCCAGAACTAATTTAGAGATAATCCAAATTTAGGGGCACAATTTTAGCCCATTTTCTTTTATTCATACTTTAGAGCTTGCCCTTTCAAAGCTCTAACAGAGAACTCTGGTCTATGGGACTTCGCTCTCTGGTTAACCAGGATCTCATACAATCATTCCCTCTGCAGCTCACAAAGATTTATCTTTTCAAATTTATATCTGCCATGGGGCCTTATTTGTCATTATTGCTTAGTAAGTATAAGCACTAAGTATGTACAAGGCATCATGGCTTTTCAGGTGGAGGTTCACCAACAAAGAGTTGAAAATGCTTATTTGACCATCCTGGCTAACACGGTGAAACCCCGTCTCTACTAAAAAACATACAAAAAACTAGCCGGGCGAGGTGGCGGGCGCCTGTAGTCCCAGCTACTGGGGAGGCTGAGGCAGGAGAATGGCGTAAACCCGGGAGGCGGAGCTTGCAGTGAGCTGAGATCCAGCCACTGCACTCTAGCCTGGGTGACAGAGTGAGACTCCGTCTCAAAAAAAAAAAAAAAAAAGAAAGAAAGAAAATGCATATTTGGTATTAAGAAAGGAGTTGAGAAATGCAGATTTGAGATCACCGTGGGATAGCACAGAGAGTTCGAAGAGAAGAGGGCAGTGGAGAGAACTTAGTGGGGAAGCAGACCAAGAGCAAACAGGGCAAAGGTCTGAGCTGGAGAAGCCAGGAGGGAAACAGACTCGCTGGATGACGGCAACTAAGTGTGGAGAGAGTTTTAAGAACAGGTTGTTCCACAATGTCAGCTATAAAGAAATCTTGGAGGATGAGCACTGGCCATTAGGAAGAAGGATCTTCATTCATCTGTGAGAGGTTACTCTAGAAAAATATGAGCATAAGCCAGGTTGCTATGAAGAGAGTCACTAAAGGGAGGAAAGAAGTGAAAGAATTGAAAGCAAGTTAGAGTTGCAGATCTTGAAGGTGATAGAATTCTTGGTCAGGATGAAGTTCAGGGTATGGCAGTATGTGTGCTGACTGAAGTAGAGAGGAGATATGCTTGGTTGGAATTAAAGAGGGATGGACAAAGGAAGTGATAAGGAGAAAAATTGTGATCCAATGCTGTGGCACTTTTAGAAAATAAAAAAGTATCCTGGTGACTGGAAGGAGAGAATAGGAAAAACATAACACCAGAAGACATTTTAGACTTCAGAAGAGAAGGTTCTGTTAAATATTATGTTAGACAAGGTCCAAAAACGATAGGCTCATATAAAATTTTATTACTTGGACCTGGGCTCCCACTGAAAGTTTCTTGATTTGGAAAACTCATGGTCCGTTTCTTTCATTTGCCTTATTTTCTGCTACCTGAGTATCTAACTAGATCACCTCTCCCCCTCCAATGCCTTGTTTTTTTTTGAAAGCTAAAACAAAACAAAAGAAGTTACTTCATCAGTAAGTTGTTTTCTCCAAAGACCTTTTTTTTTTTTTTGGCCTGGGGATATATTATCTATTCTTTTAATAAATATCTTACCACTGGAAAGCAAACTCAAGAAACTGGGAAGATGCTGACATGAGCAGCCTTGTATAGCTGAATATTGGGTCAAGTACCTTGCTCAGGAAGGTCAAGGGTGGGAGTCATCTGTAGATGAACCAAAACACCTTGAAAGAACCCAGGGGAGCCAGGGAATGCCAAATTGTAACAGTTGCTAGGGACAGGAGGTCTTCAGAGAAACTTGATACTGTTGAGGAACTCAACTGTGGGTGTTCTGTTTATTCATCTACCTACCTACCTACCTACCTACCTACCTACCTACCTATGTATCTATTATCTATGCAATCTATGTATGTATGTATCTACCTACCTACCTACCTGTCCACCTATCTATGTACCTATGATCAACCTATCTATGTCTATCTATCTATCTATTCTATCTGACCTACATATGTATGTATCTGTCTACCTAGGTATGTATCTCTCTACATATGTATGTATGTATGTATCCATTTGTCTGCCTGCCTTCATATGTGTGTATCTGTCTGTCTGCCTGCCCATCCATCCATCCATCCATCCATCCATCATTCTATCTATTGCTTCTATGTGTGGAGGGGACTGTATCCAACAATTGGCCTGAGAAGGCATCCAGAGTGGTAGGTGAAAAAGGATGATCAACCAGGAACAGGCGATCAGATAGAGAGAATGAGATTCAAAGAGGAAAACTCAGGCATGACAGCGCACATACCAGCTTGCAGGTGCACATATCAGTGCTACATGTATTCATTTCTGGCTAGAGGTCTGGATATGCTGCTTCTGTTTTCAGCAGTCATCATGGTGAGGGCTAAAATGGCCTGGCATGTGTGAGCATCTTGCCAGAGGTTGTTAAGGCTCTTTAGGACCTGGATACCAGCAACCACGGCCTAGCAAAGGATATCTTTACAACTCTAACAGTTTTTGGGGATTACTATTTAAAATTTTAGCTGTCTGAGCAATAATTTTTGCTGAAATCAGAGTAGTAGAGGCTTAATTCTAAGGGTGATTTTTTTTTTTTTTTTCCAGCCTGGGATCCTCATCTCCCTTCCTTCACTCCCAGTGTAGGTTAACAAAAAATATGTTGTTCCCATTTATTTGCACATAATCAGGTTTCACATGCTGAAGTGCAGTTACTCGTCCCCACCTCTGTAATTAATTCTCTTAGTAAGCTTATTTTCTAGCCTTAAATTAATCTCTCTTTTAGCCAACTAATAACTTTTAGTACTGTGGGAGAGATGTAAAAAAGCAAAGGGAAACATGTTTCTACTCTTGAAGATCTAACAACGCAATGCTTGATGTACAGATACTTGATACACATAAAAAAGACATAAGCATACAAAAAGAAAATTAAACAAGTGAAAAATCAATGCAGCTGCATGAAAGTAACTAACTCAATCAATATGTGTTTGTTTGCTTGTATTCAGAGGGAATGAAGGAATGCAAGACATTGGGCCTGTGTGAGCCTGTAGGTGGGAGTGCCTGTAAACAGAGGAGTCTTGTAGAGGGTTGTGGGTCAGGCAGAGACATGAGCTCTGAGGCCAGGTGACTGGGCCGGCAGGGTCAGGGGTGGCTCACCAGGGTAGGTTTAAAGATACATATCAGAAGTATTAGGTATAATAGCTCTTACAGTTTTTCTAACAAAGGGTTGTAATGTATTTGAGTACACCACAATCAAATAAATACGTGCAGGTAACTCTTGATTAAACAACCTAATTTGCTCTCATGAGCTTTAAAACTCTGTCATTTTATTCCTTACAAATTGCAGTCGTTTTTTCCATCCCCTTTGTATCCTTGCCTTGTACTTGTAGGTGGACATTTCATGTTTCTCCTTCCTATACAGTTGAGAAGAGTTTTTTGAGAAAGTTACTATGTAGTGCCCATGTTGCAGTTCTGGATTTTCTGCCCTGGTGAACTGGGCCCATTATCTTCTCTCCTGAGCTCTCACAGGGTGTGAATGAAATGAGTGCCTTTTCTTTAGGGGGTGACTTGGGGGTAAGAGTCTTGGCTTATCAGCTCTATGTCCAGGATAATGCCTTGCACATAGCAGGCACTCCCAGCGCACAGATGGCCAATTCTACTTGCTTTTTCTGATGTTACAGGGCAGGAAAAATGAGGACTATATGCTTTTAACTTGCACAGATCTTAGGTTCATCCTAATTATGGAAACAGAAGGGGCTGGGTCTTCATTGAGAGTTTGAAGATGAATATATACAGTGTACATGGAAGTCCAAAGTTTGATCGACTCTATCTCAACACTGGCAGCCTCATAAGTTGTTATTATCAGTCCTGCAATTTTTAAAGCATTGCAGAGAGCTTTAGCTGTTTGATTCCCATTGACTTCCAGCTATTGTACATTCACATAATGGAAGCAGTTTGTCTACATGAATAAAACATCAGTAAGGTGTATGTATAAGTACCGTTTAAGAAAAAAAATAGAGGAAGTAAAGCATACTTATATATAAAAAAACAGGGAGGCAAAGGGACCAATTTTCTGGTTAACAAAAGGTTCTCAGCTGAGTGAAATGTCTCAAATCATTCCCCTATATCAGATTCAGGTGGGGGCATTGTCTCCCACATGCCCAGCGAAAAGCAAAGCTGCCCATGCAAACAGTGAGATCTAGATGGTATTTTTCCTACAATAAGGTTTTTACATTTTTGCTCTTTTTCGTTGATTTTAAAGAAGGACATGGCTGCAGGAACCTTGGGACTACCTCTTTAAGTCCTCTGAGCAGGAGTTAAAAGCTGGCAGCCCCAGCTGGCTTGCCTCCGTCCCTAGCAACTCTTGCTGAAATTAATGTGGCTCAAGCAGGGGTCAGGGCTGCCAGTTGTCCAAAGACAAATCATTGGTTTTAAGAAAAATCCCCCTTTTAATGATTCACAGTTGAATTTGGATTTAAAGTCAGCTCAACAAGCAAACAAAACAAAGAGCCGTTGGAGAGGTTGAGTTTGAAGCTGCCAATGTGCTGCAAGTTGTGGAAGCTTCTGACGTCCACAGGCCTGAGGGTTTTCAGCACCACAGCCCTAGGGCCCAAACAACTGCAGAGGAGACAGTGACCACAGGTGACATTGTGAATAGCATGTGAGTGTAGTGACGCTCAATTTCTTCTGTTCCTGCCCTGGAATATCCAGGTTCCATGCAAGGTACTTTTGCGGCCTCTGTGCTAAACACATTGCATGTTGCCAGGTGCTGAGTGGGTTACAAATCATGTGAAAAACAAGTTCTGACCCTAGGAGCTTAAGATCTACTTAAGAAAATATATATATTTTATATAAAATATAAGAAGAATTGAAATCCAAGATCCTCAATCCTGGCTGTGTCAGCTCACCTGGTAAAGCTTCATCACACACAGCCACACATGCGTGTACACACACAGATCAAACACACACCAGCAAATGCAAAAGAAATGACAAAACAATTCCCTGGCTCTACTTCTGACCTCTTACTGAATCAAATCCCTGAAGATAAGATCTGAAAATTGTTTAAAAAATTCTTCTGATTGATTCCTATTCGCAGCCTAATATGTATGAAAATCACTAACCCAGTTGGCAAATGGTTTCAGGTAAGAGATATGGGTAACTCATGCCCAGGGAGAAGTCACTGGGCTTTCACTGATGAGGGGATGCTTTTCAGAGGAGACAGGAGAAGACTCATGTGTGTACCTGCTCAGCCTGGGCAATGTGAGAGTGTACTGATGAGCCATGGAACCAGGCAAGGTGGGGCTCCTGGAGCCAGGGAGAATGTGTACCCTCACATCCTCACATCTTACAGTATGCCTGAGCCTGAACCTACCTCAGTATATCAGACTTAAGTGAGACATGGGCCAAGAAGTCGTGCAGCTAAGGCTGTAATGAAAAAACAGAACTCTAAACCTTGCACAGAGTTGCATGTTGGGAATGCTGAAGTTTACCATGGGATGAAATGGTGTGGGCGTAAGCTACCATCCCCTCATCACTGCTGTCCTCAACCCCTCATCAGTAACCCATGTCTTGGGGGTAGACAGCTTCTCTTTTTGCATGGAAGAGCACAACAGCTTTCCCCAAAGGTAGGCACACACTTGCACAAACACACACAATATTTGTGCCCCTAATATTTGTGAAGCCTGGGCAAGAGAACAAATGGAGACTCATAGGCCTTATATCCAAATATTAAACATACCGTTAAATAAAATGTGCTCTATCCACTTACTCTGACAAGTATTCCTTCCTAATGACTCTAAGTTTCAACTTTAGGATTCTTGAACTTCAGGAAGTTCTTTGCTGGAAGGCAGTGGAGCAGGGAGAGTTACCCCAAGCCTGTTGCACACCCCTTCTTTCCACTCTCCTAGTCTGGTCCTGCACCAGGAGGGACTATAAAAAAACACCTCAGATCATACATCCAGGCTCCATTCCCAAGTCTGGCAAACAATGGCTCCTTGGCTATCCCATAGCCTTGGGGTGCCTATACTGGAAGTACAGGGCTACTATCATTCAGAGCTTTGAGAAGTACAAAGTTTCATATGAATTCATTGCATCATTATTATTGGAATGTGCCTTCTTAGAGCCTCTTATCTACCAGAATAAGAATGTCTGCCTCCATGCTTTGTTACTCATCACCATCTTTACCCTCAGAGTTAGCAACTTCTACTGAATTATCCTGTATTCCAGGTTCTTTGTCACTAATCTTCAATCTTCATCACTCTGATAGGCATATCCTATAATTTTCGTTTGCAGAAATGGAGACACTGAGGCCCAGATTAAGGTACCTGCATAAAGCATGCAACTACTGAGTGATAATATTGAAATGGGTGTTTAGGACTATGTGACTTCAAAGCCCAAACTATTTCCACTGCACTGTGCTGGCTTCTATAGTTAAAAAATATTCCATATAGTCTAAATATGATGCGACATGTTTTTCCCTCACAAAAGAGATAATTGCCTTCTGTTCAAATCTTTACAAAATCTTTTCTGATGTCCTCCCTCAATTGTTTCATCTTGAAAAGAAATGCTACTTAAGGAATCCATATAAACCTAAAATAAATTCTATCAATACCAATTTGGGCTTCTCATAGAGGTCTCCTAATCTAATTTTGGCAGTATGGTGGACTGGGTACCCTGAGGGTTCTTTGTAGAACAATTCAATCCCAATAGGACAGAGCCACTGGCAAATGGTTGGGCTGATGAAAGATTGCAGAGATGCCTGAGGAAACCCCCATCTTCTCTGATATGACTTAACATGAGCTAAGGTGGGAGCTTGGAGTAACGAGGAGTGGTGGGCTTGTTCTGGGTTCGTGTCCATAATGTCAATGAGCTTGGGGCTTTGAGCCAGTATTCTTACGGATGGCAGCAGTGGTCCTTTGTCACTAGTGCCCTGGAGATGACAGAGAAGTAGAGTTAAATCCTTTTTGGAGGAAACCATCTCCAATTTAGTCTCATAGAATTCTCACACATTGAAATTGAGCATTGAGTTCACAAGAAAAAATCACTAAACACACCAGGGGACAACCATCATGAGTGACTGTCATCAGACACACGTATGAGAGATTCAGACCCACAAGCACAGTAAATATTGAAGTTGTTAAAGACCCATAGAAAAGCTATGATGGAATGTTTAATGAAAGGCGATACTCAATAGGTGGGTTAAATAGCAGAGTAGACCAACTAAAAAGAGAACTAAAAGACGTATCTGGGCCAATGTTGTCCAATAGAACTTCCTAAATGATAAAGAAATTTCTGGAGCTGTGCTGTGTGATACATGTGGCTAATGAGCACTTCAAGTGTGCCTAGTGAAGTCAAAGAACTTAATTTTTTATTTTATTTAGCTTATTTAAATGTAAATAATCACGTGTCCTGGCTATAGTATTAGGTAGTACAGATCTAGGTCATAAAGCAGCTATCAATAAGTTTCAAAGAATCAGTATCATGTAGAACATATTTTTTGATTAAAGTGCCATTTCAGCTTGACTACAAATGGACATGAGGGGTATCTTCTGGAGTGATGGAAATGTTCTAAAAGTGAATTATAGTGCTGGTTGACAATTCTATACATTTACTAAAAATCATTGAATTCTACATTTATCTTGGGTAAATTTAATAGTGTTGTAAACAGTATGTAAATTTAATAGTATTGTATTTATCTTGGGTACATTTAATAACCCTAACCCTAACTATTGTATTACATCCCAATAAAGTTAAAAATGCAATTAGAAGTCAACACCATTAATAAAAATTCTCATATCTTAAAAATTAAAAATCACTCTACTAAATAATCTGTGGATCTGAGAATAAATCATCATGGAAATAAAAGAAACACTTAGATTTGGAAAATAATGGAAATATAGTGTATCACAATTTGCGGGATAAAATGAAAGTGATATTTTAAGGGAAACTTATCATCTTAAAAGCTTGTATTAGAAAGGAAGGAAGACTGAGAAAGAGCAACATTCTGCTTAAAAAATCGGAGATGAAAGAGAACAAACATACTGAAAGTAGAAGACAAAGATGAGACCAAAAATCAGTAAATGGAAAACAGATATACAACCTATAGGATTAACATGACAGTTCTTGAAAGAACTGGAAAATTTAAAAATCTCTGACAAGACTAAGAAAAACGACAAAGGGCACTGATAGAAATAATAGAGATACTAAAAATAGTTCTATAACTTTAGATAAAGCATAGATTACAAGGTATACTGAGTAATTATGCCAGTAAGAATGGAAAATTTAGACAAAATGGACACATTCTGGGAAAATAATAGTTAAGAATGGACAGAAAACCAGAATACTTGAACAACTGGCAAATAAATGGACCTTTAGTTAAAATTTTCACAAAAGATAAGTGCCAGTTCCAGATGGTTTTACAGGTGAAATTCTACCATATAGTAAACGGAAAAGATTATTTAAGTTTTATATGAAGTCTTGTAGACCACAGGAAAAGAGGGAATATTCTCCAATCTATGAGATGAATACAACCTTGACAACAAAACGTATCAAGGATGATCCTAGAAAGGAAAATTATAGGCCATTCTCACACATAAGCATTAATAGGAAGATTCTAATAGCAAATTAAATCTAATAGCAAACGAAATGAAGTAAGGGACAGAAACATAATGAACCATGACTAAATTGCATTTATTCTTGGACTGAAAGGTGGTTAAGTATAAGAAAACTTATAAATACAGTTTATTACCTAACTGATTAAAAGGAAATCATATCATCTTAAAAGATGACAAAATTCAACAGCCTTAGGATTAAGACAAAGTGAAAAGATACTTTAAAAATTTAGGACAGTAAGGGAACTTCTTAACCTGATAAATGGTGTCTACCAAAATATCATTCTCAATAGAAGGAATGTTGGAGATATTTCCTTAAAGTTGGGAATAGTCCAAGGAAATTTGATTAACTATCATTACTTCTCCTCAACTTTGAGGGTCCTAGCCAGTGCAGTAAAATAAATAGATGCATAAGTATTAGACAAACTACCACCACAGTAAAACAACAACAACAATGTTAGGAATAATGTGAAACTTTAAGCAAATCAAAATTTAGCAAGAAGGCAAGAATACTAAATGTGGCTGGGCGGAGTGGCTCATGCCTATAATCCCAGCACTTTGAGAGGCTGAGGCAAGTGGATCACGAAGTCAGGAATTCGAGACCAGCCTGGCCAAGATGGTGAAACATCTCTACTAAAAATACAAAAATTAGCCTGGTGTGGTGGCTGGCACCTGTGATCCCAGCTACTTGGGGGACTGAGGCAGAGAATTGCTTGAACCCGGGAGGCAGAGGTTGCAGTGAGCTGAGATTGTGCCACTGCACTCCAGCCTGAGTGACAAAGCGAGACTCCCGTCTCAAAAAAAAAAAAAAAAAAAAAAAAAGGATACTAAATATATTAGTTTTCTATTGCTGCTATAACGAAGTGACATGAACTTGATGGCTTAAGACAAAAACATTTAAATTATTACAGTACTGTAGGTTAGAAGTTCAACACATACCTCTCTGGGCTAACATCAAGGTGTTTGCCAGAGTCATGTTGCTTTCCAGGGGCTCCAGCGGAGGATCTGTTGTCCAACTTCTAGAGGCCACTCACATTCCTTGACTGGTGCCCTGCTTCGTCCACCTTCAAAACCTTCTGAAGTTACACATCCCTCTGACAACAGTTGGAAATGCTCTTTGCTTTTAAGGAAGCATGTGATTGGATTGGGCTCTTGCATCTAATCCAGGATCACCTCCCCATTTCAAGGCCTTTAACCTGAATCCCATGTGCAAAGTCCCTTTTGCCATGCATGTAAGAAAACATATTCACAGGTCCTGGAGACTTGTGGAGATCTTTGGGTGGGCTACTATTTGCCTACCACACTGGTAAAAAAGAAAAATACTTTTAAAAAATCAATTATATTTCTACATAAAAGTCACAATTGAAAACAAAATTTTAAAATTATACAATAGCGAAAGTAGTTAAAAGGTACCTTTCCATTACTTCATAGAATACATCTACCAAAAAATGTGCAAGACTCAAATGGAGAAAACTCACAATGATGTCAGCTTTTTTACAAACTGAAAATGCCAACATGTATTCTAATATTTATATGAAGGCATATGAAAGGACCAAATAGGCAAGACACTTCTGGAAGACAGAATTACGTTTCTCAATTTATACCTGAAGGCAACATTGAAAGGTAGATAATATCAAGAATATGTGGAGACCCCTTGGCACTGCTCGTGATCACGTAAACTAGTGCTACCATCTGGAAAGTAAACTGGTTATATTTCAGCTGCCTAAGAAGCCTGTATGGGGACATGCATTGCAGCGTTGTTTCCTAGAATCAGGAAACAGGGACAGGCTGTGGTTCCATCACTGAGAGAATGAATAAGCAATCTGGAATAGGGCCGCGGTTTGCCAAATGTAGCAGATACCATACAGGAGACCCAGTTAAGTTTCAATTTTAGAAAGATAATGTTTTAATGCAAGTGTGTCCCAAGTATTTAAATTTTTTTAAAATTTCACTTTTATTTTAGATTCAGAGGGTACATATGCAGATTTGTTGCACAGGTATATCGCATTATACTGAGGTTTAGGGCATGAATGATCCCATCACCCAGGTAGTGAGTACAGTGCACAATAGGTAGTGATATGGTTTGGCTGTGTCCCCACCCAAATCTCATCTTGAATTATAGTTCCCATAATCCCTACGTGTCCTGGGAGGGACCAGGTGGAGATAATTGAATCATGGGGGCAGTTTCCCATATACTGTTCTAGTGATAATGAGTAAGTTTTCATGAGATCTGATGGTTTTATAAGGGGCTTCCCCCTTCACTTGGCTCTTAATTCTTCTCCTTGCTGCTGCCATGTGAAGAAGGGCATGTTTGCTTCCCCTTCTGCCATAATTGTAAGTTTCCTGAGGCCTTCTCAGCCATGCCAAACTGAGAGTCACTTAAACCTTTTCATTTATACATTACCCAGTCTTGACTATGTCATTATTAGCAGTAAGAATGGACTAATAGAGGTAGTTTTTCTGTTTTTCCCTGCTTTCCTCTCTTCCCCCTTTAGTAGTGTCTATTGTTCCTATCGTCATGTCTATGTGTACTCAATGTTTATCTCCCACTAATAAGTGAGAACATTTGGTATTTGGTTTTCTGTTCCTGTGTTAATTCACTTATGTCCCACATATTGCACATCTAAATCATTTGTTGTTATCTGAAATTCAAATTCAATTAGGCATCCTATATTTTATCTGACAACCTTAGTAAGGGCATATTGAGGATTCTGAACAACTAGATGTTTGAGGAGTTAGGAGGAAACACTAGATATTTTACAGCAACGTAAATGGATCTGCAAGACCAAATATTGGGTGACAAAATGTCAGCCACAAGAGACATTTTGTAGTGTAACACTATCTGATTGAAAATACAAACCCGCAACAATACTACATTCCCAAGAATAAATAAATACTGAAGGACACATATCAAACACGCTAGCGTGGATGCCAGTGGGAAGGAGAAGAATGTGCTGGGATTAAGGGTAAAGGGGAACAATAAAGCCAAGAGAACGGCTTTGTGCAAACTGATGATGATATGGTAAGAAACAAGGAAAATGATTAACCTGTTTTTTTTTATCTGAGTTCAAAGAAAATAATTTAAAAGGACCACAGCACATGCAACTTAGATGGACATAAACAAAATGTGCTCTAAAGAACTGTCAGTAACCTCAAAAAGTGGCTTCAGTTACGATGCTGGCACTGACATCAAAAATGCACGTAAAGGGCTAGAACATGATAGTTTTGTGATATGTCAATGTGGGGGAAAATATTTCTAAGTTAATAACTTAATGTTCTATTGTAGACAACTGTAAATATGTATGGATAAATTAATAAATACTAAGAGCAGATATTTGAATGTTTTGTGTACCTTCCTAAAATAATATATATTCAAATTGGCCCAACCTTTTTTAAGAGAAAATTCTCATTGGGAAAATGGGAGACTACTCTTTATTCAATGTCATCCAGTGTTTGGACACAGAGAATATTTAGCAGGGTGGCTAAATAGCAGGCAAATAGTAGGCACCCAGTCCATTATTGCCTATTCAGTATAATCAGGGCGTGTTTATGTCTTAGCTGATGCCTTAACCAACATTACTTTCATGATGTGAAAGTGGCATTAATTTGAATAAGAAATCCTAAATAACAAATTTATCACTATCAATTCAAAGAAGATAATATTCTGTGTTTATGTAAATATCCACATTTTAAAGCTTACACAATGTTAACCATTTATAACAAATTTGACATGGTTTTCAAAATGTGCTGAGAATGAGAAGTCCTGGTATTGGAGGATGGAAAGTTGGTGGTTATAAATGGTTTTCTTTTGAGTGAAGAGTGCCTAATTTTTGTCTGTTTTGCTTGAAAGCCTGTTGAACTCTTTTGCAAGGGACAGAAAAGTCATAGTGGAGAGTAGGAGGGATTTGAAGCCCTTGGATCAGGAGGACACACATGATATGGCTGGAACTGGTCTCGTTTCTGATGACACCAAAGGAAAGGCTTGAATGCTCCATTAGAAACTGCCCTGGAGCCTGGGGGTCTCTCCAAGCTCTATCACCCAGAGAATGGGTTCTCATGTAAGCAACTGTGTAGTAACTTAAGGCATGCTCACTCTCAAAACAGCTTTGAATGTTTTATGATTTGTCAACAGCTAAGACATAGAGAGGAAGCTCGCTCTCTCTCTCTCTCTTTTTTTTTTTTTTTTGAGACAGGGTCTCACTCTATTGCCCAGACTAGGGTGCAATGGCACCATCATGGCTCACTACAACCTCAAACTCCTGGGTTCAAGCAATCCCCTTGCTTCAGCCTCCCAAGTAGCTGGAACTATAGGTACATGCCACCACACCTGGCTAGTTTTTTAAATTTTTTATAGAGGCAGAGTTAGTATTACTATGTTTCCCAGGCTGGTCTTGAACTCCTGGCCTCAAGTGATCCTTCTGCCTTGGCCTCCCAAAGAGTTGGGATTTACAGTCATGAGCCACCATGCCTGGCCCTCTTTTTCTTAATGTAAGTCATTATGTTTGTTTATCCTGTCATTTAACTAAATCAGGAACTTGATTTTTTTTTTTTTTTTTTTTTGGCCCGAGGAAGATAGAGAAGAAAAAACACAACCGTAACATTATTTATCTTCTGACATAACATTGCTTTGGAATTTTTGAAAACATCCCTTTTGTGTTATTCTTTCATCCTTTTATTTTCAAAAATAGCATAACTTGTATGAGTTTTATTTGATAACAACATCAAAATTAATCACCTACTATTCTCTTCCATAGTGTAATTTGATATTACCAGTATAACTTGAGCATCTGTCTCAAAGATCTTTTCAGTAAATCTGCCAAAATAGGTTCTTCTCAGCATTGCTATCACAGTGAAAAACTGTAAGCAATCTAATTGCCCAACCATTGAGGAATGGCACATCTGTACAATACAATATTATGAAATATACTCTCATAGAATAAAAGTTGCTCCTTAAACACAATTTTTTAATGGTACAACAAATATCTATGACCTATGTTTCTGTGGAAAATGTAGAATAAAAGCCTGTACATAAAGTACTATCTCAACTAGCAAGTATCTCTGGATGGTGGGATTAGAGGCCATTTTTACTTAACAGGCAGTTTTGTATATTTTCTACGTTTTCTGCAATGAGTTTGTATTACTCAAATTATTATTCTTATTATCACTTGAGACAGAATATCACTCACTCTGTCGCCCAGGCTAGAGTACAGTGGTGTAATTGTGGCTCACTGCAAACTCTGCCTCCTGGATTCAAGAGATTCTCTTGCCTCAGCCTCCGAAGTAGCTGGGGTTACAGGCGTTCGCCACCACACCCAGCTAATTTTTTAAATTTTTAGTAGAGATGGGGTTTCGCCATGTTTGCAGGGCTGGTCTTGAACTCCTGACCTCAGGTGATCCACCTGCCTCGGCTTCCCAAATGCTGGGTTCACACCAAATTACAGGTGTGAACCCCCATGCCTGACCAAATTATTTTTGTAATGTTAAAAAAATACCCACTCAAACCCAGGACAATGAAGCAGTTTTGACAGGTCCCCTTTACTTTACCATACACATTCAAACTTGTTAAAGTGCATTAATGTGTTGATTGAGAGTGATTAAGCATACAACTGACTATAACATAGTCAACACAGTGGTTAAATCTTGAAAAAGTGTAGGTCATTGGCTTACATATACCAAACTACTCCAGAACAATTTCAGAAATGTTAAAAAATTTTGACTATATATATATACACTTTTTTGTTTGTTTGTTTTTGAGACGGAATCTCACTCTGTCGCCCAGGCTGGAGTGCAGTGGCACGATCTCAGCTCTCTGCAGCCTTTACCTTCCAGGTACAAGCAATTCTCCTGCCTCAGCCTCCCAAGTAGCTGGGACTACAGGCACTCACTGCCACACCCAGTTAATTTTTGTATTTTTAGTAGAGACGGGATTTCACCATGTTGGCCAGGATGGTCTTGATCTCCTGACCTCATGATCCTCCCACCTCAGCCTCCTGAAGTGCTGAGATTACAGGCATGAGCCACTGTGCCCGGCCCAATTTTGACTATATTTTAAATGGAAAGCATATGCAAGGCTGTGTGAAGTTGTTAGGAAAATGAAAACTTAAGTGTTCCTAATATAAATGTGCCCATAGTTCAGTATCTCAACCATGCATTTAAATATAGGCCCTTACCTTGCTCCTAGTTACTAAAAATTTAGTATTGTGAATTCTAATATGCTTAACTGACTTTTGAGAGACCTTTATGATTTAACAAACTAAAGAGGGCTGATAAAAACCAATATAAATTCAAGCTTTCAGAAATGAGCTATTTATTCAGAAATGCTATGTATCGAAATAAACCGTTAGAGGAACAGAAAGCAATGTCTGTTTTGCTCCCACAAAGGGGAAGGTCATTATATGTTAAGTCACAGATCATACAACTTACGAGCTATAAAACACCTGTAGATCCTGTAATCCTGTGGTTACAACCTCGCTACCTGTAAGTTTGAAGACTGTATGTATTTTGTTTATTCAGAGTTTGTTTTTGTTTTAAATTCAGGCAACATTTAAAATCCAGAGATTTAACATACAAATCCAGGCCTCCCTGTCCTGGACCCAGCCTTGTTGGTCCCTAAAGTAGAGTGAGCAGCCCCTGAGTTTGCAGCAGAGCTCACATGCACTTATCCTGCACTCCTTACTCAGGTCATGTCCATAACCTAAGACAGAGAGTGTGGGACTCCTGCCTGCATCCAGCTCTTTTCCTCCTTAGGTGCCTCCAACCCACTCACCTTATCCCCCCATGAAAGACACTCACAACCCGTGCTCCTTCCTGCCTCCCCACCTTCGCTCAGTAGTTTCCACTGTCCGTCGGTGGTGCACCGTTTCCACCTCAGCTAGTTAATGCTTGCTCATGCTTTTGAGTTCAACTCACCAAAAACGCCTTTCCTCAGCCCTTTGCTTGGGTCCAGTTACCTAGTTACTCTCATAGCATGGTCTTCTCTTTTATTATAATGAAAAGTAAATAATAAATGGTTTTATATCTATCTTTCCTGCTAGAATGGAAGCTGTAAAAAGGCGGGGACCATATCTTGTCTGTTACCTGCACATAGTAAGTGATCAGTACATATGCACTGAGTGAATGTATTCTTGCATTGAACTGGTGAGGAGCAGAAGGGTAAAGGGCTGGGGGAGGGGCCCAGGAAGCCTGGGACAGAACCCACAGCCAGGCTCAAGGCAGGCAAAGGGAGGTCTCCGGCTCTCAGGACCCTTCACAAACCATGTGCTCTTTCTCAAATTCCCCTTCGTCTGGATTTGATATCTCTTCCTTATAATCCCACCCCATCTACTTTAGTTTTTCCTTGACATCCAGCCATCTTTGGGTTCCATTTTTTGCTTTTCTCCTTGAGTGATAACAGCTGGGACTGCAAGTTCGCTATGTCCTCCAAATGGGACCAGAGTTCAGGCTTTTAGAATTTCAGTTCCCTTTCCTGAACCTCGCTGCCCTTTTGGTGACCCTAAGAAGAACCAATTAGCAAAGCAAGAAATTGTCTAACAAAGTAAGTTCTGAATCCTAAGTAGTTGCTGTGTTATTTCAAGGATTACTTAATCCAGGGAAACCCAAAACATCCAAAATGCCTTGGAGAGGGTAGCAATGATTTGTATCAATTTCTGCAGTTCATATTAACATGCTTATTGTATTGCTTATACAAAAGTACTTGCAACTCCGCAAGTATTCTTTACGAAAAATTCATTTTGATAGTGTCTTCATACATGAGAGAAGGAAACACAGGCATCATGCATGTCCATGTTTGAAGAAATATTTTTAAACATTTAGGGTGTAAATTATTTAAAAAGCATAAAAAGTTGGATTCCTAACTCATATCATGGCTGAAAACAAATTCAAGATAGAATAAACATTTAAATAAAACAACAAGAACAAACAACTATTAACCCAGAAGTTGTAAAGACAAATCTGATTAAATAAAAAACTGAATAATGTCTATATAGAAACAAATACCATAAGCAAGAATAAAAGTAAAACCTGATGACAATTTTTGCAAAACATAAGATAGAGGGTGAATTTTCTTAATTCACAGAGTACTCTTAAAAACCAACCAGCATGATAGAAAGGAAGGTAACAGGTAATTCACAGAAAAGAAAACACAAATAGCAATACATATATAAAATATGCTTAAATAAACAGAAATTAGAGATAGAGACATTTCTTTGGAAAAATACGAAAAACAATGCCTGGTATTCAAGAGGGTGTGGAGAAACAAGCACATTCACGTTTTTGGTAGCTATGTAAATTGGCACATGTTTGGGAGAACAATTTGCCTTTGATACATATATATATATAAAAGCTTAAAATTCACAGTGTAACGTCAGTTACTTCTACTTCTAGGTATTTCTTTGACTGGTATAATCAGAACCAGGCAGAGAAGTCTTATAAAAATGTTCATTGCAGAATAATTTATAATAGCAAAAAAATGAAAAAAGCCAAATGTTCACCTTTGGATGATTAGTTAAATAAATTAGGCAGCCTATAATCTTAAGCTAGTAAACAAATACTATCTAACCATTAAAAATAATAAAATATGTATTGACTTGAAAAGCTAGCCATAATATGTTATTAAATGAAGAAACTAGATTTGTATTTTTTTTTTTTTTTTTTTTTTTGAGACGGAGTCTCGCTCTGCCTCCCAGGCTGGAGTGCAGTGGCCGGATCTCAGCTCACTGCAAGCTCCGCCTCGTGGGTTTACGCCATTCTCCTGCCTCAGCCTCCCTAGTAGCTGGGACTACAGGCCCCCGCCACCTCGCCCGGCTAGTTTTTTGTATTTTCTAGTAGAGACGGGGTTTCACCGTGTTAGCCAGGATGGTCTCGATCTCCTGACCTCGTGATCCGCCCATCTCGGCCTTCCAAAGTGCTGGGATTACAGGCTTGAGCCACCGCGCCCTGCCCACTAGATTTGTATTTTATAGTGTGATTTAACCTACCTAAAGAAAAAAAGTAGATATGAATGTTTGAATATGCAAAGAAAATATCTGAAGGCCATAAACCAAACCAAAAGCTACCTCTGAAGTATGGTACTGATGGAAGAAACAGGGACTTTTGCTTTCAATGTATATAACTTTGTATTAAAAAAAAAAATCATGATTTATCCTTTCCTGCCAAAAAATCACTGTATTTAAACAAAAAGCTAACAACAAAACACATTTATGTTATAAGCTATTACAGAGCATGAATACTGTACAACCCATTCAACAATTTAATGCAATATATTTTTTTTAAATTTTACTTTTTCTTTTTATTTATTTATTTATTTTTATTATACTTTAAGTTCTAGGGTACATGTGCATAACGTTTATATCATGTATAACTCCCCAGTGCAATCACTAATTCTCAAGAACCATGCTGGGAAGTTTGCATAACAACAACAAAAAGTGAACTATTGCCCCACTGTCGTTGAGCTAACAGCTTAGTAGCTGCATTTTAATCTCATCAATACTAATATTATTTAGTGTAAAAATTGGGGCGCCCACCAAGCACTGTGCTGGCACAAAGGATGAAATGATGAACTCCACTTGAACAATTGGGGTTTCACATAGAAAATGTTTTCCTTGCATCATAAGAGCATTCGTTCTAGGACCTGATTTTTCCCTACGTACACTTTAACGAATTGGTCTAAAACTTGTTCATGGATGCTGGCAGAAGACATAAGACTCCTGGGTCAGAAACAAAGGACTTCTTTACCCACTGCAGAGCAAGCAACATGAGTATCAGCATGTACATCAGTTTCCCTGTCTCTTAAATTCACTGGGACAATATCATGGGTCTTGCATTCTGGGAATACTCAGCAAAAGGTGTAGGGGGATGAGAAATTGATCAACAAGTATCTCCCAAGAAAGAGTGAGCAGGAGAAAGCCCTCTTGAAGGGGTAGGCACATGAGACTGGCCCTATAGGAGGAAGAGCAAAAATGAGAAGGCAGGCAATGTAGCAAGAAATGGACCTGAATAGGGAAGCAAGGACCACATTCTGGCATTCTTAGAAGACTGAACTTTGCCCTGTATAGGTTGGAAAGCCACCAAAGGTTTTTTGTTTGTTTGATTTCATTTGATTGAGCTATACAAGATTGCTGGTTTTGTAGGTCAGAAACAATTGAATAATGATAATTTCATATCTCTCAACCTAATTTCACTAATGCAGGTTGGAAGATGAATAAGGAAGTAGGGACAGGGAAAGACGATTCATTTCTTTATCTCTATTTTTAGCATAGTGATGCCTGATGAATATTATAGTGACTCAGTGATGTCTACTGAATGAAAGAATGAATGAATGAATATGGAGGACTGTTTTCTAGAAAAACATGAATATTGTGGTTAGTTTTCAACTCTCTTGAGGATCATTGAAGCCATGAAGACGAAAGCCTGCACATACACAGTTTATATTGTTTCATTGTTTTAAATTCAGTGAATCAACCCATGAAATATGTGCCACACTTTTGGAAACTGAGATTCTGGAGAGTTTGTTAAATATAGTAGCTAATCCTGTGTACTCTGGTACCAAAGGCCTTGAATTTACATTTCAGCTCTAATAATATAATCTTTCAGTAACACAGTTTCTTCATCTGTAAAATGAGGCTGATGGTTTACCCTCCTCTTGGGGTTATGAGGATTACATGGAACATCCTATGTAATGCAGTTAGAACAGTCTTCGGGATTATTAATGTACTGTTATTATCAATGAAGATTGGTTGAGACTGGTGAGAAATAAAAGTTGCCCCAAATGCCCAGTGGAAGGCCTATGGAAGTGAGGTCACGATGTTGAATCACTCAGTGTGAGAGTAGGACAATTGAGGCTTGGATTTTGTGTACTTGTGTGTGAGTATTGAAGTAGCTTGCCTCTCTAAGAGGGACTAGGGTGTCTCAGTCAGCTGAAATGGATGAGACCAGGATTAACAAGTAGGGAGAAAAGAAAAGGTTAGAATATCAACAGGATTGCCAAACTCCGTGTGTACAGTTGACTCTGGAACTCTGCTGGGGTTTGGAATGCTGCTTCCCCAGCACCCACACTTTCAAAAATCCACACATAACATTTGATTCCCCAGAAACTTAACTACTAATAGCCTACCATTGACTGGAAGACTTATAATATCATAAAGAGTAAATTAACACATATTTTGTATGTTATATATATTATATACTGTATTCGTACATTAAGCTTGAGAGGAGAAAATGTTATATAGAAAATCATAAGAAAGAGAAAATATATTTACTATTTATTAAGTGGAAGTGGATCATCACAAAGGTCTTCATCCTCATGGTCTTCCTGTAGAGGAGGAGGAGGGAAAAGAGGAGGGCTTGGTCTTGCTGTCTTAGGGGTGGCAGAGCTAGAAGAAAATCCACCTGTAAGTGGACCTGTGCAGTTCAACTCAAGGATTAACTGCACAGATTTCATCTGTTCCTGAGCTTTCTTTTGGATCTTTCCATCTCGAAGGGGCTGGATAACTGCAGCTTAGCTCGGTTTCCTTTAGGTCTTCAGGGGTGAGTACTCCAAACTGAAGAGCACACAGTTTTCACATTTCAGAGTTATGACCTAATTATGTTATTTTTCATGTTCAGAGCAAAATGATATTGATCTTTTAAAATCAACTCTACTCAATCAAATCTAAGTAGAAGTTTAGGTGAGTGCTGGGCCAACAATTTAGATAATTCAGGCTGCAGCATTTTCTATGGCCTGAATTATGTAGCAGAGCTGTTTACATAGCCCTAAATTCATCAGATGCCACCTAATCCTTCACTTGGCTTTGTCTGTAGGGTATTTATTCCTTGCTGATTGACTGTATTCTCTTATTTTATGGTTTATTTTATAAGATTATTTCTTAATATTTGCATTTGCCAGTCAGCTTCAGCACTTCAGACCATCCCTTGTCAACCCAACATATTTATTCAATTTGCCCCTTTCTGGGATGAATATTTGGTTATGCTTTCCTGCCCACACAGCTAACCCTTTTACTTATTCCTTGATCCTCCCTGGTGATGGTTATTGTACTTCCCAATTCACTTCACATACTTCCCAGGGTTTGTATGAAGGTTCAGTTTAAAAATATTTCTTTCTATGTGCACCACAGTTTGTAAATACTTACATTCTTAACTTGAGTTTGTATGAAGCAGGCTAAGGGATAAAGCCCAGCCCCAACAAAGTAAACACACCAACAAATTTGATGGCCACAGTATGCTTTTTGTGCACACTACATTTTGGTGCATCCATAGGAAGTCAGCAAATTGTTGCCCCTTTACTGTAGAGTCCTTTGCAACCAGATGAAAATGGAGGTCTTTGGGCTGAGTAAAAACAAAGAACATAACCTAAGGCAAGTCACGAAGAAGCAATTTCAGAGCCATAGAAATTCTAACTGAGGCCAAAAGGGATGATTTCTAAGGCTTAGCATGGTTATTGGCCTCTTGCAATGTTAATAGCATGCTTAAAAGCCAGTAGCAAAAAAAGAGGGTAATGTCACTTTAACCAAAGGAGTAAGGCTGACAGGCTTAACGCTGGCCAAGTGTAAAGTAGAAAGCCTAGCAAAAAATAATTGAAGCCCCTGCGAAATATTTCAATTTTTTTATTGATTGAAGGCAATTATCCCTTAATTGCATATTTAAATGAGGTATTAGGAGGTTTAACTAAGCAATGCCTCTTAATTGCTGCTGCACACTAGGTGTCACAGATTGTGTTTATTTCATATGTTAATTAAAGAGAAAGGGGTATTTTATTTTATTGACTACAAGGTTCTCTAAGGCTGTGTTGTTTAGGACAAAGTACATCTCAGGTGTTTATCGCACGCTGGGTATTAATATCATCATTAGTGAGAGGTTAAAGTTTTTTAATGAAGAGGTGCATTTGATGTGTTTGCAGCCACACAGGCATCTCTAAAATGGGGGAGGTAGGATAAGCCCCCAAATCCCACAGAAACAATTATCTTTATGAAAGAAATATTGAGCCCCGTCCTCAACAATAATAAAGCAGAGTACAAGTTCTGGTATAAACAGGAAAAACAACTCCGAATTATTAAAGAATTAGGATTGTTACATGAAGCCCTGGTGGCCTGTGGGTGCCATGTTTGTATTATGAGCAGCAGTGGTCCATGTATTCATTTGCAAGTTGCTGCATGATTCTGTGATAGCAAAGGGCATTACTGCATGTTAACAGAGTAGGTAGAGATCTTTTATAAAAACCCAAATTTCCCGTTGAAACAATATAAGATTCTTAATGAGAAAGCTGTTCGTAGGCCCCTGTATTTGGAGGAGGTTTAATACCCTATGATACTGAATGGGGCAGTAAGAAAGGATTAAGCATCACTTTCTAGACTGCTTTATTTTTACATGGTATAATGCAATGATCATAATTTTAAAAAATGAAGTTAGTATTCACAGCTATCTCAGACTGACCCATCTGGCTCCTCAGACAGAAAGGAGACTGCAGAGCACATCAAATAGAAGTGGGCACATAGAAGGGCTGTTAGGAGCCTCTTTAAGCTCTACAATCTATTATGGTAAGAGTAAACATTTATAGCAAATAATAGCCAAAATATCATTCAATTGATTTTCTTTCCCTATCTCAGAAAAACAGATCAAAGAAAGGAATATTTAATATTTCTATGGCTTATTCATCTATTCATTCACCTAACAAATATTTATTGACTTTCTTCCTAGACAGTGGTCAGAAGTGGGAGTTTAGTGATGGGTAAAATACACAAGGCCCCTTCTTTTGTGGTGCTTATGGTTTATCGGACACAGGAACGTGAAACAACCACACAGATCACTCGATTGTTCCCAACAGTGAAGGGTCGGTGCAGAGAACTATAAAGCATCTAATGGGAAGGTTGACCTTATCTGGAGTGGTGGGTGGGTAAGAAGAAGTGATACCCCTATGTTTAGACTGAGGCTTAAAGAACTTGGATTGTGGGTGGCTTATTAAGATGTTCTAATGCCATTTTGAAACCAAGCTATTTCCTTCGAAAACCCTCAGTGACAATTATATTATTTATTGGGTTTTATATAGATTTTAATGATTTTCCTCAATCAGTAGGAATAATATTGTGTGCTTTATTGAGATGCTTTCATAGCTATCTGAATCTAGAACTGATAAAAAAAATTTAACCAAAAGTTATTTTCTACATTTTCTATAGACTACAGATGTTGTTTGTATCTTTCTCTCATAAATAGTCTGTGAACAAATAAAATTCAAGCAGTTGAAATGTTTCAAGCAATTGGAGAAGGAAAATTCTGTAGGACAAAACTCCTGTCTTGCCTTTAAGAAAAAATTTTGGACTGGTAAAAAGCTTTGTGTTATGAAGGATAGTTCCAATTTACAGGCTCATGAGCTTATGAGTGGCATTTGCTTCAATCCTTATCTTTATGTTACAGCTATGGCACCCACATATGATAAGTCTTCACTGGCAGAATTTTGAAAAAGTAATTCCAATGCAGTGAATATAAAAAGTGCTATCAAGGAAAAATATTTTTTCTTCCCCGGAATAGAAACCATTATTTAAGCTGTTAGATGCCTCAGGGTTCTATTCATACAAAATCCATCCCTGCAGTCAAAACACATTCTTTTCTAAAGATTTCATATATATGTATATGTTTGTGGATATGTACTTTATGCACGTGTGTGTGTGTAGGTACATATATTTCTGTGATTGAGACCATGGCTTTCCCAAATATTCATAATTAAGAGATAATTATTTTACTACAGTACAGGTTTGGTAGGGTTGTATATGCTCAAATGAAATTAAGTCTAATTTTTCAGTTATTCTGAAGCAGACCGATTTGCACTCGGAGACTAATTTGGAGTTACGCAGCTGGAAGAGACTCTATGCAGATTTTTACCCCCAATAGAATGCTACACATTCATGAAGACTAAACCGAAGCTCAGAAGAAAACCATAGAGCATAATTGGTGATCTGTCTTTTTTTAAAAAGAACAGGCTAGGATGGTTTATTTTAAAAAAGAAAAAAAAGAAGGTCAAAGTGGCAGGAAAAATAATTCAGGTAGGTCTTCCCAACTGAAAGGAATCATCTATTAGGAGATGAGAAACAGATCAATATCAGTTTTCTAACTTCAGCTTTGGTGGTAGATACAGGTTTTGTTATGCTTATTCAATTTGGGGGCCTTTTTATAAAAATAATGCATAAGCATTTTACTTCTGCAAAATGTGTAAAAATCTATGTGATTTCATGAGCACACTGCTGGGGTCCCTGTCAGGGCCTTGGAGGAAGCACTAAGGGCCTTGAGGCTGAGCCTCACTGCTTTCATGACACAGTCACCTCTGTTCTGCTTATCTCTGTACACAAAAGAATGCTCAAGTGTTTAGTATAGGCTTAAATTTACGTTTACATTTTTAGCATCTGGATTTTAGGAAAAGTTTCTTAGGAGAATAAAATGAAGGTGCTAA
Source organism: Trachypithecus francoisi (assembly GCF_009764315.1). Lineage (NCBI taxonomy): Eukaryota > Metazoa > Chordata > Mammalia > Primates > Cercopithecidae > Trachypithecus > Trachypithecus francoisi. The sequence goes on from NW_022681464.1 coordinate 30,225,556, forward strand.
AGTGTGTGCTATAGGAGATGAAAATGATAAAGTATCAAGCAGGACCCAAGTCTTAGAGAATGACATTTTAGTGTTTACTAAGGAATTTACATTACAACTCAGAATATCTATCACATTAATGATGTAACAGTTACCGATTCAGATCCAAATGATGAACAGATCCTACACCTTAAGGGTGTTCTTTAACAATAAGTTGAAGGAAAAGGCATATTTTGAATATGTGGCATTTCATACACTCCATTCTAAAAGGATCTTGGATATTGTCAACTGTCTTTTTTGGCAATTTTGGAAACTGAATAAACCCAAACTCAGCTTAGGTATAATTGGCTGCACAACATACAATCTCAAGGATCTTCTTTTAGAGGGAGCTGGAACCTGACTCCTGGCTTGGTGGGGCAATCAGAAGCCGGCAGCATATTCAGGGGACAGAGTGGATTACTAACCCACACATAGGCAACCTGGAAAGGAGAGTCTGTTGTGTGTGGTCCCTGAAGTGGGTAAGCCTACAAGAATCCCCAGTTGTCAACTAATAGCCATGAAGTAATGGATAGGTAATCCACTTGTTTTATGATATCAGAACTTCCATTCTTAAGGGCAAGGACATGCCGTAAACTAAAAGAGGTCAGTTTTCCATGTTAAGACTTGCATGGCCCAAAGAATGAATGAAATCATGCATTCATTCATCCCCTGGGAATACAGGGGTGAGCAAAACAGGTAAGGTTCCTTTCTTTATGAATCAAATATAAGTACTAACAAGTGTTGAATAGTAAGCTGTGATAAATGCCACAAAAGAAAAGTGCCAGGTGGCATGAGAGTATTTAACGGGGAGACCTAGTTGAATCTGTTGTCGTTGTTTTTGTTTTTAGAATTTTTGTGTTTGTGGTGGGCCCTTTCAGTTCACTTTTTTAGTATTTTCCTCCCCTGGGCCATCAAAAAAGGCATCACATTAGAGATCCTCAGGGTCTTGCTCAATTTATGCCCTGAGAGCACAGGTACACTTAGAGACTTGAGCTAGAAATGTCCTGGGAATTGAGGCTTTTATAGACATTCTGAGCAGTTTGAGGTTTAGCTACATCAGAGCTACTGTAGGCTAGCTGTCCGGGGGCTTTGCAAGAGAAAGGAGATCAGCAGTTAGAGGAATTGACCCCAAGGGACAAGGCATTGTGCTGGAAGTCCGGTATTTCCAGTCTGAAAACAGGTGTAAGTGGAAAACGGCAGTTAGAGAAATACATCTTCTGGATGTTTTCACTCCTCAGAAGAGTTTCAACGAGCAATTGGGGCCATGATCTGGACAGTCTGAATGAGGTTTTTGTTTGTTTGTTTGTTTTTTGTTTTGCTCTTTTCCTCTGTGGACATTAGCTCCCTGAAAGTAAGCTCTGAGAATTAGAAGTAGAAAACCCTGACCACTGAAAGTGAATTGCTTTGGGGCCTTGAGCCGTTCACACTCATTTAAAGGAGTTTCTTTCTGTTTTGAAGCATTGTCATCCACAGTGTGTTGGCTTTTGTCCCCAGAGAAGCAAAATGGCTGCTGCAGAGGCAGGCACCGCTCCTTACACAAGGGCAGCAGGAAGCTAGTGAAAGGCATTTCATTAGAATGTGTGCTGTTTGAGGGCAGGGCTTTGAGGGTCTGGTTCATTGCTGTGTGCCCAGAGCACAGTTCCCGGCACGTGGTAGGTCCTTGCTATTTATCTGTGAAATGAATGACTGAATAGATTACTCTTTCGTTTAGTACTATTTCCTCTTGAAACAAAACTTTTAGAACCCAGAGGTTGGCAGCCCTTCCTGCCAAGAGCAGTATAAAGATTCTAATGTCCTCAATGTCCAGCTCTGGAATCGATGCTTCGATTCCGTCAGCCATATTACTCACTAAGTCCTCCACTTCCTGATGCTTTTTAATAATGGTTGTTTATTTAAGAAACTGTTGCTATGTAAGCAAAGGAAGGATTGATATTTATCAATAACTAACAGTAATATGCTGAATTTCAATTAAAGGTGAGTGGCAGAAACAGGGAAAAAATACAGTGCTCTAAAATATAGTCCAATGCGGGAGAAGTTTTGGTGAATGAGCTGGAAATGTTAATCAGATGTCTGGCTTACTTAATTAAATTATCATTGTGGTTAAGAATACAGATTCAGTTTTAAGAGATCATGTGATCCATAGAATCTTTAAAATGTTGCAAATACCATGGTCCAGGTGTGGAGGTTATATTGCGTATCCAATTATATGCAATATTATATATAACATCTAGTTGCATTGTATTTTAAATATGCAGTTTCTAAATTTAAAATTACATTTTTAAATGGAATGGTGACTTAGCTTTCACACTGTGATTTTTAAACATTTTATCAGAGCACTGGAATGCTCTTCTGTGTGCAGATGAAATTGGCCATCTTTCAGGTTTCATTCACTGAAAATAAATATTAATATTTAATTTATATTAATAATTACTTTATTAGTGTTAATTAAATAACTATTTAGTTTTTAAAAAGATGTCACATAATTAGGGATATCCAAATCAAAATCACAATGAGATCCCACTTTACACCCCCTAAAATGGCTAAAATAAAAAAGAACAAGCATTGGCAAGAATGTGAAGAAATTGGAGCCCACAGACATTCCTGCTAGTGGGAATGTAAAATAGTGCAGCCACTTTGTAAAGTAGTTTGGCACTTCATTAAAATGTTAAATGTACATTTACCATGTGACCCAGCAATTCTGCTACTAGCCATATGCACAAGAGAAATGCAAACATAAAAGCTTGTAAATAAAAGTTCATAGCAGCACTATTCACAATAGCCAAAAAGTGAAGGCAACTCAAATATCCATCAGCTGATGAATAGATAAATTAAATGTGGTATATCCATACAATGTAGTATTATTCGACCATAGCAAGGAATGAAGTTTCAGTGCATGCTATGCCATGGATGAACCTTGAAAACATTATGCTGAGTGAAAAAAGCAGTCACAAAAGGCCACATATGTTATGATTTCATTTGTGTGAAATGATCAGAATAGTCAAATTCATAGGGAAAGAAAGTAGATTAGTGGTCGCCAGAGGCTGGGGGTGATCGGGGAGTGACAGATAATGGATTTGGGTTTCTTTTTCAGGGGATGAAAATGTTCTATGATTAGTTACTGGTGATGGTTGCATAACTCTGAATATACTGAAAAACATTAAATAATGCACTTTCAAGAAATGAATTTTACGGTATGTGAATTATATCGCAGTAAAACTATTATTAAAAAGATGCTTACAATTCTTGACTGTTTCTAGAGTGTGAGCTGGTCTTAAATTGGGAATAAAAAAGATTTGGGAGACTTTTCACTCCACTTTTCCCTCATTCCTTGTCTCTGCTGTTCACATCCTATACTTGAAGGAAGGAGAGAGAGAGAATGAGAAAACTAAAGGAGAAGAAAATATGGCACATTCTGGAGAATGTCTCACTGTTTTAGAAGAAAGTGACTGAAATTATATAATGGCAATAAAGAATTCAAGGTATATTTCAACTATACCCAAAATCTCAGTATGATGGCTTCCTTTGGCATGGAGAAAAATATCATAATTCTTTTTTAAAATATAAAATGAAAGCAATTAACTTTTACTGGTATTTAGAATATCTACTTACATGAAATTTATAAATATATGTGTGTCAAGGGTCCATGCTTACAAACTTTTTCTTCATAAATGTGCACAATAAAAAAAGTTGATGAAAAGTTTGGAGACCATTATCTTAGTTCATGACATTGTAGGAAACAGTAGCCTTTCAAGATTAAGGGCAGAGACTGGGCAGAGACTTGGCAATCTGACAGTCCGAATTCAAACTCAGCCCATGCTCTGTAACTTTAAGTTATGTGCTTCCTGAAGCCTATCATCAGTCAGTGTCCAATCAGGAAAACACCAACTAGTTCAACAGAGGAAATGCAATGTGGGGAACTATGTGAAAAGGTGTTAGAGGGGCTAAAAGTTCAGTAGGAAATAGTGAGGCAGCACCAAGATTTGCACTGCTAGTACTAGAGGGAGAAAAGGATGAGAGAGAGTGTTAACAGGGACCAGGATGGAGAAGGAGAGGACCCTGGAAGGGAGGAGCCGTCCAGCAAGAGCTGGAACCACTGAGAAACAGCCCCTTTCAGAGACAGTGCGCCACCCAGGGGAGGGAGGTGAAATACCCTGATTCCTCCCTCGCGGCTGTCTGCCGCTGCCAGAGCCTATTATTGACTGACCCCACCCAGAAACCGCTGGCAGAGGAGGCTGGGAAGTTAAATTTACTGGGCTCAGTCCCCCTGCAAAGTGAAGCAAGCAGTGTGCATGAATGAACACATGAAGTTTCCTCCTCTTTAAGAGAAGAATAATAAAGTGTGAACTTCATAGGATTATTGACCATACTAAATGAGATCATGAGAAACCCTTAGTAGAGTCAGGCACACTGTAAAGTGCTCAAGAAGTATTAGCTAATATTTCACAGTGTGACTTTAAATAGGGACACTCAGCATACTGGAAATCAACATTTTTGCTATTCTAAAATATCATTGCTTCATTAAAGAAATATTAGTGACATAATTAGATGAGTTTAGTAAAGTTATTTTACAATATTGATGTTGAAAGACAATTTAACACTGATATTTTAGGTTAATTGTGTAATAATGGCAAAACAGGATGACCAATAATTAAGTAAGTGGAATAGTGCAGAGTGTGGACTGGAGAGCCAGGAGACCAGAGGTTTGTCCTAGCTCATTGGTAACAAGCTGTTTGACCTTGGACTCCGGCCCTCAGAGGCTTTATCAGTGAAATCAGCAGCCTAGACTAGATGATTGCTGATTTTCTCCTGACATTGCTATTCTCTGACTGATATTCACCTTAAAGGCATATAGTGCATAGAGAGTGTTTTCAATGCACTTTCTCCTTTAAGGCCTCATGTTATCCTTACAGTAAATCCAAGAGGTAGGAGGAAGGACAGGGGAGCACCACTCTTCATATTTTACAGGTGGGAGATAGGATGCAATTTGTCCAAACTACACAACAACTCAATCGACCGAAGTAGAGCTGGACTCTAAGCCTCTTCCTATTCTAGCACCCAAGGTATTTGAATAGTTGTCAGGGACTGAAGAAGAATGAACAGTGCACCCATGGAGTCAGACCGTTTTTTGCCCATGTGACTAAACGAATGGTCCATTTACATATTATGTGATGATTCAGAATGTGGCACTCCTGGAATATGACATTCATGTGAACATTAATGATGACACTAGATATTTAGCCCATATTTAGGTGATACCTGTTGTTGCTGTTGTTAAATGTGCTTTCCAAAAGAAATTGCATAGAGCGCAGAAGGCCATTATCAAATTCTTTAATGATAAGGACACTGACTACTCTCCTGTTTTTTTCCTCTATTACTGTTTATCATTCACATAAGGGCAGATGTCACTGTAAAATTGTTCAAGATGGCTTTCTTTTTCATGAAGAGAGATCAGAAGACTGACTTCTTTATACCCACATACAAGTCAAATACAGCACATGCAAGTAACCTAACATTAAAAGGCAATACAGTAACATGTCAATTATATCAAACTTAAAGTAGTTAGAATTAATTTAATTCATGTTCAATCCAGTAAAAACAAATTGCTTATCCAATAGCAAATAATTTAGATTCTAAAGTAAAAAGATCACCCCATCTGTCTATTAACTGCCTCCAGAATTGATGTTAATTATTATGATCATCAGTGAGGCATGATCAATGCACAGTGTTTAATCCTGTGCTGGGCCCAGAACAAAGCTTAGCTTCTGCTCCATTAAATGAGGCTTTTTTTTCCCCCCTCTCAACAGGAACTCACTGAAGTCAGAACAGTTGAGTTATAACTTATACCCTTGGACTTTCCTTCTTTTTAGGATAGTTCTTGTTTAAAGATAAAGTAAGGTACATGAAAATTTTAAAGGCTTTATTTGAGCAGACAGCAATTCATGAATCTGGCAACTTCAGACTGCAAGCATTTGGGCGCTCTACCGAAGGGGCACGGGAAGGATTTTATAGGGTGAATGTGGAAGCAATGTAAATAATCCCTGAGTTAGAGGCTAGTTGGTGGTTTCTGACTGGCCTAGAGAATGGCTGTTTCACTGAGTTGGTTTCCAGTTTGCTTGTGTAGGAACTCAGGGCTCTGAAGCTACCCCAGTCTAATGGCCTCCCAAATGATTATTTAATGATTTTCCTTAAGAGAAATAGGCTATGTTTGCTTTGCAGCAGTAGATTCAAGAAAAATATTCTTTCTTATTTACTGCTACTGAATGCAATTGATACTACTTTACATATTATGCATCCCATACAATAAGATAAAAATTACTTGATTTGGGTACTTGAACCAAATTCAAGTTCTGATTACATATGGATTATCATTAACATTCTTTTTATGCAAATGTAAAAGTAACACCATCTTGGTATTCTTTTTTTTTTTTTTCCATAGTATTCTTTGGAAAGCCTCAATGTGTCATTTTCTTCTTGCTCCACTCTTCTTCCTTTCCTTGCTTTTTTGTTTTCTTCCCTTTCCCTCTTCTTTAGGCCAATTATTTCAATTTCCCTTTTCTTCTGTCTCTTGCCTTTTATCCTTTCCCTGCTAAACCTGGAGTTATCTGCACTGTGTACCAGCTGTTTCTTTTTAGGGTCTAGTTTTCTTATTTTCTTATTCTGATTTCTTATTGTTCTCACTGTTGAACTGCAAGTTGGAAATGTTGTTGCTCAGGAACTCTCCATCCAGTTGGAGTTGTTTTGGAGAACTAGAGCTTCTCAGTCTGTGATACAGCCAACAGCAAGTCTCTGCTTATTAAATCCTGGTTAAACAGGAGATGCTGGGCATAAGATGGGAGCAGAGTAGGTAAAACAAAGTGGAAAAACAGACAGGAGGTGCTGTGAGGCAGGCAAAGAAGGATAGTAAATTGACGTTGCCTTCTAGAAACTCATCTCTGGGAAAATGAATAGCAACCTGATATCACACAAAAATGGAAAAGGGACATGTTTCTTAAAACGAGAGGGAAAACTGACCTATTAAGCCCAACCCAGCCAGCTTCTATTCTTTTTACTGTCCATCGCTCTAGCTTGGCTGAAGCTTTTATTATTATTATTTTTTAAATTGCTTTGTAGGTGTTCCCTGGAGTAGAAAATATTATCTGACCCAAGATTACAGAAGCCTTGACCTGTGCTTTGGAAAAGAAATGCAGCCCTTCTAAATTCAAGAATTATGTTAGAAAAGTAGAGAAATATTTAAAATAAACCATATGGGTAGAAACTATCGTGAGGGTGAAGTGCTCTCATGGTGACTGAGGCTTTCAGGTCTATGAAATCACAACTGATAGGAGTCAATATGGTCACTGGGGACTCCCCACCTGGGCTTGGGGATTCCTACTGTCTCCCAATACCACTCAGAAAGGTGTGTTGAAGTTGAGATGTGGCTTGGGAGCAGATACGACACTGAATCTCCGAATGAGGTCTCTGACCTGCTCCAGGGTCTACATTTTTAGGAGAGTTCCCTAGTCATTATTTTTAGAGACCACCTTTAGAATAAAGTCTCACATATTTGTGCATCATTATCAGTGCAATCTAGGCAGTCGTTCCCTGAGGCCATTTTTATTTGTGATGGTGATAGATGAGTAGCTATGGGGCCACAGCAATGTGGGGAGAGCTGGGAGCAGCATTTGCTATGCCTCGCTCTTCCATCCATTTGTTTGTATTTGAATGAACCCTGTCCTCTCCCCTCTTAGCTGTGCAGAGCCTGGAGCCTGTACTTCTGCAATACAGTTGAATCATCCTTCCCTGTCACTCCTCCAAGGAACCCTGCCCTTCTCTCACTAACTGGTCATACTTATAACCTTGTTTTTCCCTTTGTTCATTTTAAACTTTATGCTATTGTTTGTTAATTTATTAATTGCTCCCCCCCTTCGGCTTCATTGTTATTAACTATTGTGCATTTTAATGGTATTTACTTCCCTCATTGCTAGTATTTATCGCTTTGCTATCAATTCCCTATTCCCAGCTGTTGTTTCGAAATAGCATTATATATTATTATGTTTCTTCATTGCCTCTTCTCTCTGTCACAGCTGACTGCTTGTTTACCTCTCCCTCTGTGGACTTCCCTATCATTCTCTTTCTTCCCCCAATTGCTTTGAATACTTTGTTGAACTTCCCTCTATTCACTGCCCTTCCAATAAAATGTGCCCTATTCTTCGATTCCCCTTTCCTTTTTCTCTCATAGCTTTCTCTGCTGCCTTGGGGGCATTTTACAGTGCATTTATTCCCTAAACCACAGCTGGGGTCCCACTCCCCCTAGCTCTCCGACCTTTCTGGTTCAGTTTCAGCTTTTCTCCTCAACCTGCTGATCCACATCTCCCAACACTCCCAATCCCAAGGCTGCCATTCTTGCAATCTTCTTTCTGCTCTGGACTCAGGTTTCTGCTCCGGTTTTCACCTCGCTGATTTCTGTCACTTCCACATTTTTTGAATTTATTGATTTTTTACAAATTGAATCATCTAGCTTAGGCTTTTATTCTAAATACATGATATTCCCTCCCCACAAAAAAATCTACTCTACATGTATCTCTTCCTCTAGAACTGATGCATGTTAATATTTATTGAGCATTTCCTGTGTATTAGGCCTATGCTTAAGGAACAGTTGTAAGATACTTTATATATTGTATCTCTTTGAATCCCAGTAAGAAAAGTAGCTGGTAGGACAGAGTGCTATTCCTCCTACTTTACAGATGGAGACCTGAGGCTGGTGGGTGCTGTGTTTGTCCTCTCTTAGCTGTTAGTGAGTGGTGGGCTGGGCTGTAAGTCAGGTCTCCCCCAAGGACACAAGCCCTCAATGGCTGTGTTCTGCAGTCCCACTGACAACAACCATTAGGATGGAAGGAGGGCAGCCTCCCCCTTTCCATGGCCTCCATTTTTAGCAAGTTTCTTTTCTCATAAAGGAGTTTAACTCTCATTTTCTATCACAGTGTAGCTGGCATTTTCTCTCTTTACACCACTTTGTCAAGACTATTCCATCTGTTTTTCCCATTCTGCGGGAAGGAGAGCTGTCTGGCAGTTGACAATACGTGCAGATGCAGGCAGGCAGGTGATTGGGCAGGTAGCAGGTGGCCCAAGGATGCTGTCACTAGGCAGCAGCAGGAAGCCACAGGACTGGTGAGTGGGCAAATCTCCAGATGGACTCAGGGGCACAAGGACCTATTCCTGTTTTTTTTTTGTTTTTTTTGTTTTTTTTGTTTTTTTCAGTGGAGACGGGGTTTCATCGTGTTAGCCAGGATGGTCTCGATCTCCTGACCTCGTGATCCGCCCGTCTCGGCCTCCCAAAGTGCTGGGATTACAGCCTTGAGCCACCGTGGCCGGCCTAACAAGGACCTATTCCTAAGGGACCTGGGGCATCTGACTGGGAACAAAAGCAGGAAATCAAGCATTGGAGAAAGTATGGGTCTCATTACTGGAACTGGGGTAGATGATGTCCTGTACAGAAAGAACAAGACAAAGCCCAGGACCAGTGTCCAGGCTCAGGCTGACTTGAGATGGAGCTAGTCCTTGGGATTTGTCCCAGAGTTAGCAGTACGTGAAACTATCTGATCTAGGTATGAAGAGAGAAGGCCTTGGAAAGGGGTCCTGGGAAGGGAGAGTTCGGCTTAGATCTAAGAGGTGTTATGTAAAGGAAGTTGGGCAGTAGGCAGTGATTAAGAGTGCCTTGAATCATTCCCCCAAATCCTTCTCAGATTGGTTTGAAAACATGTTAAAGGTGGTGATTTGAATCAACTCATGTTCTTGTTTGGAGTCCATGCAATGTGTTAATTACCTAGGTTGCTTCTGAAGAGTGGTACTGCATTAACAAGACAGGTAGCTTGGATGCCTATTTGCAGAAAACATTTTTTCTTGATGCGGTAGGAATCACTTTTCCAGTAGTAGTGAAAATTTCCATGTTTCTTATGATGCCTCTGTGGCCAAGTGATGGCTGGAGTGAGTTTAGTCTCTGGCAGTGAGACAAAAACCTTTCCTGATCCAATCACCTAAATAAGAACTTTTTTCTACTCTGATTTGGCCCAGTACTTTGTTTCTCTAACACGGTGAAAGTAAGCAGCAAATATCCTCAGAAAATGGTGGCTGATGGGTGTGGCATGGCCCGCATCCCCTTTAACAGGCTGTTGCAGTCATCTCTTTTTTTTTTTTTTTTTTGAGACGGAGTCTCACTCTGTCGCCCAGGCTGGAGTGCAGTGGCCGGATCTCAGCTCACTGCAAGCTCCGCCTCCCGGGTTCATGCCATTCTCCTGCCTCAGCCTCCCGAATAGCTGGGACTACAGGCGCCCACCACCTCGCCCGGCTAGTTTTTTTGTATTTTTTTAGTAGAGACGGGATTTCACCGTGTTAGCCAGGATGGTCTCGATCTCCTGACCTCGTGATCCGCCCGTCTCGGCCTCCCAAAGTGCTGGGATTACAGGCCTGAGCCACCGCGTCCAGCCCGCAGTCATCTCTTAAGTTGCTACAAAGTTGGCTGTTATGGACATTGAGCTCACTGCCCATGAAGCCGGTGGCCTGCAGCCATAAGCTGCTTGGAACCGGAGTACAAAGGGAACTGATTGTGTAGGACAAGTCCTGCTCCTGCTCCTGTTCCAGAGTTCCCTGTGGGATCAGACTACCTCACACCCTTTCACCAAAGACCTCTCCCACCACTGATGAACCACAAACATTCCAAGCCCTGTATCAAATGCTGCTGTAAGAGAAGATGTACAGGTGTGGAAGATAAATGTGGTATATATAGGAGAGTTGTTTGTTAACCTCTCTGGTGACCAAACCATTCCAAGTTGGTGCCAAAGTCCCACAAACCTGACTTTAAGCCACTGTGATTTGATCTGAGGCATCAATGGGTCCCTTCAAAAGGGTGGGTTGAAATGTGTTCACTTTCTGAACTCTCTTCCCTTGTGGACATTACAGTCTTAGAACACTGATAGGGATAATCATAGTTGTTACATTTGATTTGACTTGCTAAAACTGCTCAAAGCTGAATATAGACATTTAATTATAATTCAGGAATGTTACAAATTCAAGATTGTTGCTTTTCATGAGACATTTTTAAACCAAATTTTCAATGCAATAAATAAAGTTCAATATCAAAAAAAAGAAATTTGTTCACTTTCCATTCCATGAGTGAAGTTTTGAACAGACTTAATAAATAGCAAGAGGAGGAATTACTAGGAGGGCCAATAATAAGATGATAAGAATAATAGTTACCATTATTGAATACCTAATGTGATGGGTGCCAGGCAGTGTGCTTACACAATCTATCTTCATAACCCTGTTCGCCTCTAAAATCACCCTGCTAGGGGAGTGGGGAAGGGACTACAACTGCTTCCAGTCACGGTCCTGGAGTGGGGCAACACTTCCCAGCTGGATGGGACCCCACTGCAAAGTCCCTTCCCTCTTTCTGCCTGCTGCAACAAGGCTTGAACCAGGCAGACAAAGACAATGCTCTAGTGAATCATGAAGAAATGTGCTGGGGAAAGTCTCACTGTCCAAAAGAGTGGGGTAGCCAAGCTGACTTCCAGTGTGGGTTACCTAGAAAATGGAGGACATTTCTATCTGGTTTGGATCATTGTGTTTCGGGGCTCTCTTCATGACAGCAGTTTGTTCTTACTCTCTAACTAATATAGTAAATATCATTGTCTTCACAAGATCACACAGAGCAAGATCGATTTGGATGAAGATGTTTCTGCTTGAAAGGCCATTTGAGGAGTAGTCAAAAGATTTTAGTTCCCTAGAAAGTATAACCCAGAGGCCAGGCACCGTGGCTCAGGCCTGTAATCCCAAAACTTTGGGAGGCCAAGGTGGGTGGATCACGAGGTCAGGAGATTGAGACTATCCTGGCCAACTTGGTGAAACCCCGTCTCTACTAAAAATACGAAAATTATCTGGGTGTGGTGGTGTGCCCCTGTAGTCCCAGCTACTCGGGAGGCTGAGGGAGGAGAATTGCTTGAACCCAGGAGGCAGAGATTGCAGTGAGTCGAGACTGCGCCACTGCACTCCAGCCTGGCGATAGAGCGAGAATCCGTCTCAAAAAAAAAAAAAAAGTGTAACCCAGAAAGGCTGGTAGTGATAAGTAAAGGGCCAGGAAAAGGTAAGGTGAAGACAACATCACAGGGAGAGTCTGGGAAGATTCTGGGAAGCCACGAGAGGGGGCTTTAGGATCCCAGGGCCCAGCCCTTGACAGGGCACCCACAGTAAGTGTTGGGGGTCACTCAGGAAGAGGGGACCAGCTTTTGAATTTCTGTATGATGTGTAGTCTACAAGAAACTCTAAGGCAGGTCTTCCCAAACTCTGTAGTATAGACCAGACAGCTGGAACTCTTGTCAAAATGCAGATTCTAATTCAGAAGGTTTGGGCTGGCCAAGGCCTGAGATTTTGCACTGTTCCCATATTGCCAGGTGATGCTGATGCTATTGGTCAGAGGACCACACTTGGAATAACAAGAACCTGTGAGGCTTTCCATTTGGAGGGTGAGCATCTCAGAGTTCAAAGTCCAGTTTTCCAGGAAGTCCTGATATTTAAGTGAACAAACTCTGTACGCTTGTGCTTTAAATTACAAAACTATTCCCAGAGTGCCTTTCAGAGAAGTACCTGCCCATAAAGACACCTGGATTGTGCCTTCTGTCCAATTTAACTCAGAGGCTGCATGCATTTTGCAGGTACTGGTCTTTAGGTGACAGGATTTTATAGTCATGAGATGCAGTGGTATGCTATAGATCAAAATATTTTTTACTCGTGTGACTGTAATCTATGGGGAAGGGGTGAAATGGCCAATTTATTATAATGCAGAATATAAAAAGATCAAAGTCCTATAGCACGCAGCCACGATGCTGTCCACAGAAAAGGAGCAGGAGCTCACGGGAAAATGTTCGTGTAATATATGAGGCATTAAAAATTCTGTTACATTATTCTTGCCACCAAGATTGTAATGAAAATGGGAAATGGCACCAACTTAACCCATTCTCATTACAATAGTTAGATGGTAATCTCATGTTCTCCCCTCAAGAGAATGCTAAATGAGATTTTAAACAAAAGAGAGGACAGAGAAGTATGGAGAATAAAGGAGCAAATAGAAATTGGAAAGTTGAAAAAGTGATGCATGATAGACTTCTCAGTGCTCGTTTGAGGCTTTCTCTTTACTTTAGCAACCAGAACAAAGCATAGGGCATTACGAAGACCAATTGATGCCATGTAGAAAATCTATAGCACAACCCAAACATGGTAAGTATGTAACACAGAAAGGAAATTGTCGAGCACAAATTTGGTCTTGCACTTTGATAAATTAGCCCACTTTAGATTAGAAGAAAAAATATGAAATTACAAAAAAGAAAAAACCAAAAACCCAAACCATGCAAAAGCAAACAAACAAACAATACAACTCTATGGGAAGTATCTTGTGGTAAAGGTTATTGTCTGCACACAGTTTCTAGTTTGTTATTGAAGTATGTATTTTTTTTTTTTTTTTGGTACTGGATATTCTAAACTCTCTGTGTATTTTATTTTTCCAGCATGTCTCAGCTTCTGGTGTGAGCTGGTTGGCAAGTGGGGTACTCTGGTTTTCCTCCCTATGGTATTTCTTCCTCCAGCCGACCAAAGTGGGCAGTTCACATAAAGAGAGCAGGGTTCTGCAAGAAAAAGCAGAAAAGCATTCAGACCTTTTGAGCCTAAACCCCAAACTGACACACTGGCACATCCACAACTTTCTTTTGGCCTGAGCAAATAAGGCCAGCCAGATCCAAGATGTTTCTTGCACAGAACTTTGTTTTTTTTTTTTTTTTTTTTTTTTTTGTTGAGACGGAGTCTCGCTCTGTCGCCCGGGCTGGAGTGCAGTGGCCGGATCTCAGCTCACTGCAAGCTCCGCCTCCCGGGTTTACGCCATTCTCTCGCCTCAGCCTCCCGAGTAGCTGGGACTACAGGCGCACGCCATCTTGCCCGGCTAATTTTTTTGTATTTTTTTTAGTAGAGACGGGGTTTCACCGTGTTAGCCAGGATGGTCTCGATCTCCTGACCTCGTGATCCGCCCGTCTCGGCCTCCCAAAGTGCTGGGATTACAGGCTTGAGCCACCGCGCCCGGCCAGAACTTTGTTTTATTTTTTGTGAAGATGGGGTTTTGCTATGTTGCCCAGGCTGGTGTTGAACTCCTGGCCTCAAGTGATCCTCCTGTCTTGGCCTCCCAAAGTGCCAGGATTGCAGGCCTGAGCCACTGCGAAGAATTAGAAAACCAGGCTGGGTGCGGTGGCTCACGCCTGTAATCGCAGCACTTTGGGAGGGCAAGGCGGGTGGATCACGAGGTCAGGAGATCGAGACCATCCTGGCTAACACGGTGAAACCCCGTCTCTACTAAAAAATACAAAAATCTAGCCGGGCGAGGTGGCGGGCGCCTGTAGTCCCAGCTACTCGGGAGGCTGAGGCAGGAGAATGGCGTGAACCCGGGAGGTGGAGCTTGCAGTGAGCCGAGATCGCGCCCCTGCTCTCCAGTCTGGGAGACACAGTGAGACTCTGTCTCAAAAAAAGAAAAAGAAAACCAAGATGCTTGAAGTGAGGGAGGGAGCCAAGCTTCTGTCTGGGGGAAAGTTTTCCAGGAAGAGAGCAGCAAATTCAGTGACCCTGAGGCAGAGGCTGCTCTGATGTTTGAGGAACTGCAGGACTGAAGAATGGCTGGAGCAGAGCAGCCGTGGGGAAAGAGGACGGGATCAGAAAAATATGGAGAGTGGGGCTCGGCAGATGGCTTGGGGACTTTTTAGCTAGGGTAAGAATTTTGGCCTTTGATGAAGTGAGGTGGGAAGTAACTGGAAGCGATTGAGCAGAGGAATGGCTTGAGTTGATTCAAATATTTAGAGGATCAGTTTGGTGGCTGTGTGGGAGCTAAAGGGGAAGCGGGAAGAACAATTAGGAGCAGTGGTGTGGTGTGCTGGTAACTGTTAACAACTGGCTCTCCAAAGAAAAAACAAGTACATAAATGTGTAATTACAAGTCATTATAAGAGATGGGAAGGAAAATAACAAGGTAATAAGAGAAAGTTAAAGAGGGGCAATGTGATTAGAATAGTTAGGATGGGAAGGATTCTGTAAAGAAGTGACATTTGTGGCTGGGCGTGGTGGCTCAAGCCTGTAATCCCAGCACTTTGGGAGGCCGAGACGGGCGGAACACGAGGTCAGGAGATCGAGACCATCCTGGCTAACACGGTGAAACCCCGTCTCTACTAAAAAATACAAAAAATCTAGCCGGGCGAGGTGGCGGGCGCCTGTAGTCCCAGCTTCTCGGGAGGCTGAGGCAGGAGAATGGCGTGAACCCGGGAGGCGGAGCTTGCAGTGAGCTGAGATCCAGCCACTGCACTCCAGCCTGGGCGACAGAGTGAGACTCCGTCTCAAAAAAAAAAAAAAAGAAGTGACATTTAAAGAGAGCCCTGAGCATTCCAGGTGTACATCGAAGGTCATCGAATCTGTTTCCCTGGGTTCAAGCAGAACCGTCTGCAGCAAGTCCAGACACTGGTGAAAACGGACTTAAGAAAGATAAACAAACACCCACTAGGGAAAACATATTCTTCTACCTCCTTTGGTAACACGCTCCGGTGTTTACCAACCCATGTTCTCAGGGGACTTATCTTTGAATCTAACTTGAATCCATCCTACTACACTTGAAGCCTTTTCTTTTATTCTGAGTGGAGAATGGAGAGTCGTTCACCGAGCCCCAAATTTGGTCTCATTAAGATATCCACACGCCGGCACTGGGGACTGAACTCTGGTGTTGCTGAACTCGCTATGTGCTGTGTTAGTTCTTGATGACTGACACCTGATTCCGGCGAAGTTAGGGAGAATATCGACAAATGTGAATGATGTTGCAAGTCACCTGAGCCAGCTGTGACATGGGCCTGTTCGGAATTACTTATAGCCTCTGGACACCAGCACTAAATAAGATGCAGAATAAGCCACAAAGGGACTTGCCCTGAGGGTTTTGCAATTCCCACTGTCAAAGCCCAAGGATTCCTGAAGCGAGTGGAAGGAAATGAGAAGAAAAAGCAGCTGAAACAGTTCGTTGAACCTGTTCTGAGTTTATATGTTGTGTTGTTTTGACAGCTTTTATAAGCACATTGCATAGATATGGAAATAGAGAAACAAGATGGAAATTGAGCAGGCATATAAACACAGAAAAATTACAAGCACAATATAGATACAATTATATAATTATATTAAAGTAATATTGCATTTCAGGAACACCTCTGCTCTATTTACTGTTTTTTAGGTAAGAAATTTGGTTTTCAATGAGAGAGGGCTAATGAATAAATGTAGGAGGGAAATGTTAATGCTAAGAGCATGTGCTGGTAATTCATAAGAGAGAAAAGAGATTACCAAAAGGTTTAGGCTAGAAATATAAATGTGTAACCCTGGTAATGCAAGTGTGGCACCAGGCCAGAAGGGAAAATAAAAGGAATATGAAAAGAGAGAACAGGCTTAGGAAATGACCAAGGAGAAGCAATAATACTTTATTTTATTTATTAAAAAAATTTTTTTTGAGATGGAGTCTCGCTCTGTTGCCCAGGCTGGAGTGCAGTGGCACAATCTTGGCTCATTGCAACCTTCGCTTCCTGGTTCAAGCGATTCCCCTGCCTCAGCTTATCAAGTAGCTGGGATTATAGGCACCCGCCACTGTGCCCGGCTAATATTTTGTGGAGATGGGATTTTTCCATGTTGGCCAGGGTGGTCTCGAACTCCTGACCTCAGGTCATCTGCCCATCTCGGCCTCCGTAATGCTGGGATTACAGATGTGAGCCACCACTCCTGGCCAGCAATAATACTTAATACTGCTAGATGGCATTGCTGTAGGGATATTTTGTAGATGACAATTTTTGTCCATTTCACCCATTAAACTGTGAACTCATTATCTATTAACAATCTGACTAGCTTTATTTTTTGGTCCAGCATTATTTATATGTGTGAGTGAAAAAAAAATATATATATGTATGTGTGTACATATTTTAATGCCAATTTCCTAGTAATAAAGACTAGAACAGTGTAGAATAACATTCTACACTCATAATGAGCTATATGTTCTAGAGAAGATAGAAAAAAATTTTGCTGATAGTCTTCAACATTATAAATAGACTTTTATGCAGACATGTGATGATTACATTTTCATATGTATATGTTTTTATACACACCCACAGATAGTCTTACTGAAGATGCACAAAACAACATGTACTATGAAAAACATCACAGGTCGGGCACGGTGGCTCACGCCTGTAATCCCAACACTTTGAGAGGCCAAGGCAGGTGGATCCCTTGAGGTCAGGAGTTCAAGACCAGCCTGGCCAACATGGTGAAACCCTGTCTCTGCTAAAAATACAAAAATTAGCTGGGAGTGACGGCACGCACCTGTAATCCCAGCTACTTGGGAGGCTGAGGCAGAATTGCTTGAACCTGGAAGGCAGAGATTGCAGTGAGCTGAGATTATGCCACTACACTCCAGCCTGGGTGACAAAGTGAGAGTCCGTGTCAAAAAAAAAAATCACTGGCACTGAGGGTAGTTCAGTATTTGAGTAGACTACTAACGAAAGCTATAGAAAGAGTCTTTGGAGTCCAGGCAGAGTGGTTCACGCCTGTAATCCCAGTGCTTTGGGAGGCCAAGGTGGGTGGATCCTTTGAGGTCAGGAGTTTGAGACCAGCCTGGCCAACATGGAGAAACCCTGTTTCTACCAAAAATACAAAAAGTAGCTGGGCATGGTGGCACATGCCTGTAATCCCAGCTACTCAAGGAGGCTGAGACAGGGGAATCACTTGAGCCTGGGAGGTGGAGGTTGCAGTGAGCTGAGATTGTGTCACTGCACTCCAGCCTGGGCGACAGAGTGAGACTCCATCTCAAAAATAATAAATAAATAAATAAATAATAAAGATTTGAGTTTTTGGAAATCTTTAGATACAATTTTAAAATTCAGCATAATAAGACAAATTGTGTGTGTGTGTGTGTGTGTGTATATATATATATATATTTCACTATTGAGAGATGAATTTTTTGACTTTGACAACAAACCAGACTCTGAGTTTGATCAGAGTTATTCCTACTTCATCAGTATGTTTCTGCCTGAAGATCACCAAGCATTCGTTTTATTTTTGTAAACAAAGCACCGTTTTTGGAAATGTCAGCCTTCATTCGCATGCGCAGGAGCTTCTCTCCGTATGCTAAGCAGATTCCATTGCCAGCATGGTTGATGTTGGCACATGCCCTAATTATGCATCTCCTATGAAATCCTTCTTATCCTTTAGTTTTCATATCAACTGTCACTTCCTCAGGGAAGTCATTCCTTAATTCGATGCTCCCTACCCCCATCCCCAAGAGTCTCTCAGAAAACTCCGGGCCTTTTTGGTTTTGTTTTTGCTTTTTTTAAAAATTGCAAGTATATACTTACTTTTTGTGTGTATTTGTTTATTGTCTTCCTCTTCCATAGACTGTGGGCTTTGTTAGGTCAGGGACCATGTCTATTTTGTTCCTGCTGCATATTCTACAAATAGGGAATTAAGAATAGGGCTTGGTGGGAGGCCAAGGCGGGTGGATCACGAGGTCAGGAGATCGAGACCAACCTGGCTAACATGTTGAAACCCCGTCTCTACTAAAAATACAAAAAAGTTAGCAGGGCAAGGTGGCGGGTGCCAGTAGTCCCAGCTACTTGGGAGGCTGAGGCAGGAGAATGGTGGGAACCCGGGAGGCAGAGCTTGCAGTGAGCCGAGATCAAGCCACTGCACTCCAGCCTGGGCAACAGAGTGAGACTCCGTCTCCAAAAAAAAAAAAAAAAAAGAATAGGGCTTGACTCATACCAGGCGTTCAATAAATATTTGTTGAATAGTTGAATAGAATCATTTTTAGTATTTTCAATATTTTGTTATTACTAATGAGACTATTTTGTGTTACAAGAAAGACCCAAGATTGAGGTATTGACTCAGGCCCTAAATTCCTTTTTACTTAAGAGCATTGAGTCACATAATTTTCCAGCAAATAAAAACTATAAAATCTCTTATTAATGTAAAATTATTTATCTAAAGGTTGGGCTCGGGAGCAGTGTGAAGGTTGGACACATATTCTTAAGACAGTAAATTTTTCTCAGACGAGTTTTTCCTCTTTCCATTTCTTTTAGTTTGATTGGCTAAGGCTGTGATATAATGAACTGTAGAACTCAATCTGGTAGATCCAGTAATTTACAAGGTCTTTCTCCTATTCCATGTTTCCCATTCATTTTACTGCCCAAGTTGAGTTGTTACTTGTTCTTTTATTTGGACAGCTCACGATGGCCACTCTTACTGGCTCCTGAAGATTTCTTAATGTAGCCATTTAATGCCATCTGATTGCCCTATGGAGTCTTTGGTTCACTTTTCATTCTTCAAGGTTAGTGAGCAGCACGTGGGTGTGGAATGTCCGTAGCCTAAGTCAGTGGTTTCACTCCCCTTCTAGGTGTTGAGTGACAGGACCCCCTCTGCTCTCCGATGCTCTTTGTTTAGCTGAGTGAATACAGAAAGTTACCTGTGGGTCTAGTGCTAGATGAGAAACCCAGGGGGATTTTGTGACTCTGAGAGCCAAGGCAAGTAAGGCTCCCTATGAGGATTGAGGAAAAAGGGAGGAGCATAACAGAATTACCATATATGACCCAGAAATTTCAATTCTGGGTATATATCCAAAGCAAGTGAAATTAGAATCTCAAAGAGATATCCATACTCCCATGTTCATATAGCATTAGTCACAATAGTCAAGATATGGAAACAACCTAAATATCTGTCAATGGATGAATGGATAAAACGTGGTATATAAAAAAATAGAATACTATTCATCCTTTAAAAAAAAGGAAATCTTGCCATTTGTGATAATGTGGATATAATCTGAAGGACATTATGCTATGAGACATAAGCCAGACACAGAAAGACAAATACCATGTGATCTCACATATGGGTAGAATTTTTAAAAGTCCAACACATATAAGCAGAGAGTTGAATAGTGGTTGCCAGGGGCTGGAGGTAGGGAGGAGTGGTGGTCAAAGAGCACAAAGTTTCATTTATGTAAGATGAATGAGTTCTGGAGATCTAATCTATAGCGTAGTGACTGTATTATACTTGAGATAGATCTTAAGCATTCTTATTACAAAAAAAAAGAAAAAATGCCAAGTGAGGTAACAGATATGTTAATTAGCTTGCTGGTGGTGATCATTTTATAATGTATATGCATACCTCCAAACATGAAGTTGTGTGCCTTAAATATATACAATTTGTATTTGTCAATTATACCTCAATAAAACTGAAAAAAAGGAGGAGCATACTTTATACCTTATGCTTCAAGTCTCCGTGGGTCTGAAAACAACCTATAAATCCCTTCATATTTTTTCTGTTATCCTGATTAAAACAAATGACAAGCAAAATAAAATGAAAGAAGGTGACTGTGTCTGATTGTGTGCATGGTGGAAGGGTGGAAGGTTGGAGGTGAAGCAGGGCTTTGTGGGGAACACTTAATATTGTCTTTAGACAACTTTATGGATGCACTTCTCCTTGGTCCTTAGTATATGGCAGGTGCAGCTCGATAAATTATTATTGAAAGAGTAAGCAACAATAAATCTAGGATCGTGAATTTCATAGAACCAAAAACACCAGGGCTGGGGAAGATGTTGCAGATATTCTAAGCTGGATCTCATTCTGCTGAACGAAAAGAGATTTGTTCTCAGAGAGATTAAATTACTCGGCCTTAGTCCAAAGAACATTACATACAGAATTGGAATTAAATAGTAAAGTTGGAATATTTAAGGAGTGATATGATAAATCATTCAGCAAATTTGACCAGTATAGGCTGGAGGATTCTGACCAAATGAACTGTCTTCTTCTCAGCCTCTCTCTGCCCACACTTGTAAGCTATTTGTTCTGAATTATTTAGAAATTGTCTCAACATCCATCTCACATATTTGTGTAGACATATCCATAAAGAGTTATATAAGCAGTATTATTATCGTAATTATTATTATCATTAGCAGCTTCATTTCTTGTTATTTTCCTTGTGGTTCATCTTAGGGTCTTCTGAGGGCTGTTAAAAAGCTTGAAAAAAAAATAAGAATCGTACTTGTAGATGCTTATTTTCATTGTATTATTTAGAACTCTATCCTAGGGAATCCTGTTAATTCCTAGTTGACTAATCCACAAAAACCTTACGTTCTCACCCTGCTTCTCTGTAAGCTTTAACAGCAGCAAGATGGAGTGAAGGCTCTTATTACTAAAACTTCATCACTCATACAAAATATTTGCAAGTGCTCCTATGCTGTGGTGTATGAGCATAAATAATTAAAGCAGAACTACACTTGTCAAAAGAACTGAAGCAAAGACACACCCCTCTGTTTGCAGGCTCTGTATAGGCAATGACTTCCTCATTAATGCAGCAATTCACTAAGGATTGCTGTAGTTAATGGGAATTAGCAAAGTGCTAGCGTGCTCATATTCATCTTTTGAGAGGCTATCCAATATGCAAAGTGATAGGCCTGTTGAATGATTCTCACTGAAAATACCCCATTCTTAAGGTGTTTTTTCAAAGTAGAACCCCAGGAATCACATTTTCAAAGGTGTCACTGTAGGACTTTCTACAGAGGCTAAACAATTTTAGGCTTTATTAGAGTTTTTGAACTGAGTTTTCCCTGGATTCTTTGCCTTCTTTCATGCTCATAAAGAGTGGTGACTTTTATCAAATTACTCCAGGTTTGTGCTCTGTAGGTCAAGATATTGCTTATTGGTTCACATAAGCATACTTTGCTAAAATCTCAGTATATATGTTTGTGAGTATTTAATCGAACTAAATGACTAGGCAAGTACTGGTACAACAAAAACAATATATCAGCATTAAGGATAAAATTATCATAGCTTTAATTGGGTCATTTAAAATAATGACATTTCAAGAAAATGTATTTGTTCTTGAACATTATTTATTCATTCATTTATTCAACAAATATTCATTGACTGTTTACCATGTGCCAGGAACTGTGTAAGGCAGTGTACAAGATAGACCAGGTTCCTACCCTTAGGGAATTTATAGTCCAGCAGATTCAAGTATTGGCTTGAACTATATAAATTTCCTTTTGTTTGACTGTTACTGATTTACAACAAGGCAATTTCATGTGTTTCAACCTAATTCAAAGAGTGTTATAGGAGCACATAGGAAGGAACCTAATGTAGTTTTGGGACCAGACAGTGGCTCCCTGAGGAAATGATATTTGAGCTAGTAGGAGTAGATTGAGTAGGAGTAAGCCAGATGAAGCAGAAAGTGTGCCAAGAGTGACAATAGGAGGTGTTAAGTCTCAGAAGCAAGTAAATGCCTGGTTGGGCTGGGGAGCTCCAGTAAGGAGTGCGAAAGGAAGAGGTATGAAAAGGGTCTGGAGAGGTAGGCAGGGCCAGTTAGTAGAGGGGTATGTAAGTCATGTTGTTTGAAATGTATCTAAGAGCCAGGGAATAGTTTTAAGCAGAAAAGCAAACTGGTTTTATTTGTGTGGCTGGAAATCAGTCTTGCCACAATATGAAAATGAACTAGAGAGAGGCAAGTTTGGAGGTGGAATGATTGTTTAAGAGACTGGGAGATGGTGTTAGCTTGGTCAAAATTGGTGATGGTAGGTATTATGGTCTGGCTCTATGTCTCCACCCAAATCTCATCTTGAATTATAACCCAACTTGTAATCCCCACATGTTGTGGGAGGAACCTGATGTGTGATGATTAGATCATGGGGGTAGTTCCCTCATGCTGTTCTCCTGATAGTGAGTGAGTTCTCACAAGATCTGATGGTTTTATAAGAGGCTTTTCCCCCATTCACATGACACTTCTCCTTGCTGCCACCATGTGAAGAAGGATGTATTTGCTTCCTCTTCCACTGTAATTGTAAGTTTCCTGAGGCCTCCCCAGCTGTGCTGAACTGTGAGTCAATTAAACCTCTTTCCTTTATAAATTACCCAGTCTCGGGTATGTCCTTATTAGCAGAGTGAGACCAGACTAATACAGTAGAGATGGAAAGAAGAGAACTTTCAGGAGGTAGAATTGACAGTACTTGGTGACCCAATGGATGTAGAATAAGAACAGGAGTCAGGGGAAAAATATGGGTTTCTGGTTTAATGGGAACGTATCTGACCAAATAAACTGTCTTCTTCCAAGCCTCCCTCTGCCCACACTTGCAAGCTATTTGTTCTGAATTGTTTAGAAATTGTCTCAATATCCATCTCACATGTTTGTGTAGACATATCCCTAAAAAGTTATATAAGCAGTATTATTATTGTAATCGTTGTCAGTAGCTGCTTCATTTCTTATTTTCATTGTGGAAGTGAGAGAGGGAACACTGAGGGAGGAGAAGTTGGGTGCATTGTTGAGATGATGAATGCAGATTTGAACAAATTAGATTTTATTGAATTCTTGGAGGTTCTTGGGAAACATTTAAACGGAGAAGTCCAACAGTAGTCAATTATATAGGTTTAGAGCTCAGAAAAAAATTGAGACCTGGACAGGAGAGAAGATATAAGAGTGAGCAATAAGTAGATGGCAACTAAAGCCAGGGGAGTGTAGGAGACTTCCCAGGGCTTGTACAAGATGTGAGAAAAGAAGAAACAGATGAAGAAAGAATAGGCTATAGTGGGGTCCAGAGAGGAAGCAGAGAAACTGGGGCAGAGCAGGGGCAGGAATTCTGTACTGGAAAACAGGGTAAACACAGTGTTTTGAAAAGTAGTGGTGATAAATTTCTAAAGTTGCCGAGAAGTTAAGAAAATAAGGACTGAAAAGCAATTGTAAAATTTCATAATAAATCAGGTAATGAAACACCTGAGTGACTTAGAGAAAAAGAAATTTATTAGAATTCAATTCTGATTGCAGGTTAACAAAAACGTTATGGTAGATTTAAGTAATTTATTCAAATTAAAAATGTTCTTTTCCATTTGGTGTTGTCTAACTTATCTACTGGGTCTAAAACTGGCTGAGTGACAATGAATCACATAATGAGAAACTAATCACTGCACGTTTGGGTCTGAATCACTGTTGCCATCAGTTTGGCAAGTCATGGATAGGATGCCTATATGATGTTTGGTTTGCCTGGGGTGATCCCATCATGCTTGTTATTCCATTGTATTTATTAACACTAACTTCTTTTACTCTCAAACATATCTCCATTTGAACAAAAAATAAAATGGGTTTCCATGCTATAGATGTACTGCCTCGATATCTTTTCAAAATTCTGCTCTCCCTGCTTAGGTAGAAAGGTGTTCAATTTATACAAATCTGGTTTTGTTTTGTGCACCATGGCTAATTATAAGAAAAGCACAGGCCGGGCACGGTGGCTCAAGCCTGTAATCCCAGCACTTTGGGAGGCCGAGACGGGAGGATCACGAGGTCAGGAGATCGAGACCATCCTGGCTAATACGGTGAAACCCTGTCTCTACTTAAAAAATACAAAAAACTAGCTGGGCGACGAGGCGGGCGCCTGTAGTCCCAGCTACTCGGGAGGCTGAGGCAGGAGAATGGCGTAAACCCGGGAGGCGGAGCTTGCAGTGAGCTGAGATCCGGCCACTGCACTCCAGCCAGCCTGGGTGGCAGAGCAAGACTCCGTCTCAAAAAAAAAAAAAAAAAAAAAAAAAAGAAAAGCACAAATTGTTTTTAATGATTTTCTAAAAATCATTTTTCATGATGTTTTAAAATGAAAACACGGAAGCAATGTATAAAGGAAAAGATTATTTCTCTGCTTTGAATGAATAATGTTCAATCAGGAATTATCAATATATATTGAACACCTATTATGGGTAAGGTATCAGGTTCAAGAATGTTCAAGCTTCCTGATGATACTAGCACTTATTTTCAGTACTTTGATATAGTCTACAGTACTTTGTCCTGCTTTTTATTGATCTTTATCTTATTTTGATTTTTCCCTTCTCTCCCTTATTAGAAATAAAATATTTCTTATATGTGCATCAGTATTCTACTTAGATTCTATTTATGCTTCCAAGCTGAAGACAAATTGGCATCAGATCTATGATACATAATAATATAGATGTTAGCATCTATAAAATCTAGAAAAGAGAGAGCCTCTAGACTAGTGGAAGGGACATTTCCCTCAATAAATGATGGTGGAGTTTTTCCTTGCAGCATGTTGGGAGCAATGAATGGACCAATAAAATGCGTGGAGAAGCTAGGAGGAAGCACAATAGAAAGAGGGCTGCTGTGAGATCCTCTCCATTTGTCCACTACCCATCCACCTAGCCACAGATGGTGGTCATAAGCCAAGCCCTACCCAGAAAAGGCAGGGCAGATCCATTGTAAATTCAAAAAGAACACTGACAGTCAAAAGCTTTCCAGTCTGGGGAAGAGACAAGAGGCTGACTACAGTAATAGAGGAAAATAAGCATGCACCAGACAGAGGACTTTACAGGCAAAGACAAACAATAGAAAGGCTGAAAAATAGAGCTGTCAGGAGCATGTCAGAACATCCCTGATCATCTGAGTGAGGAAACAGGACAAGGCTCTGTCCAAACCTGGGAGGCCAAGGGCAGAGGTTTCAGACCTTTTGAATCTTATCAGTAAAATTATTTGACCATGCTTTGTTATACAAACCCCCTTAAAAATATAGTCTTGCCAGGTGTGGTAGCTCATGCCTGTAATTCTAGTACTTTGGGAGAGAGGTGGGTAGATCACTTGAGGTCAGGAATTTGAGGCTAACATGGAGAAACACCATCTCTACTAAACATACAAAAGTTAGCTGGGTGTGGTGGCGCATGCCTGTAATCCCAGCTACTTGGGAGGCTGAGGCACAAGAATCGCTGGAACCCAGGACGCGGAGGTTGCAGTGAGCCAAGATCGTGCCACTGCACTCCAGCCTGGATGACAGAGACCCTGACTCAAAAAACAAACAAACAAACAAACAAAAAAGATAGTCTGGAACAAAGGCAGTCAGTGCCTCTGCTTACAAGAGGTGCAGAAACTTGAAAGACTAATAGAAAATTGTCATACCAAAGTGGCTTTCTTTTCTAATCTATGGTTGGCAGTAAGAGGTATCATTTGTGATTAAAATTGGCCTCAAATACTTTACTATTTCGCTAATTAGGAGGTAGAGTCTCATTCTCCTTCTTTTGTGTCTTGACTGACCTAAGTGGACCTGTTCGATCATTAGAATATAGAAGAAATAAAGTTCTGGAACTTCTAAAGCTAGGTCCTTAAAAACCTTGCAGATTTTTTTCTGGGCCTCTTGGAACATTTGCTCTTAGATACTTGAGCCAACATGTAAGAAGTCTGACTATCTTGTGAGAGAGAGAACCCCCTGAGACAGTATAAAGAAGGAAAGGGCCCATTTATCCTTGCTGTCATGAGAGGCCTGTGCCATCTAGGACCCTCTAGACTTCTAAAGAAGCCAGTTGAGTGGCATAGATTGATCCCAGTTGATGCCAGTTGGAACAAAAGAATTGTCCAGATGAGCCCTGCCCAAATTGTTAACCCACAATATCATGAGACATAATAAAATCATTGTTTTTTTATGACACTATGCACAGATAGACAACCAGAGCAAGATTATATAACTGGACTTACTACTGCTACTAACAAAGACATTAGGATCTCAAAATAATAAAGACATGAGATGCCTGAGTCGGAGACACTGAGTTGGTTGCATTTAACCATCAGAAGCAAGTCAGTCATGACTATCACAATGAGTGGCAGATCTGAGTGGCAGCCAGAGAACCATGGAAATGATTAATAAACACATCATCCTTAAGAACAAGCTGGATGAAAAGTCCACAAGGGTACTGCTCAATAGATGCAGGCTAAAGAAACTAAGGATGGTTGATTAGGAGACTAAACACAGTTGCCTCCCCCAACCAAAAAAAAAAATCTTTTTGTCCAGTTTGTGAACCTAAGCCAGTTTCCTAACCTGAAACCCACTGAACTGGAGAAGGGGCTAGTTTTCCAGAAGGCAGAAACCTGCAGCACTGTCACAGAATATATGGTACTGGTTGCCCTAGTGCTTTCTTAAAGGGATCTGAAGAGTCATCATAGCCCCACTGTTGCATGGGCATATGGGAGCTAAGTAATACATGAAGTTCTGGCCCAGATTGGGCTCATAGAAGGTCCAATGGGTCCACAAACCCACTCTGTGGTCACTTCCTTGGAATGGACATCACTGGGAGTTTGCAGGATCCCATATTAATTTCTTCTTCTGTGAGATAAGAGCTGTCACAGTCAAATAAGCCAAGCTCTGAAACTGTGTCCACCCCATGAACACAGTAATTACAGAAAAACTTTGACCCTGGGAGGTATGGGAGCAGAAAACAGTGTCTCCCTCAAGGACATAAATAATTTGGAGGTGGCCTTTAGCATAATCTCCATTTAATTCACATGTCTGGCACCTATAAAAGCCTGATGCAACCTGAAGGATGACACGAGACTACTTCAAGTGCAACCGAGTATAGCCCAATTGCCTCTGTGTGCCATATGTGGTATCTGTTCTAGAGCACAGTAATATGACCTCAGGAATGCAGGATGTGGCCTTTGATCATGGTGGTGAATTCTTTCTACTTCATTCGGAAAAGAGGATCAGAAACAGTTTGCATTCACTTGGAACAGAACATAGTACTCATTTACAGTCTACAAATGACAAATATGAATAGTTCAGCCCTTTGTCATAATATAGTCTGAAGAAACTCGGACTGTCTAGACATCCTGAAGAACAACACACTTTTCCACTACATCAATGATATTTTGCTAACTTGATTAAATGTAGCAAGAAGTATTAAGGGTGTTAGAAGCCATGGTGAGACACATGTGCTTAACAGTATGAGATGAGCACTTAAAGACTTAGGGACTAACCATATTAGTAATATTTTAGGAATTCAGTGGCTTGGA
Organism: Trachypithecus francoisi; assembly: GCF_009764315.1. Classification (NCBI taxonomy): domain Eukaryota; kingdom Metazoa; phylum Chordata; class Mammalia; order Primates; family Cercopithecidae; genus Trachypithecus; species Trachypithecus francoisi. The sequence goes on from NW_022681464.1 coordinate 30,253,462, forward strand.
GCATACCAAAACTTTCTATCACAAAGTAGTTGGAACAGTGACAAAGTATTGCATCTCATACTTCCCGCCACAAAGAAAGACGTAGTACAATGATCTCTCTTTGTTTTATTTTTTGAGATCTCACTCAGTCGCCTAGGCTGGAGTGCAGTGGCGTGATCCCAGCTCACTGCAACCTCCCCTTCCAGGGTTCAAGTGATTCTCCTGCCTCAGCCTCCCAAGTAGCTGGGACTACAGGTGTCCACCACTGCACCCAGCTAATTTTTGTATTTTTAGTGGAGACGGGGTTTCGCCATGTTGGTCAGGCTGGTCTTGAACTCCTGACCTCAGGTGATCTGCTCACCTCGGCCTCCCAAAGTGCTGGGATTACAGGCATGAGCCACTGCACCCAGGCTCTCTTTGGGTTTTGATGGTAGTATATTCCATATGAGGAACTGTCAGCTTTGCATGGGTCCCAGAATGTGAAGAAGCTCTGTAGCACATCCAGAATGCTGGACTAGCATTCCTGCCAACTGGAATGTATGACTCAGCAGATCCTGTAGTATTAGAGGTAACTGAGGTGGGAAAAGATGCTGTGTAGATTTTATAATGAGTCCTGAAGTTCTGGAGCAAGGACATACCATCTATAGAGAACGATAGTATGCCATTCAAAAATTGCCTCCTGGCCAGCTACCAGATCCTGGTAGAAATGAAGTATCTGACCATGGTTAATCAAATGACCATCTGGCTAGAACTTCTCATGATAAGATAGATTCTGTCAGCCCTTCTGAGGCATAAAGTTGGACAAGCCTAGGAGCTATCCATCGTAATATGGAAATGGTACATCTGGGATCCAGCCCAATTAGGACGAGAGGACAAAAATCAGTGACACAAGCAGGTGACTCAGACTGCCATGTCACCAATACTCTTACCCTAGTGCATCTCCCTTAGCTCACATTCATGGCCAAATTGGAGGACCCCCATGACCAGCTAACAAAGGAAAGGAAAAGCCCAGCTTGGTTCACAGATAGGTTGACTTGGGTATGTGTAAGCCAGTGTGATTTTAAAACATGCCTGAAAATTTTTTGATATTCTATGACATTCTTTTGACCCCTAGCAAAATATAGAGCCTAATTCTTCTCTCCTTGAATATAGGCTGGCCTTCGTCCCTCACTTCTAATGAATACAATGAAACAGAGGTGACACTGGGCAATTTCCAAGGCTAGGTCATAAAACGTGCTATGTTTTCCTCGTGGTCCTTTCTTTTTCGTGAGATGTTTGCTCTTGGAATGAAGCCATCATGCTTTGTGAATGCTAAATAGCCGTATTAAAACGCTGTGTGTGTGTGTAGGTGTTTCAGCCACAGCAGCTACTGAGATCCCAGTGAAGAGCCAGCATCAACCGCAGACGTGTGGGTAAGCAAGCCTTCTCATGAGTCCAGACCCAGCTGTCAGCTGCCCCACCTGTTACATGGAGCAAAGCAAGCTGTTCCCACAAAGTCCTGTCCAAATTTGAGATATGTGAGAAAAATAAATGTTGTGTTTAAAGCCACTGAATTCTGGGTTATGTATCCATAGATAACAAGAACAGAAGCTGCAACACAGCCCAGTCACAGATGTCCTTCAAATGTAGTTGTGAGGGGAAATACTACAAATAGGCTACATTTTGGGTGGTACACCTGGTCATATTCTTTTTGTAGAAAAATAAGTGGACCAAAGTTTGAGTATATATGGACTTATGGCAATAGAAAATGACTTTGCCAGTTCATTGGGGCCTGAAAGAGAATGATTGGAAGGTCTGTAAAAACATGGTCTGGGTTAGATGTATGTGCATTGATGTATGGGAATAAGTTATGAAATGTGAAAATCTTGCAATATGATAATGTCTACCAGAGAGCATCTACCATGAAAGAAGCACTGCACAGCCAAATTGACACAATAACTGGTCAGGTGATGTAAACTGCATGCGTCATTGGCTATTCGAGTGTCTGGCACAATAGACACAGGAATAAAATCACCATGGTGACAGGGATGGAAGCTATGCATGGGTTCCTACTCACTATGGCCTATCTAGCTACTGTCACTGCCGAAAGTTTGAACTGCCACCAACAGAAAGCAACCGTGAACCCACCCCGCAATTTGACACTATCTCTTGAAGAACCATTTCATGGTAGGTTGAGTATCTTGAAACCATTCACCTTTAGAGGGACATCAATTCATTCTCACGGAAATAGGCACATATTCTTTTCTTTTCTCATAGCCTTTGCCAGCACCACTATCGGAGGATTTATGGCAAGTTCTATTCACCAACATGGCATCCCACACAAGACCACGTTAGACCAACTGACTGTGATTCAGGAGGAGATAGGACTTCTAGTACAGAATACAGTGAAGAAAAATGTATTTAGCATCCATAAGTTCCACTTTGGTATCTTAGTATTCACTTGCCCAACTTTGATTTAAATGCATGATTATAGCTGCCACCGAAAACCTTGGTGACAAACAGCTGGGCTCTTCAGTGATGAGGATCTGGGTCACCCCATCAGATACGTCCCTTAGACCAGGAGATGTTCTAACTGAAGGTATGGGGAGTCTGGAATAAGTGATAAAGAAGGAAAGGGATGAAAATCAGCTGGGGCCTTAAAACAAGCTGCAGCAGCAGAGGCTGTGGGTCATGCCACTTACCTTTCTATCTAAGTTTCTCATGGGAAAGAGGCCAGCTAGTATCTTGAAGTGGTCGCAGAACTTGTAAAAAGAAGTGATCTAACTGGTACAAGTGGTGGACTATGATGGAGGCTGTGATATGCCATCCAGATCCTGCCTCAACACTGAAACGCCCTAAGTGTCTGGGAGTTTTGCTGATGGACAGTCCTCAGATATCTATACTTTTTGAGAACTGCCCTAGGTTGAAGAAAGCCACCTTGCCCAAAGTCACTCCTGAAGTTCAGACCAGTCTTTATGCAATGATGGGTAGATGTAGGCACACAAAATAGAGATCTTTTGCCCAAATTCTGAAGAGCCATGTGTTCCAGTGATCTATTGCTGCATATTAAATCACCCTGAAACTTAGTGACTTAAAAGAACAAGAATCATTTTATTATTTTGCAAGGTTTATGTGAGTCAGTAATTTGGAAAGGGATCAACTAAGAAGTTGTGGCTTAGGGTTTCTGCCAAATAATGGTTAGAGCTAAAATAACAGACAGCCAAATCAACTGAAGGTTGGCTAGGCATCTCTCTCTCTTTATGTAATCTCAGGGCCTTGCCATGTCCTAGGCTGGTCTTTCCATATGAGCTAGTTTGGTCTTTCTCATAGCATAGTGGTCTCAGGCGAGTCAGATTGCTTCTATGGCAGCAGAATACTTCAAGAATAAGCAAACAACTCAGAAGCTCTATGGCCTTTAAGGCCACATAGCATTGCTTTTGTTATTCTCTGTTGGTTGATATAATCAAGAAAACTCACCGTGTTCTAAGGAAAGTAGATATAGACCTTCCTTTTTTATAGAGGATTATCACAGTCACACTGTAAGAACAGCATGTAGTATAGAAGATGTTATGGCAGGTGTTTTTGGAAAATACAATCTGCCACACTTTTCCAACTTGGAGCTCCCCTTAGGTACGCCAAGTCCTTTGTTGAGACTGCATCACAGACCAACTTCTCCCTTGGCCCATACCTTCTTCCTTTTCTTCTTCCAAAGGTGTCTTAGTCTATTTTGTGTTGCTATAAAGGAATACCTGAGGCTGGATCATTTACAAAGAAAAGAGGTTTATTTAGCTCATGGTTCTGGAGGCTTTACAAGAAGCATGATGCTGGCATCTGCTCGACTTCTGGCACAAAAGCTGAGGCAAAACACGTTGAAGGTCAAAGGAGAAGTAGTCCTATGCAAACAGGGGCCAAACCTGAGGCGCATCCTGGCTTTATAACAAAGCACTCTACCAGAAACGAATCTATTCCCCAGAACCAATCCAATCTCGTGAGAGCAAAAATTCACGCACGACTGCAAGAATGACACCGAGTCATTCATAAGAGATGCACCCTCATGATCCAAACACCTCTCTCTAGGCCCCACCTCCCAACACCACCACACTGCAGGTTAAATTTCAGCATGACATTTGGTGAGGACAAACAAACCACACCCAGACCATCACAATAGGTGTTGATCCTGAATGCACTTCTTAATAAACTTCCTTCATGATAATCTTCATTGCCAGTCTCCCTTCCAGGAAACCTGACCTGCAACAACTCGATAGCCATTTAGGTTTTCCCTGCTGTGAACTGCATGATAATTGTCCTCCACTTTATTTTCTACCTTTTCTCATTAATTTCTAGGAGATTGTAGGCAGTCTATTAATAAATATCAATCCTGTTTCCGTTTTAGAAGTTGCAAATATCTTCCCCAAAACCACGATCTGTCCATTGGCTTTGCCTATAATGCCCTTTATTTTATAGACAGCTAGACATGGTTTTGATTTGGGTATGTATTTTAGAAAGTTTCAAGCATGCCCTGAACATTTTCTTCTATTGGCTTTCTTTATTTTTAATTCCAGAGGATTTAAATATTATAAATTGGTAATTTATAATTACATAAATTCATGGAGTAATACATGATGTCATAATTTAGGAATATAATGTGGAGTAATTAAATCAAGCCAGTTAATATATCCATCACCTCAAATATTCACCACAGTGTGTGATAAAACTCAAAAAAGAAAAAAAATTTCTTCTGTTTGAGATTTTTTACCTTTTGACCATCCTCTCCCCATCCCTCTACTCCCCTGACTCTGTAACTACCATTCTGCTCTTCACTTCTATGAATTCAATTGTTTTAGATTCCACATGTAAGTGTGAACATGTAATATTTGTCATTCTGAGCCTGACATTTCACTTAGCATAATGTTCTCCAATTCCATTCATGTTGTCACAGATGACAGAACTTCCTTCCTTTTGTAAGGCTGAATGGTATTCCATCGTGTATATATGCCACATTTAAAAAATTCATTTATCCATTGATGGAAATTTAGGTTGATTCCTTATCTTGGCTACTATGTGAATAGTGCTGCAATAAACATGGGAGTTCAGATCTCTCTTCAACAAATCGATTCAAATCTTTTGGGTAAATATCCAAGAGTAGGATTGCTGGATCATATGGTAATTCTATTTTTGTGGGTTTTTTTTTTTTAATATCTCTATGTTGTTTTCCACAGCAGCTATACTAATTTACTGATTTTACTATACTAATTTATAATCTCAACAGCAGTATGAAAGTATTTCCATTTTAATTTCACCTTTCTTATTTTGGTCTTTATTCCATCTGGCATCCACTTTTAATACAGCATGTGTAGAAATTCAATACTGTTTTTCTCTATCGAGTTTCCCCTATATCATTTTCTAAGCAGTATGCCACTTTCCGATTTTTCTGAGATCTTTTATGTTCTCTTGAAAGTTTTTTAATTGCCATATTGTTTTTCTTACTAAAGCTTTTTGGATACATTGCTCTATGATAGAACATGATTCTTTTTATTTGCTCCTCTTTTTCAAAATTGACTTAGCTATTTGTACACTTGTATTCTTCCACATTGCAGTATGAATTCATAGAATTCCTTTAAAACTAATTCTGCTTAGAATTTTTATTGGCATTGCATTGCATGTGGAGATTAGGGAGGACTGACATCTTTTACTGTTAAGTCATTTCATCAATGAGCACATGTCTCTCTCCATTTATTCAAATGATTAGGATTTTTTCAGTAGCAGTAGTATGGAGACTCCTTATCTAGCGGTGGATCCATATTCCCTGCTATTTATTTATCAAGGCAGACTTAGGAGACCTAAGCAGACCTGGAAACCTACACTGTTCATCTGACACTTGGTCTAGAAATAATAAATATGACCCTACAGTTGTTTAAAACCTGTTTTTTTTTTAGTTAAGAAAAGAATAACAATTAATAAATGGACAAAGATTATGAGCAAATAGCTTTTCAAAAAAGAAATAACATTTTTGGGGATTTTTTATTTGTTTTTTGAGATGGGATCTCACTCTGTCACCCAGGTTGGAATGCAGCAGCATGATCTTGGTTCACTGCAACCTCTGCCTCCCAGGCTTAAATGATCCTCTCACCTCAGCCTCCTGAGTAGCTGGGACGACAGGTTTATGCCACCACGTGCGGCAAATTTTTTTGTATTTTTGGTAGAGACAGGATTTCGCCATGTTGTCCCAGGCTGGTCTTCTCCTGAGCTCAGGAGATTCACCTGCCTCAGCTTCCCCAAGTGCTGGAATTACAGGTGTGAGCCACTGCACCTGGCCCCAGTGTTTTTAAGTGTAGGAAAAGATGCTCAACTTCACCTATAATTAGGGAAATGCAAATTAGAAACATAATGATATGCCACTTTTTGCTCATGAAACTGACAGATTTTCAAAAGTTTGTATTAACAGAGTGTTGGAAGCAAGTACTCACATACGTAGTTGGTAGGATTCCAGATAGATGCGAACTCTTTGAAGGGAAATTTCTCAACATATTTCAAAATTGAGAATACAGGTAACATTTGAACTTGCCGTTTCACTGGTGGAAATTTATCCTTCAAGTATACTTAAACATCTGTGCAAAGTTGTATAAAGAAGGCTATTTTGTAGCATTATTTATGCTAGCAAAAGGCTGGAATAATCTAAATGTTCATCAGAAGGGTATGGCTAAAAATTATTTGTATATCCATACAGCAGAATAGCATGTAGCCTTTGAAAATAATTAGGTATAGTTTCTTTCTGTGATATGGAGTAATCGTGAGGATTGTAAAGTGGAGAAGGCACAATGCCAAATGTGTGTAAAGTATACTCCAACTGTATAAAGCAAAAAGGGTGTATTAATATATTTGTTTGCAGTTCCATACAATATCTCTGGAGTGATAATTAACAGACAATAGTGGTTGCCTCTGGGAAGGACAGCTGGGAACTGAGGGTTGAGGTGGGAGAAGACATTCTTTACTCTATCCCTGTGAACTCTTCAATTTTTTAACAAGATGTATATATTATTTTAAAAAATAAATTTAAAACTATTTTAAAACTTAGTTTCATCCTCTCACACAAGTTGTAGAATATTATCCCATATTAGGGGTGCTTTGCTGTATTTAGATTCGACTGAAATCTTTATCCTTTTAGTTTATTATATGTTCCTGTGTTCCTTCCTGCACACTCCAAGGACTTATTAGGAGATATGTTTTTCTAGCAAAAGTGGAATAAAATAATATCATAGTTTAAAAGTCTTCAGCAATGGTACCTATGTCCTTCTATTAGATGTGAAATGGGGATTGGAATAATGTTTCATTGCATTTGAACAGTGTTGAAGTAAAATCTGGAGAATTCTTAATAAGTTGGTGTTATGGGCTGAATTTTGTCCTCCTAAAATTCTTGTATTGAAATCCTAACCCCCAAAACCTCAAAATGAGATTGGATTTGGAGATAGTCTTTAAAGGGTCAATTATGTTAAAAACGAGGTCATTAAGGTGGGCCCTAACCCAGTAGCACTAGAGTCTTTCTCAGAAGAGGAGATTTGGACACAGATGAGTCCAGGGAGAAGAGCATATGAACACACAGGGAGAAGGCAGCCATCTATGAGCCAAGGAGAGAGGCCTCAGAAGAAATCAACTCTGTCAATACATTGCCATGGACTTCTAGCCTCCAAACCGTGACAAAATAAATGGCTGTGTTTAAGCCACCCAGTCTGTGGTACCTTGTTATGGCAGCCTTAGCAAGCAAATATAACATAATCATGCAAAGCTATCTCATGTAGTGAAAAAGAGCACTGGTATCAAACGTTTAATAGATACATTATTTTAGGATTTGGGGTTTGGAATGTTTTAAACGGACTAACTTGAGCTCTCCTTGTGAGACTTTTTCAGAGGATCAGTGGATCATCTCTATTAATTAATATTTTGAACTCAAGTGAGATGATAGCAAGGAGGAAGTCAATGTTTGTGAAACCAGGTAGAGATGAATGTTGCAAATGTGGGGTGTTCTTGAAATCCAAGTTTGCTGGAAAATAAGAGAATCTCTTTGATCTCGGACATGATGTTTTAAGATATAACAAGGAGAGATTAATTTACACATTAGGCAGACAGCACAGGTGAAAATCTTTCTCATCTGCAAGATATCATAGACAGCATTAAAAAATATTCCGTTATTCCTAAAAACAAGCATGAGAATTCTCTATGGACTGGAATAAAAGAGGCAGTCCAAAAAGATGGCTTTAGATGGGCAGCCCTCACTGCCAGATTTGATGCTTCTGCTAAAAGACTGGGACTGATGTGATTGCCCAAAGGCTACTCTTGCAGAAAGGTCACTGTATCAGCAACTATCGCAACGTAGAACACATGATAGAGAAATCTTGCACATATAAACAAGCAGAAGATTCTCTGGACCACCTCTAATTTCAGCTGCACAGCCTTGTACAGTTTCCATGCCTGTCTGGAAAGACACCGACCAGGTCCTACCTCAAATGCAGGTCTTTTCTATTTTAAGCCTAAGGGCTGTCTCCAAAGCAGAGGGAGCCCCTTTGGCCCATAGGCAATCACAGTTAAAAGTGTGAGGGAGTCCACATTCCCAGGGGCAACCCTCAACTCATGGGGTGATTGGAACTCTTTAGCAAACAGTTCTGGAAGGCATTTGGCTTCTCAGGTCCTAGCGGGAACTGACAGACTTCCAAATTGCTGCCTAAAATGGGCTTTTCCCGATTCTGTGTCTTACTCTCATGGCTCTTTTGCTTGTGTTTCTTAGAATTCCTTTCAAATAAACTACCTACAACCACTCTCGCAGGCTCTATCTTGAAGGAACCTAAACTAAAACAGTGAAAAACCAAGAATTAACTAATATATGAGGATAGCTAATGCAATCAAAGAGAGACCACCGATACAACAAATAGAAAAAAATTTATACCCCAGGAATGAAAAGTAATAGAAGCAATCAAAAAATGATTTTAAGAATATACAATATCATCACAGAGATGAAAGAGGTTTTCGTAAACATGATTATTAAACTACAAGCAGTACCCAAGAAATAAGATCTGGCAGTCTACAGCTTCTTAGAAATGAAAAACGTAATTGTTGAAATAAAAAATTCATGGTGGGTTGAGTAGCATACTGGATATACCTGATGAATGCAACAGAGAGTTTAAGTGAGGGGAGGTGTTTCAGAGATTCGAAGGGGAGATCTGGGGTTTCACCATCCATCAAGTAGGACTTACAGGAAAAATAAAATTGGGGGAGTAGAGGGGAATTAATATAGAAGGAAATAATTCAGAGCATTTCTATAACTGAAGAAAGACTTCAAGTGGAGAATCCACTAAGTGCCATGCAGAGCGAAAAATAAATAAGAAAATACATGCATGTATGAATGCGTATTGCAGGGACATAATTTTGAGCAGCTTGGTTTGACTCACTTCAGTATTATTTATGTTCTTATGGTTGGGTAGTTTTACTTGATATGGGTTTTGTTTTTATTTTTGAGAAAAGACTGTAGATTCAATAGAAGCAAATTGAAGTGAACATTTAAATGATGACCAGGTAAATTCAAGTTCTAAGGACAATCTGATTAATTCTGGCTAGGAAAAGTCATTCGTATATACTCTTTATAAAAAAGTTAGACAATAAAAGTATCTGTGTATGAATGGATCTGATCCTCTAAATGGGAGAAAACACCTTTCAGAAAGATCATTGCTGGTCATCTTACTGATTAATTGAATCATTGCAAGATTAATGAAACCACTTCAGTGGAATAGATTGGCCATTACAATCCACACTTCTGGTAATATGATTTGCTTCCCCCATCAATCTCATTTGCCCCATTCAATCTGTAAAATGGAGAGCAATAGTCTACACCACCGGCATTCAACAGCTCATCTTCAGGTGCCAATTGTTTACACGGTGGCTGTATCTACATACTATGAAAAGCTATTGTTCACTCCAGTCATAAGGAGAAAGCAAACAAGCTAGGTTATGTAGACAAAACATTAATTTGTGTTAATTTTTCTCACCCTTCGATTGGTTTATTTGATATTGTGCAGACACAACCTCCACTTGGCATCGAGGTGCTTTTGTTTCCATTGTGCCTGCTTTGTAGTCTGCCTTCCCTTTATGCAGAGGGATCTGTTTACTTTAGTGGTCTTTTGACACCCTGGCAGCATTGTCTCTTGCTCATAGCTAAGTACTGAGGAAGGACATATCCATATGCCTCCCACAGTCTAAATCTAAATCTCTTTTGCCATGTTAAGCAGCTCCTGCCTGAATCTGGAGGGAGGCAGTCCATGAGCACTGGAGAGCAGGACAACCAGAGATAGAGCACCACGTTCTACCGTATCTTAAGGGAAGCAGCAGTTTGTCGGTGATGTTTGATGGCTTTCTTTATCTCAACACAACAATCTCTGGGGCACACTGTGGTCTCTCAACGTGTCCCTATTTAACTACACTCCTTACTTTTAGCTGCTTGGGCTCAGCTAACCAAGTGGTGGCAGAAATGTGTATAGGCGATCTTAAATCATTCTGATTTTCCCAAGTCCCTCCGCAGTTCTCGGATTGAACATATGGCAATGTTATGTCTATTTGAAAAAGCCTTTGCATCATATGTTTATACAACTGCTCACTATCCCAAGACAAAAATTCTTTTCCTGTTATTGCCCATTTGCTGACTAAAGAAATTATCCTCTTTATGTATTCTGGTACTTTACCTTGATATCTTACACGTTTAATTATGTAGCCCTCAGTCCATAATCTATATCTTCATCATCTAAGGCCATTTTGCTTCTGTGAATCCAAAGCTTAATGATATGTTGGGAGATAAAGAAGAGATATTTTTAAAATTTCTTACTATTACTCTTTCTAAGATTTTTTTTTTAATTGTAGAATCACAAGTAACAGAATCAATAGGAAAAGACCAGTAAATTCTCAGATGTTTCTTATCCATTCCTCAATTATGTTGTGCTGCTAAAATGATAATACCCAAAACCTTTCCTACCAAATAATCCAACTTACATTTCAGACAACATATAAAATGATGGGAATAGTTTTACTTACCCTACAAATGCTGTGACCCCAAATGCTGCAGGGTGGAGTGTTATCATCATCTGACACATGTCAGCATCAATCTCCATGGAAAAGAAGGCAAGCAGAGCCCTAATAAATCCAATGAAACCCAATTTTTAGACAGCAAAACTGAGCGTAGCAGAACAATAGGGAGGCTCAACACTCACAGAGGTTGCAGAATCTAATATGGGTCATAGAATAGCCTGTGAGGCCTGTTGCAGATTTCTTACAAATGAGATTTACAACTTGCCCTGTTGACCCCAATTTAAAGCCCTTCACTACTTCTAACTGTAAGATTTCTTCTTGGACTCCAACTATACTGTATTCCTTTAATTCATGTCATATTTGAGTGAATGATTCCAACCTGCATTATTTCCTGTTCCTCTGATATGAACTTGCCTCTACTGCAGTAATGGAATCAACTGTCAGGTCAAGCCTGTGATTTTCATGAGAGCTTATCAGAAGTGTTGGAATGGGGATGATGGATCATTTAAATATTTTAAGGTTGAAATTCAACAATTACCTCGCCATTCAGCACTTTGTGAATGTCTTGGTGAGGTCTCATATCAAAGTGTATTTGAAATGTGGAGGTTAAGCTGGTTGACCTGGGTATGTCTTAGAAGTTCTATTACATTAGCTAATGCAGTACAAAACCTAAGCTGAGTTGGGCATCATGTTTTGCACGTAAACCAAAGGTATCGAATTTGTGGCTTTTGCTAGCTTTGCAGAAAAGATTTTTTAAAAGTACATTTCTTGATAGTGCAAAACTAGCAAAAGCCACAAATGGAATGGGTTTGCTTCTCATGGAAAACCTTTTGTATGCTGAAGCTCTGGTCAGCCTCTGCAGTACTTTGCGGTTTGTAGCTCCAATCTCAGAACAAGTCTATTATTGTCTTAGCTCCTCAAGAAGCAGAACGAGTTCCACACAGACCATTGGAGTGGTCTATGGAATACTGCCCATCTCCTTGGCAGGTTAATGTTTCTCATCAGTTTCCAACTTCAAAACAGTAGGACCAAGAATCATGCTCAGGAAAGCAATTTGTTGGCCCCATGTGAATAGACGATGGGAATGCCAATCATAGATGTGTCTCAAGGTGGATTCTATGGTAAAATGAAGTTGATAAATGGAGCTACAAGAGAAAAAGTGGGAGCTACAGGAGGCTATGACCATAATATTTCAAAGTTCACATAGTATCAGTTATACTCTTGGACAAAATTGCATAAAGTATATAACAACATAGGACAACCTATCTTTCTGTCTATCTATTTTCTGCCTTCTTGGCTATTATCTACCTATCTGTTAAAAAAATAAACAAAGGCACTCTAGATTATCCATGCACCTATCCAAAAAGTGGAGGTAGACATAAAAAAAGGTGCTGTTTCCTTCTATTCCATGCTATCAAAAGCCATTGTCTAAAATCTTAGTAGTTATATTTGATTACACTGCACTGTTGGCTTTTGATCTAACTGTTGGTGTTCACTTTCTATTTCCCAGTCTGAGCATCCTGTCTTTCTACTTGGTGTTGCTGGTAACACTTTCAGTGTTCATTAGGAGAACTGACACAATGAATCAGAAGCAAAGAGAGAAAACACAGGTGAGTTAATTTGGTTCTTTCTTTAACTTCTACCCTGATGAGTGAGAACATCAGGAAGGGACCAAAAATCTTAGTTAAAAAGTGGTCTTTAAATTATCTGTGGATTTATTAAGTTATGTACCTCTAGAAATTGATCAATTTAATTGTGAAACTCTACACAATTGATTGAAAATTAACCATGTCTGCAGCGCACAGGCATTTATCACATTCTAGCCTCTGTGTATTACTGAAGACAGTAATCAAAGGATTACTTAAATACTGTAAATTTACACCTGTGATAAGGGCTAGCAAGGGGAAGTGCATGCTACTAGTCACATATAATATAGGACCATCAGGGAAGGCTTCCTTGAAGAAGTGATTACTGGGCTGGGATCTACTGGAAGAGTAGAAGTTAACTGGACACAGCTGAGGGTAGATGTTCTGAGCAGCAGCAATAGCATGTGCAATTGCCTTGTGGTATGTGGAAGGCTGGTGCAGTTGAGAAACACAAAGATACAACCAACAGTTCTAAGCAGTATTTTTGCTTCTGGAAAACCATCACGTTGATGCAGAGTGCAAAACTTTCCTTTCCAGAAATGTTAATTTAATATTCATATAAAAAATAGAAATAGAGGCTCAAAAAGGCTGCTTGGTTCACGTGGCTAGTCGTGTCACAGAGAGCTAACTGAGAAAATTTAGTATGCTTTCTTCCCATTCCCTCTCATTATGAATGGCTGCAAACAACAGAGAAACAACAAAACCTCATGATACAATAGTTTAGTTCACTGTCACTTCGAAAACACAAAACCTTTGTGTCGGTTGCAAGCACTGGAAGGAGAAATCATAGGGTTACTTTCTTAGGGATTAGAGCCAAATCTGACTTTCACTCTAGGCCCCAGGTATACAAATCAAGAAAAGCAGGAGTGGATGGGGGATGCAAACCCTGGAAATACGCTCATGCCCCATCCTTAGAAATATGCAAGGTTGGCAAAGCAGAATTGCCACCACTTAACAGGAGTGTCAAAGCATGCTCAAGAAAAAGGTGGTGCTGTGGATACTGTCTCAATTAGAGTGTTGCCAGCCTCTTTCTGGGTGGCACTTCCTGGAGAATCCCATCTGGGCATCTGAAAGTTTTCCAGATCGGGGTCACACTTTTGTCATTATCATCCAAAGCAGCTTTTGCTAAGAAAGTTTCTATATCAGGTTGCTGCGTCGTGTCTGTCACAGCCAAAGCAGAGAATCTCTGAGAACTCCTGATCACCTGTATCGAACTAATGAGGTTGTCCTTTATCTGAACATGAGGTCTGGATTGTATGCTGACAGTGGATATTAAGCTTTGCTTTCTACCCCCCTCTCCCAAAGCTTATATAATTGATGATTCTTCCTGCCAGGATAAGTTTTTGAGCACAAAATTCATTTTAATAGCAGTTTTTGCTTATTAAACAAACCGCTGTGGGTTTCTTTTTCCTGTTTACTTCTACAGCCAGAATCACAGAAACACAAAACAAATCAGCCTAATTTTACCGTGAACTTTGCTTTTGACATCTTTCTATTTTTCAAAGAGAATAAATGTGCTGTAACTTGACTGCTCTCTTTCAGACGGAAGAAGCAGAGAGCTATTTTTGAAGCTCCTTAAATCAGAAGCTATGGCTTTTTACAAAAGCAGCCCCACAGGATATCAAGACTGTGTTTGGAAACATATGTGATAAAAAAAAAAAAAAGAAACAAACCGTAAAAACGAACTGGGATCACCTTGTAATTGGGCAGAGAGGGCTTCCTGCTGCTCTGTGTTTTTACAAAAGCCATTGCTTCTGCATTTCTCACCTTTTGCTGCAAGAGATTGTACACAAAATCTCCAATTGCCAAGCAAATCACAGCCGAGAGTCAGACCCCCTGTTTGGAAGAGACCTTTCTCCCCTCAATATTCTCTTTTATTGATGTTATGGAAAGAAATTAGAGATGCACAAAGAATCAACAGTGGTTATAGTGAAAATGCAAGTCTTATACAAAGAGCCCTGAGCAAGGTCTTACAATACGCCAACATCCACACGGGGATGACATTAGACAGCTCAATGAAGTTTAATTGTTTTACTGCTGTGCTTCCAGGCAGACACCTTGCATGCCAATGGAGGATAAGTGCCTTGTAAATAAAGTGCATTATTATTATTTTATTTAATATCGCTAAATAGCTGTTACCTCCCCAGCCAGTATAGGAGCAGGAAAGACTGGAATTTGGTGTGTTTTGAAAATGACATCTTGTCTCAGAATCTACCTGTGACTCTTAAGGTGATAACTTCAAGAAGTGTTCTTCCTCCTCTTTAATTTCTCCTCTTATGAAGTGGGGCCAAAATTAATTGCTACATTTACCTTTCAGAGCATACAGCAGCACAATTCATTGGCTATGTATTCAGTTATTTACCATAAATAATATTGACTGGCTGCCCACTATTCCAATGGTTCTGAGTTAGGAGCAATATAAATTGTTTTTAAAATAGAAAGAAATCATGATTAATTTTTAAGGTGTTTGCCGATCTTTGAGTTATGTTTTTAATAACAATTTTAGGTCCAATTTTGCAGGTGTGCAGGCACAGAAAATTATTAGCATGAAAATCTGCAAGGGTCTTACAATCAGACTTTTTTTTTTTTTTACTTTTTTTTTTTTATTATACTTTAAGTTCTAGGGTACATGTGCATAACGTTTATATCATGTATAACTCCCCAATGCAATCACAATCAGAATTTTTAAGAGTGGATATCATGTGAAATGGCTCAATCAGAAAAGCTAATATCTCATGTGCTAGGATGGTCTTTCCAGTTGTAATTTCTCATCACACACATATACTAGCTGAGTGGCAGAAAGTTAGGTGGAAACTTTCTTCTTAAAAAAATTCTTTTTGAAAAATTTATTGTACAAAAGCAGGTACACTGACAAACATTCATTAAGAGAAAATGAAACAAGCACAAGAATATGAATAAATACTGAAATTTATTCATACGTAACATGTTATTTCTACTAAAATGAACACATTGATAAGTTTTACTTTCTTCTTTTGAGACTAACAGTTTTAGCCTGAATATGAGCCTAAAGAAGGAACATTTTACATTGTGTGTTCCAGGCATATTTCACATGAACAAGGAATAAGTTGCAAAATTATGGGGCAGGGAGATTATACCCTACTTTTTTTTTTTAGCAGGTTTTAAAATTTACTGTGTCTTTCTCACACTTAAAAAAATACTTTCTTGTGATACTGGTGAATTACTGTTTTCATTCATATGTTTATGGCATGTAAACTTCCTTCTATGGATGGATAGACAGGAACGTTATTCTTGGAATTTGTTGACAACATGGATACGATTTTTCACTTCACCTGTTCTCAGGGAATTCTGCAAAGCCATAAATTCTATGTTAGCTGGCTAGACTGTTCCTAGAAGAAAAAAAAAAGTTTAACATAGTGAAATGCTTGATCCCAAAGAAATCTTAGTGGTTTGTTGGAAAATGAGTACGTTTTGGCTGCCTTATTGAAGTCAGATCTGTTGTTGATGGTGGAAACAGAATCAGTGCCATTGACAAGGCCATGTCTATTGCTTTACAGTTTCATGAGCGTGAATGTGTAGTGGACTGGATAAGACTATAGAATACAGTGAGAAAGAACATCCTGAAAGCAAAGGAATACAGGTGATAGAGAGAAAGAGACTTGCTAAAAAACAAGGCCAAGGGCCCTCCTCTGCATGCTCTCTGAAGGACTTTCTAGGCAAAAAATGTGGCGTTCAGTGGGCCCATTCAACTCCCTCTGGCTCTGTTCACCAGAAATATATCATAGAAACTTTTCTCCTTACTTCATGTCTGGTTAATGTTGAGTTCTGCTCTTGTAGCACATACCCACCATCTTGAATACCCTTAGGAGTTATTTTCGTCTTCCTTCCTACATATTAAAAATGTATCTGAGATAATTTTACAGCAAATGATTCTCAGCTCCAGGACTCTTTATGATGCCCTATGCTCGTTCTTCTAATCACTAGGTGGATCTCTTTCTAGGTACCTCTATGCCACACTCTCTTTCAGTTACTGTAAATACAAAGATGAGAGAAACCTGGGGATTCTGCCCTTGAGTTCATAGTTCAGTGGAAGCCGCAGTCACAGAGCACGTTGTTGTTATACTGCGTGCTATAACCCGAGTATTCTGTGGATATACAGGGCAGGTGACTGACTGCCCGGGAGAAGCTGGGGAGGCTTCATGGAGGAGGAGTCTTTTAGGTTGAGTCTCTGCTATAGATTCAAGGCCTGTCTCAAGGACCAAAGGCCAGCACCTGCATGTCTCTTACTGAGATTCTGAGCCAAATGGAGCTAAAGTTCCTCTTAATAACAAAACATGTGAAAATGGGCTTGGTGCAGTGGTTCATGCCTGTGATCCTAGCACTTTGTGAGGCTGAGATGGCAGGATTGCTTGAGGCCAGGAGATTGAGACCAAACTGACCAACATAGCAAGACCCCGTATCTAAAAAAAAAAAAAAAAAGGAAAAAGAAAAAAGAAAAATTAGCCAGATATGGTGGCACATGCCTGTAGCCCCAGCTACTCAGGAGACTGAGCCAGGAGCATCACTTGAGCCTGGGATGTTCAAGATCATGCCAGTGCATTCGAGCCTGGGTGAGTGATATCCTGTGTTTTGTTTGTTTTTTAATGTGTGAAAAGGGAAGAAAGGGAAGAAAAGAAGAGATGTCTCATTTCACACACAAAAAAAACCCATCCACTAACAAAAGAGATCCTGTGGACATTTGGCTCCTCCTATTCAGACCACCTGCTGCTGCCTTCTCTGACTTTGAGAGGGAATAGGTCAAGAGTGAAGAGAAGGTGCGGGGCCATTTGACAAGTGTCTGCAGGAGTGTGCTGGGTATTTTCCCTTTGTATAAGCAAAGGCAGGAAACTGACTAGATGAGGAGGAGGAGGAGGACTCTTCCCTATACAGGTGAAGGATAGACAAGGTTTGTCATAAAAAGTAGAAGGAAAGGAATCTGTAAAGACATGGCTGAGTAAAAAACAGCATATCTGGGAAAGAGCAGCGTTGGGTATGCAGGGGAGTGGAAGGGAAATTGAAGAGGGTGGGTGTAGGTTTGAAAAACACTTCAGAGTTTAAATATCGTGCTAAGTAGTGTGGACTACGTTCTATTGGCAAAGTGGAGTACGTTACAACAAGAAAGGGCCACCATCATATTTGTGTGACTGTGAGTGTATAGATGTAATAGTCTTTTTTTTTTTTTGAAAGAGTATAAGAGCCACAAGAAGTCGCAAAAATAATATAGGAACTTCCTGTATACACTTTACCCAGATTCCCCCAATGATAATATCTTACATAACCGTAGTACACTGTTGAAACCAGGAAACTGTCATTGGTCCAATATTATTAACCCAGGTCTACACCAGGGGATCCTGCCCTTGAGTTTGTAGTTTAGTAGAAGCCACAGTCACATAGCACATAATGCACTCCACATCTGGGTTCAGACATCTATCTACACCTGAATTACTAAGATTTCACAAATTTTTACACAAGCTTTTTTGGATATATATTGCTGTGAAATTTTATCACGTGTGTAGATTCAAGTAACCATCACCTCTATCAGGATATAGAATTGTTCCACCAACACAAAGAAACTCCTTTATGTTGCCTCTTAATAATCATATTCTTCTTCCAAATCCAACCTTGGCAAACACCAGTCTCTTCTCCATCACTCTAAGTTTGTCTCTTTGAGGTTGTTATATAAATGGTATTATATGAGTATATAACCCTTTGAGATTGGCTTTTTAAATATAAACTGCCTTGAGGTTCATCTAGGTGGCTGCATATATTAATAGTCAGTTCCTTTTTATTGTGGAGTAGTGCTTCATTGTGTGAGTGCACCATGGTTTACTCATTCATTCACCCATTAAAGGACAATTGCCTCATTTCCATATTTTGTCTATTACAGATAAAGCTGCTGTGAACATTCATGTACAGGTTTCTGTGTGAACACAAGTTTTAATTTTTCTGGGCCATATAGTCAATGCACATAACCTGATAAGAAAGTGTCAAACTGTCTCCAGAGTGGCCATACCATTTTACATTCTCATCAACAACATATGAGGGATACAGTTTCTCTACATCATGGCCAGCATTTAGTACTGACAGTATTTTTTATTTTAGCTGTTCTGACAAGTATATGGTGATATCTCATTGTGGTTTTAAATTGAAATTTCCTAATGGCTAATGATGTTGAAATCTTTTCATGTGTTTATTTACCATCTGTATATCTTCTTTGGCAAAGTGTCCATTTAAGTACTTTGCCCATTTTATAATTGAACTTTTTGTTTTCTTTTTAAAATTTTCTTATTTTTGATTTTTGTGGGTACGTAGTAGGTGTATATATTTATGGGATACGTGAGATGTTTTGATACATGCATGCGATGTACAATAACCACATCATGGAGAATGGAGTATCCGTCCCCTCAGCATTTATCCTTTGTGTTACAAGGACTGTTTGTTTTCTTGCAGGTGAGTTTATAGCATTCTTTGTATATTGTGGATATGAGTCTTTTTGTCAGATATATGATTTGCAAATATTTTTCTCTAATTTTTGGCTTGTTTTTCTATCCTCTTTGGGTATTTCACAAAGCAAATTATTAATGTTGATGAAATCCAATTTACTAATTTTGCTGTTATAAATTCTATCTTTGGTATCATATCTAAGAACTATTTAATCCTAGGCCGTGAACTTTTTTGCTTCCTTCTAAAAGTTTTACAGTTATTTGCTTTACATTTAGATATATAAAACACTTTGAATAAATTTTTATATGAGGTATGAGGCTTGAGTAGATGAGTTTTTTTCGTTTCTGCCTGTGATTACCCAAATATTCCAAAACTAATTGTTGAAAAGACTACACTTCCTCCATTAAGTTGCTTTTGCATCTTTGCCAAAAATCAGTTGACTATACTTGTTTGGATCTACATCTGGATTCTTCATTTTGTTCCATAGATCTGTGTTTCTGTCCCTCTGCCGATACCACATTGTTTTGATTATTGTAGCTATGCAGTACAACTTAAATCAGGTAATGTGATTCCTCCAACTTTATGCTACTTTTTCAAAATTATTTTTGCTATTCTAGTCTCTGGCTTTTCACATAAATTTTAGAACCAGCTTATTTATGTCTAAAAATGTCTTAGAATTTTGATGGAAATTGCATCACATTATAGGTCAATTTGTTGAGTCTATCAACCCATGAACACACCATATCTATCCATTTATTTAAGTCTTTGTTTTTTTTATTAGTGTTTTGTAGATTTCTACAAACAGATCCTGTGCATGCTTTGTTAGTTTTATATCTGACAGTTTTATTTTCTTAGAGTGATTGCAAACAGTATTGTGTTTTAAATGTTAGTTTCTAATTGTTCATTGTCAACATACATTCATAGAAGTGTGATTGGCTTCTTGTGTGTTAGCCTTGTTTTCTGAAACCTTGCTAAACCTACAACTTACTTATTCATTTCATGAGGTGTTTTTGGGGGGTAAATTCCTTGAGATTTTCTATGTTGTCTGCAAATAGCAACAGTTTTAATTCTTTCTTTCTTATCTATATGACTTTTATTTCCTTTACATGCTTTATTGCATTGGCTAAGACTTCCTTTCTGTGCTCTTAATCTAAAGGGAAATCAACTAACTGTTGTCCATTAATTAAGATGCAAGCTCTAAGATTTTCTTTATGTGTGTAGATGCTGTTTATCAATTTGAGTAAGTTCTTTTCTTTCCTGGTTTTCTGAAAGTTTTTATCATGAAGTTTATATTGAAATGTTGTCAAAGGCTCTGAATTCATCCAGAGTTTGAAGGGTTGGTGGTGAGGCTTGTTTTGGAGAGAGTGATCAGTGCATTGTGTACCGCCTATAAGGTAGGAGAGGAAAGGTGCCCTGTCTTCACATCGAGTCCAGTGAGGAAGAATTCAGGAGAATCATTTGGAGAACAATGTGATGCTAAGTATGCCACACTGGTGTGATGTGACAGTAAGTAGGCCACACTGGAATTTGAGAGATGCAGGATCTGGAATGCCCAAGAGGTAATGTCTAGCTGGAGCAGTCTGCTGGTGGCAAAGCAAGGAAATAAGGCTGGTAACATTTTAAAACTCTATGGTATTTTCCACAGGTCAAAAGAGAACCTGGCTGGGCATAGAGGCTCACACCTGTAATGCCAGCACTTTGTGAGGCCAAGGTGCGTGGATCACTTGAGGTCAGGAGTTCAAGACCAGCCTGGCCAACATGGTGAAATGCCATTTCTATGAAAAATGCAAAAATTAGCTGGGTATGGTGGCAGGCACCTGTGATCCCAGCTACTTGGGAGGCTGAAGCAGAAGAATCACTTGAACCTGGGAGGCGGAGGTTGCAGTGAGCCAAGATCATGCCACTGCACTCCAGCCTGGGCAACAGAGTGAGACTCTGTCTCAAAAATAAAAAAAAGAGATGCCCTCCCTCCCTCCCTTCCTTCCTTCCTTCCTTCCTTCCTTCCTTCCTTCCTTCCTTCGTTCTTTCTAAATTAAGAGGACTTCCTGAAGGGACAGAATGACTCCCAACAGGAGTGTGATATGTGTGTGCAACTACTGGAAGCCAGAGGCAGAGGAGGAATAATATGCATCCCTCTAAAGGAAGTATTGCTCTTGTAAAGAGAACTCAAGTGGGAGATCCCAGTGATGGTGGAGAGTTTGGAATTCCAATTATTTTAGATCCAAAGAATCCAAAATCACCCCACCAATACCAGATTTCAAAGGTAAAATTGTTTCTTCCCCTTACCTCCCTCCCACCCACTGCTTCAGTTTCATGAGTGTCAGAGATAATGTAATTAAAGGGGGAATCAGTGGAAAAGCAAGATAGGAAAATGAGGGCAGAGTGAAATCACCTATGTCCCCTCTCCCAATTCAGGTTCCCTGCGTATATCAAATACGAGCTGGAGGAAGGGTAACATTATAAATTGGATTGGAGTTTGGAATTTTGAAATTAGACTGGACTGGATGATTTATTTTGTAATAATTGATACTCATTGATAATAACTGAGAGTGATGGGAAGAGCTATATGACTTGCCTAAGATTTCAACAAAGGTCAGAGAAATGGGGGTTGGTTGAGTTAGTTTGTAAGCATGATGCAGTGACAGAATAAAGTTGATTTTTGTTTGCATCATAGCAAGTCAAGCTATTTTAGTAAACCAGTGACAGTCATGAGTCATAGGATATCTAGGAGACCAATTGTAAATGTGAATCTGGAGAAGATCAGGAAAGAAAACATGGATTTGAGGGTTCATGCTATCATTTTTGCTCCGTTTAGAATTGATTCAACCTCTAAGGCTTACTTGATAGTTATATAATAGACATTTTACTTTAAAATAGTTACAATAAAAGTACCCTACTTAAAAAATAAAGCACAGGAGTGAAGTCAGCAAACTGGCATAATAAAACATCCCAGCCCTTGTTTCCCCACAGTTACCCTGATTTAACAACAATATAGGGATAATATACCTTTATGAGAATTCCAGAATCCAGTTATTAAGTTTTAGCACCCTAGGTAAGCACAAAGCTAAGAACAGTATCACTAAAATGGGTAAGAAGGGCAATTTCAGTCTACCCTAACAACTTTCCCCAACTTAGCACCGCTCAGTACCGGAAGAGCATGCCCTAGCTCACAGCTCCTCCTTTGAGTGAAAGAGAAGGGTAGAATGTGCATCTAACATTTTGGATTTTCAGAGGGCTGCCCAATGGGCTGGTTTCTGTCTTGTCTCATTCAGAGCACAGGTTGAACAAATATAGTTTCAATGCCTGGTGACTGCTCAGACAAAAGAAGTGTGTATGGTGGGGGAGGGAGTGGGAGATTGCTGTAGCCATCATGACTTACTGTGACCAAAAGAAAGTTCTCAACTTGAGGCTATCCCCTTGGGAAAGAGGGAGAGAAATGAAGCATGTGTTCAGCATTATGGCTCTTTGGAGAGCTATTCTAGGGATTGGTATTCACATCTCTTGTCAGGTATCTGTCTACATTTCAGGGTACTGACAGAGAATCTGCATAATCTGAATACCTGCTGGCCACTAGGAACAAGGAGAGTGACCCAGATTAGTGCTATAGACTCAAAGAACTTGCAGTGTCACAGACAGACACCAGAGAGAGAAAGAAATTATGAAAAAGAAAGGAATAATCCTCTCTAATGGAAATTACACACACAGACTCAAAGAAAATGCATCATCCCCTTAAAAAAGTTTCAGAGATCACAGAAGCTCTAGTCAGGCTGATTGGTGAGTGTCTTCCCTTTTATAAAGCCAATCCAATACGACTGAGAGAGGTGGCTTTTTTTCAGATGTGTGAATCCCAACACAAAGTTATGAGGCACATGAAGGAACAGGGAAACACAGCTCAAGTAAAGGACCAAAATACATATTCAGAAACTGATCCTAAGAACCGGAGGCATATGAGTTGTCTGACAAATAATTCAAAGTAACTGCCATAAAGATACTCTGTGAGTTCAAGAAGATAATGCATAAACAAAACAAGAATGTCACCAAATATATAGAATATATTTGAAAGAAACAAATAGAAATTTGGGAGCTGAAGACTTTAATAACTGAATGAAAAAATTCATTAAAGGGTTTTAATAGCAGACTTTTTAAAGCAGAAAAGATTCAGCAAACTTGAAGACAGGTCATTTGAAATCATCCAGTCAGAGAAACAAAAAGATAAAAAGAATAAAAAAGCCTGGACGTGGTGGCTCACGCCTATAATCCCAGCACGTTGGGAGGTTAAGGCTGATGGATCACCTGAGTCAGGAGTTCGAGACCAGTCTGGCCAGCATGGTGAAAGAAACCCCATCTCTATTAAAAATACAAAAATTAGCTGGGCATGGTGGTGGGCACCTGTAGTCCCAGCTACTCAGGAGGCTGAGGCGGGAGAATTGCTTGAACCCAGGAGGCAGAAGTTGCAGTGAGCCGAGATTGTGCCACTGCACTCCAACCTGTCGATTCACATTGACAATTCACAATTCACAATTGACCCTCTTCCCTGTGTGGTGTCATAGTTAAGAAATGAATGCAATCCTTGGATTCAGGCAGCACTGTTTCCAATCTCAAATCTTAGGGATTATATTAATACCACGTTGCACAAATTACCCTTTCTGATACTCAATTTTATCTTTTGTAAAATCAAGGATGACTAAGCCCTGCTACTGGTATCAGGAAGTTAATCTCATATTTAAAATAGATGCTGAGGCAACATAAACTTGTAAGAATTCACAACATGCTTGAAAAACAGGATATCTACATTCAAAAGAAGGAAACTGGGTCCTTATCTTACACCACACATAAAAACCACTCAAAATGGATTGAAGACTTAGATGTAGTACCTGATATCATAAAACTCCTAGAAGAAAACACAGGAAAAAAAGCTTATTGATATTTGGCTTGGCAATGATTTCTTGGATATGATACTAAAAGCACAGGTAACAAAAGCAAAAATAGACAAGTGGGACCACATCAAACTAAAAAGCTTCTGCATAGCAAAGGAAATAGTCAACAGAGTTGAAAGACAACCTATGGAATGGGAGAAAATGTTTGCAAACCATACATCTGATAAAAAGTTAATATCTAAAATATTTGAGGAGCTCCTACAACTCAACAGCAAAAAAAAAAAAATCAAACAAACAACCTGATTAAAAAATAAGCAAAGCAAAGGACCTAAATAGATACTTCTCCAAAGAAGACATACAAATGACCAAGAGATATATGAAAAGGTACTCAAAATCACTAATGATAGAGAAAGAAAAATCAAAACCACAATAAGATATCACTCATATCTGTTAGGATTGCCATTATTAAAAAAGTAAAACATCGGGGCGGAGCAAGATAGCCGAATAGGAACAGCTCCAGTCTCCAACTCCCAGCGTGAGCGACACAGAAGACCGGTGATCTCTGCATTTTCAACTGAGGTACTGGGGTCATCTCACTAGGGAATGCCGGACAATCGGTGCGGGTCAGCTGCTGCAGCCCGACCAGCAAGAGTGAAGCAGGGCGAGGCATCGCCTCACCTGGGAAGCACAAGGGGGAAGGGAATCCCTTTTCCTAGCCAGGGGAACTGAGACACACAACACCTGGAAAATTGAGTAACTCCCACCCCAATACTGCACTTTAAGCAAACGGGCACACCAGGAGAATATATCCCACACCTGGCCGGGAGGGTCTCACGCCGACGGAGCCTCCCTCATTACTAACACAGCAGTCTGCGATGTAACCACAAGGCAGCAGCGAGGCTGGGAGAGGGGCGCCTGCCATTGCTGAGGCTTAAGTAGATAAACAAAGCCGCTGGGAAGCTCGAACTGGGTGGAGCTCACAGCAGCTCTAGGAAACCTGCCTGTCTCTGTAGACTCCACCTCTGGGGACAGGGCACAGCTAAACAACAACAACAAAAAAGGCAGCAGAACCTCTGCAGACGCAAACGACTCTGTCTGACAGCTTTGAAGAGAGCAGTGGATCTCCCAACACGGAGGTTGAGATCTGAGAAGGGACAGACTGCCTGCCCAAGTGGGTCCCTGACCCCTGAGTAGCCTAACTGGGAGACATCCCCCAGTAGGGGCAGTCTGACACCCCACACCTCACAGGGTGGAGTACACCCCTGAGAGGAAGATTCCAAAGTAAGAATCAGGCAGGTACACTCGCTGTTCAGCAATATTCGATCTTCTGCAACCTCTGCTGCTGATACCCAGGCACACAGGGTCTGGAGTGGACCTCAAGCAATCTCCAACAGACCTACAGCTGAGGGTCCTGACTGTCAGAAGGAAAACTATCAAACAGGAAGGACACCTATACCAAAACCCCATCAGTACGTCACCATCATGAAAGACCAGAGACAGATAATACCACAAAGATGGGGAAAAAGCAGGGCAGAAAAGCTGGAAATTCAAAAAATAAGAGCGCATCTCCCCCTGCAAAGGAGCGCAGCCCATCGCCAGCAACGGATCAAAGCTGATCAGAGAATGACTTTGACGAGATGAGAGAAGAAGGCTTCAGTCCATCAAACTTCTCAGAGCTAAAGGAGGAATTACGTACCCAGTGCAAAGAAACTAAAAGTCTTGAAAAAAGAGTGGAAGAATTGACAGCTAGACTAATTAATGCAGAGAAGGTCATAAATGAAATGACAGAGAGGAAAACCATGACACGAGAAATACGTGACAAATCCACAAGCTTCAGTAACCGACTCGATCAACTGGAAGAAAGAGTATCAGCGATTGAGGATCAAATGAATGAAATGAAGTGAGAAGAGAAACCAAAAGAAAAAAGAAGAAAAAGAAATGAACAAAGCCTGCAAGAAGTATGGGATTATGTAAAAAGACCAAATCTACGTCTGATTGGGGTGCCTGAAAGTGAGGGGGAAAATGGAACCAAGTTGGAAACCACTCTTCAGGATATCATCCAGGAGAACTTCCCCAACCTAGTAGGGCAGGCCAACATTCAAATTCAGGAAATACAGAGAACGCCACAAAGATACTCCTCGAGAAGAGCAACTCCAAGACACATAATTGCCAGATTCACCAAAGTTGAAATGAAGGAAAAAATCTTAAGGGCAGCCAGAGAGAAAGGTCGGGTTACCCACAAAGGGAAGCCCATCAGACTAACAGCACATCTCTCGGCAGAAACTCTACAAGCCAGAAGAGAGTGGGGGCCAATATTCAACGTTCTTAAAGAAAAGAAGTTTCAACCCAGAATTTCATATCCAGCCAAACTAAGTTTCATCAGTGAAGGGGAAATAAAATCCTTTACAGATAAGCAAATGCTTAGAGATTTTGTCACCACCAGGCCTGCCTTACAAGAGACCCTGAAGGAAGCCCTAAACATGGAAAGGAACAACCGGTACCAGCCATTGCAAAAACATGCCAAAATGTAAAGACCATCGAGGCTAGGAAGAAACTGCATCAACTAACGAGCAAAATAACCAGTTAATATCATAATGACAGGATCAAGTTCACACATAACAATATTAACCTTAAATGTAAATGGACTAAATGCTCCAATTAAAAGACACAGACTGGCAAACTGGATAAAGAATCAAGACCCATCAGTCTGCTGTATTCAGGAGATCCATCTCACATGCAGAGACATACATAGGCTCAAAATAAAGGGATGGAGGAAGATCTACCAAGCAAATGGAGAACAAAAAAAAGCAGGGGTTGCGATCCTAGTCTCTGATAAAACAGACTTTAAACCCTCAAAGATCAAAAGAGACAAAGAAGGCCATTACATAATGGTAAAGGGATCAATTCAACAGGAAGAGCTAACTATCCTAAATATATATGCACCCAATACAGGAGCACCCAGATTCATAAAGCAAGTCCTTAGAGACTTACAAAGAGACTTAGACTCCCATACAATAATAATGGGAGACTTCAACACTCCACTGTCAACATTAGACAGATCAACGAGACAGAAAGTTAACAAGGATAGCCAGGAATTGAACTCATCTCTGCACCAAGCAGACCTAATAGACATCTATAGAACTCTCCACCCCAATTCAACAGAATATACATTCTTCTCAGCACCACATCACACTTATTCCAAAATTGACCACATAATTGGAAGTAAAGCACTCCTCAGCAAATGTAAAAGAACAGAAATTATAACAAACTGTCTCTCAGACCACAGTGCAGTCAAACAGAACTCAGGACTAAGAAACTCAATCAAAACCACTCAACTACATGGAAACTGAACAACCTGCTCCTGAATGACTACTGGGTACATAACGAAATGAAGGCAGAAATAAAGATGTTCTTTGAAACCAATGAGAACAAAGATACAACATACCAGAATCTCTGGGACACATTTAAAGCAGTGTGTAGAGGGAAATTTATAGCACTAAATGCCCACAAGAGAAAACAGGAAAGATCTAAAATTGACACTCTAACATCACAATTAAAAGAACTAGAGTGGCAAGAGCAAACACATTCAAAAGCTAGTAGAAGGCAAGAAATAACTAAGATCAGAGCAGAACTGAAGGAGATAGAGACACAAAAAACGCTCCAAAAAATCAATGAATCCAGGAGTTGGTTTTTTGAAAAGATCAACAAAATTGACAGACTGCTAGGAAGACTAATAAGGAAGAAAATAGAGAGGAATCAAATAGACACAATAAAAAATGATAAAGGGGATATCACCACCGACCCCACAGAAATACAAACTACCATCAGAGAATACTATAAACACCTCTATGCAAATCAACTAGAAAATCTAGAAGAAATGGATAATTTCCTGGACACTTACACTCTTCCAAGACTAAACCAGGAAGAAGTTGAATCCCTGAATAGACCACTAACAGGCTCTGAAATTGAGGCAATAATTAGTAGCCTACCAACCAAAAAAAGTCCAGGACCAGATGGATTCACAGCTGAATTCTACCAGAGGTACAAGGAGGAGCTGGTACCATTTCTTCTGAAACTATTCCAATCAATAGAAAAAGAGGGAATCCTCCCTAACTCTTTTTATGAGGCCAACATCATTCTGATACCAAAGCCTGGCAGAGACACAACAAAAAAAGAAAATTTTAGACCAATATCCCTGATGAACATCGATGCAAAAATCCTCAATAAAATACTGACAAACTGGATTCAGCAGCACATCAAAAAGCTTATCCACCATGATCAAGTGGGCTTCATCCCTGGGATACAAGGCTGGTTCAACATTCGCAAATCAATAAACGTAATCCAGCATATCAACAGAACCAAAGACAAGAACCACATGATTATCTCAATAGATGCAGAAAAGGCTTTTGACAAAATTCAACAGCCCTTCATGCTAAAAACGCTCAATAAATTCGGTATTGAGGGAACGTACCTCAAAATAATAAGAGCTATTTATGACAAACCCACAGCTAATATCATACTGAATGGGCAAAAACTGGAAAAATTCCCTTTGAAAACTGGCACAAGACAGGGATGCCCTCTCTCACCACTCCTATTCAACATAGTGTTGGAAGTTCTGGCTAGGGCAATCAGGCAAGAGAAAGAAATCAAGGGTATTCAGTTAGGAAAAGAAGAAGTCAAATTGTCCCTGTTTGCAGATGACATGATTGTATATTTAGAAAACCCCATTGTCTCAGCCCAAAATCTCCTTAAGCTGATAAGCAACTTCAGCAAAGTCTCAGGATACAAAATTAATGTGCAAAAATCACAAGCATTCTGATACACCAGTAACAGACAAACAGAGAGCCAAATCATGAATGAACTTCCATTCACAATTGCTTCAAAGAGAATAAAATACCTAGGAATCCAACTTACAAGGGATGTAAAGGACCTCTTCAAGGAGAACTACAAACCACTGCTCAGTGAAATCAAAGAGGACACAAACAAATGGAAGAACATACCATGCTCATGGATAGGAAGAATCAATATCGTGAAAATGGCCATACTGCCCAAGGTTATTTATAGATTCAATGCCATCCCCATCAAGCTACCAATGACTTTCTTCACAGAATTGGAAAAAACTGCTTTAAAGTTCATATGGAACCAAAAAAGAGCCCGCATTGCCAAGACAATCCTAAGTCAAAAGGACAAAGCTGGAGGCGTCACGCTACCTGACTTCAAACTATACTACAAGGCTACAGTAACCAAAACAGCATGGTACTGGTACCAAAACAGAGATATAGACCAATGGAACAGAACAGAGTCCTCAGAAATAATACCACACATCTACAGCCATCTGATCTTTGACAAACCTGAGAGAAACAAGAAATGGGGAAAGGATTCCCTATTTAATAAACGGTGCTGGGAAAATTGGCTAGCCATAAGTAGAAAGCTGAAACTGGATCCTTTCCTTACTCCTTATATGAAGATTAATTCAAGATGGATTAGAGACTTAAATGTTAGACCTAATACCATAAAAACCCTAGAAGAAAACCTAGGTAGTACCATTCAGGACATAGGCATGGGCAAAGACTTCATGTCTAAAACACCAAAAGCAATGGCAGCAAAAGCCAAAATTGACAAATGGGATCTAATTAAACTAAAGAGCTTCTGCAGAGCAAAAGAAACTACCATCAGAGTGAACAGGCAACCTACAGAACGGGAGAAAATTTTTGCAATCTACTCATCTGACAAAGGGCTAATATCCAGAATCTACAAAGAACTCAAACAAATATACAAGAAAAAAAAAAACAAACAACCCCATCAAAAAGTGGGCAAAGGATATGAACAGACATTTCTCAAAAGAACACATTCATACAGCCAACAGACACATGAAAAAATGCTCATCATCACTCGCCATCAGAGAAATGCAAATCAAAACCACAATGAGATACCATCTCACACCAGTTAGAATGGCAATCATTCAAAAGTCAGGAAACAACAGGTGTTGGAGAGGATGTGGAGAAATAGGAACACTTTTACATTGTTGGTGGGATTGTAAACTAGTTCAACCATTATGGAAAACAGTATGGCAATTCCTCAAGGATCTAGAACTAGATGTACCGTATGACCCAGCCATCCCACTACTGGGTATATACCCAAAGGATTATAAATCATGCTGCTATAAAGACACATGCACACGTATGTTTATTGCAGCACTATTCACAATAGCAAAGACTTGGAATCAACCCAAATGTCCATCTGTGACAGACTGGATTAAGAGAATGTGGCACATATACACCGTGGAATACTATGCAGCCATAAAAAAGGATGAGTTTGCATCCTTTGTAGGGACATGGATGCAGCTGGAAACCATCATTCTTAGCAAACTATCACAAGAAGAGAAAACCAAACACGGCATGTTCTCACTCATATGTGGGAACTGAACAATGACATCACATGGACTCGGGAAGGGGAACATCACACACTGGGGCCTATCATGGGGAGGAAGGAGGAGGGAGGTATTGCATTGGGAGTTATACATGATATAAATGATGAATTGATGGGTGCTGACGAGTTGATGAGTGCAGAACACCAACATGGCACAAGTATACATATGTAACAAACCTGCACGTTATGCACATGTACCCTAGAACTTAAAGTGTAATAAAAAAAAAAAAGAAAAAGAAAGAAAAAAAGAAATTGATGCTCACTGTAGAAACAACAGAAAATGCAGGTGAGCAAAAAGAACAAAATAAAATCCTTTGTAATATCATGAAAAAAAAAAAGTAAAACATCAAATGTCAGCAAAGATGTAGAGAAAAATGAATCCTTGTATATTACTGGTGAGAATGGAAAATGGTACAGCCATTACAGAAAATGGTACAGAGAACCACCATATGACTCAGCAACCCTCTTTTGGGTATTTATCTAGAGGAATGAAAATCAAAATATTGAAGAGATATTTGTACTTCCATGTTTATTGTAGCATTATTCAAATAGTTAAGAGCTAGAAACAACCTAAATGTTCATGGATGGATGGATAAATGAATAAAGAAAATGTAGGGGTATGTGTGTGTGTGTGTGTGTGTATGTATTTATATACACAGTAGAAAATTCTCCAGCCATTAAGAAAGAAGGAACTGTCATGTGCTAAAACATGGATGGACTTTAAGGACATTATGCTAAGTGAAATAAGACAGTCACAAAAGGACAAACACTGCATGATTCCACCTATATGGATATCTAAGATAGTCAGACTCATAGAAACAGAAAGTAGAATAGCACTTGCCAGGGGCTATCAGGAGAAATGAGGAGTGGTTTGGTGGTTATAGAGTTTCAGTCACACAAGATGAAAGTTCTAGAACTCTGCAGTACAACATTGTGCTTATAGTTAACAATACTGTGCTGTACACTCAAACATGTATTAAGTGGGTAGATTTCATGTAATGTGTTTTAAATCACAATACAAAATGCACATACAATGCCACATTTAGATTTTCTCATAGAAATCTATGAGATTCACAATTGACAATTCAAAATTCACAGTCGACGACTGACAATTCACAGTTGACCCCTCTTCCCTGTGTGTTGTCGTAGTTAAGAAATGAATGCGGTCCTTGGATTCAGGCAGCCCTGTTTCCAATCTCAAATCTTAGGGATTATATTAATACCACATTGCACAAATTACCCTTTCTGATACTCAGTTTTATCTTTTGTAAAATCGCATAATGGTGCTTTCCAGGTAGTTAGTTTTTGTTTCTTTATGTCATTTCCAAATCACATGTAAAATATTTGGGAGGCAACATCTTATTGCATGGGCCTTATGACTCTGCCTTTACCTTCAGCCTCTCTAGAAATTGCGTGTGTGTGTGTATGAACATTTATAGTTATGAAACTTTTGTGTATATATACATTAAATATATATAATACATATTGATGTATAATTCCTTCTCTTGAAACTCTGGTCTATATATGGATACAATGATTATCATTAAATCATTTATAAAATACCTATTAAGGTTTAAGGATTGATTCAAAGACATACAAAACATTTCCTTTGTTTAAAGGATTTAAAATGTACCAGGGGAGAAGAATATACTAATATTATTTACTAATATATTATTAATAGTATTTAATATTGGCATATTAATATTAAAACTTCAAATAACCATTCATCAATGCTAACAATCCAGAGAGAACCAACAGTAAGTGGTAGAGTGGGTCAGGGGACAAAGCAGTCACTGAGGGCTGGATCATAAGATTCGCCAAGGAGATAGGATTTGAAGACAGTTGGCGGTTCAGTGCTCTTCAACACGTGGGGCATGTAGTGCAGTGTGGGCTAATGGTTCTACACGAGACATGCTCTGATTTTAGGTCACGTGTGAAAATGGCTCTATCTATAGAGCCACATGCTGTGACTGTGACAGTCCCACTGTCACAGCAGTGTGGAGTGGTGTTAAGAGAACAAATGGTAGTGAAAATGCCTGGGTTTGAACCTGGCTCTGGCACGTTTTAGCTGTGTGACCTTAAACAAAATATGTAACCTCTGTGTACCTTTTCTCATCTGTAAAGTGGGGATAAGAATATACTACATTATAGGGTCGTTATAAGGATTAGATAAGTCAATAGTTGTAAATTACTTAGGCCAATCTAGGCACCTAGGCACCTGGTGAGTGTTATGCATGTACTTGATAAACAATGAATAAATAACCAATCACATTGGAAGGAAGGTATTTCCTTTTCAGCTCTCTTTCAATCCTTATGACGAAGTCATAAAGAAAGTCTCTGTGTGGTGCCAGAATGACTTTAATACCTCTCTAGCCTTTGCCAATCTCCCACTGCAAGAAAAAGAAAATATCCCAAGCTCCTCTCTTTGACAGAAGATGATGTTGCAACAGTACTTAATAAGCCAATTTTATTGTCATGATATTACTTTTATAGTTATCTTCTATTTGTATCAAATGATTCTGGCATTCCATTTATGGTAGTTACATATAGTTTAAAAAATACATTTTAGTAGAAGTTTTTAATCAATTTGAAGAAAGTAGTTAATTTACATTTAAAGACAGTAAATAAACAGATAACAACAACAAAAAGGTGGTTTCTTGAAGACTTAAGTTTAGAAAGCTTTGGATTAAAGCAAAGCTGGTAATTCAGAGAGAAAAGAGAAAGTTTTATTCTTCTGTGTTGTGCCTTTTGCATGGTTTTCAGAAACAATGCCTCAAAGGTCCTCTTTTACCTAGGCAAAGTGCATGGTTTTGTCTGCCTTCCAAAATCACCACTCGCCTTGTCTAAGACACATGGTCAAATAAAAGTGGGCAGGGAATGTAAGCACTTTGCTTTGTTGCTTTAGGGGACCTCTTCTGTCTCCTGAAAAGTGTTTGGTCCAGCTATCTGAGGAGTTCCACTAATTGCCTCATTAGGCAATCTCAATGCAGAAACAATATTTAAGTACATCAGTGCAACTCTTGGGTATATGTAGAATTTAATAGCAGATGAAGCCAAATGAGCTGAAATGGAAAATTTATTTCTTTTTTAATAAGCCTTCTTAAATTCTCATTAAAAAAAGACAGTAAGCAATTCATGCTTTTCAGCAAGCTGTAGTTTTTCTTAAGTTGTAAATGCTTCTGAGCCATTTAGAGAAGCTTTGAAATATTTTCTGCAAATTATTCTAACATTTTCAAGTATGGGATATTTAATAAGAACTTTACTTCTTCTAAAGTTAGATGTACAATCTGTGAATCATAATATCAAAATGCACACTATGTAAATGTATATGTAATATATGCATTCATAAAGGAGAATGACCTTTTTAAAATATTTAAGGCTTTAGTAATTATGTTAAAAATATCCCCAACAATGGTTATTAAAATCCACACTTGGCTTTATACTTGCCTGATGTAACAGTTGTCCCCGAATCAGGGGACAATAGGAGTAGAAATACTGGCAGAACCAGGGAGAGGCAAGCTGCTGCCATCCATTTGTATGTTTTAAATTGACCATAGGAAAAAAAGGTGACCGAAGGACAAAGAGCCTCCAGACTTCCCTAAAACTCATCTGTCCTAATATTTGGAGTTCTTCAGCTTTCCCATCTCACTGTGTCTACCTGGTTCCCAGCACATAGTCACCGCACACCTAGATTATTACAAGTCTCCAAACTGCCCTCCCCTTCACCACCACCATCCCAGCTTGCTCTCGGTAGAGACCGATCTTTCTACAATCCTGTCCACACCCCCCATTTCCTCCTCTAAGAGCTCTTCTGGTTACACATTGCCTTCAGATGAAGGTCGAACTGCCTGGTTTTACTTTCGTCCTGTGCGACAATGTGGCTTCAGCTGCTTTGCTGGCACTTTCTTTCCCTTTTCTTCACACTGAACTCTCTGCTCCAACCAGACCTTCCTGGAGTTCTCATTGCTCCTTCCCAAATACACCTCGCACGTTCTGGCTTCTGAAGCTTTGCTGAGGCTGATTTCCTACCTCTGTGTCCTTCATTCATGCACATTCCACCATCCAGTGAGGCCCATCCTAAATTCAGTTCTTGCCGTTTAGACTGGAAGGACTTCTGCGCACAGAGCAAACCCAGGCCTACCACTCAGCTGACTCTTCCTGCGGCAGTTTCTTTCTGTACCATGGATTGCCACTTACATTTTTATGTGTGTTTATTGTCAAGTCTTTTGCATTCGATTTGAAGGTGTTGAAGGGCAGAGACCATCTCATAGCATTGGGTGTGCCTTGTTTATAGTAGGTGTTCGATAAATCGATTGATTAATTGCTCAATTATGTACTTTGCTGGTATGTTTTTGTAAAACAATCAGCTATAATTTTGGACACCTATTAGAAGTTCCTAAAGTCTGGAAGAGCTTTCTGGGGAATCGATGATCTATGATAAGAATTAGATTTTAATTCCTCTCAGTTTTGAGCTTCTGTAGAACTTAGCACTGTATGGTGAAAACAGGGATAGTCAATAAATGTTAAAGAACCAATTAATGAGTGAACGGAGTCCTGAATTTGATTTTTGATTCTTATCTTCTCCTTAGACCATCTCGTATATAAAACCTTGTCCATTTCATGCCTCTGAAAGTAAATCATAAAATGATGTAATCTTCTTTCATGTGTTTATAGCTTGTGATTAGTAGCAATCCTCAGATCCACTCCAAATTTAAGTGCATAGAAAAATCTTTTATTAAAAAGACATGTTGAATCTTCTTTATCATCCTTGCAACCTAACTAATAAAAATCTTTGTGATCCTATTGCTGGGACTGTTACTATCTACCCCAAATTTCTACTGGAGTCAGAAAATTCAAATTATCTTTTTTGGATAGGATCTGCTGTTTGACTGTTTACTTTGAAGATATATGTATACCTACTGCTAGTGGAAAAATAAATTGATATAAGCTTTTGGGATATTAAGTTTGCAATATAAAATAGCCACCTTTAAAAGACTGAATGCCTCACCTGGGCAACATACTGAGACCCAATTTCTATGAAATAAAAATAAATTAGCCAGGTATGGTGCGTGCCTGCAGTCGTAGCTACTCAGAAGGCTGAGGTGGGAGGATCACTTGAACCCAGGAGTTCGAGGCTGCAGTAAGCTATGATCATGCTACTGCACTCTAGAGACAGAGACCCCATCTCTGAACATAAAATAAATAAATTAATGGCTGAATCCTTTGATCTCATAATTCCATTTCATAGAATTATAAAATTATCATGAATGTACACAAACATTTAACTCTGAGAATGTTCATCTCAGCATTATTTCAAATACAAATAAATGTAACCAACATAAATGTTTAGTCATAAATTAGACAAATTGTGGTAAGTAATTTTTATTTACCTACATAATTAGACACATGCACTTATTAAAAATAATGTTTAGAATTTTAAATATTAATTGAAGAAATGGAAAGACATGTGGAAAATTATGTTGTTTAATTTTTAAAAAGCATGTGACAAAATATGCATGCAATTTATTTTAATAAAATTAATTAAATATATATGTGTGTGTATATATATAAAATGAATGTATAGACCTCAAATGTAAAGAGTAGTTACACTTGGTAGGTGGAATTTTGTGAGAATTCTCTTCCTTTTTATATATATCTTTATGTTTGAAATTGTTTTTTAGAATAGATATGATGGTTTAAATATGTATGTGAAAAAATAAAAGATTATAAATGTTTACTTAAAGTTTTATAATTGAGTAACATTTATTTTCTGGCTCACCATTTGTAAAATAGAATATCTATTACCAAGCAAATACTTTAATAAAGTTTTATAAGAAAGATTACAACTACTGCTACTGTTACTAAAAACAATTGCCCTCAAAGAGCTTCCAGTTTTCAGCAATCTTACGTAGATCTAAGCAATCACATTTAGGAGATAAAAAAGAAAGTTGAAGTGTACAAAAAGTTTTTTTAAAAACATGGCCTTTTATTGTACCTTTGCAAAAGATAGAGATACATAGATCTTAAAATATAATTCCAGGGAGGGAATTCGGATACCTGTAACAAATGTATTCTAAAACAGAGTTCACTGTAGTTGATAAAAGCCAAGGATCTACCTCCTCTGGGAGGCAGATGGTGACTATTTTCAACTACCTGGAGGGGCTTTGAGACACGGGGGATTCGGTTTTTGCAACTCAGAAATTCCAAATGCAGTCAAGAAAAATAAAAAATACCATATGTGTCACTTGCTTTTTCTTCTTTTTGTGTCTCTTCTACTGGGTCTTTTTTTTGTTTTCTATGGGTCTCTCTTCTTTCATCCTCTGCCCCGCCCCCTTTTTTTTTAATCTCCTGGCCTGCTAGAAATGACTGAGTTAATAGCTTCCAGAGTGAAGTACTCATGCATGATTAAGAAAATAATTGCCCTCCTTTTTCTACTTTTCCATCTTGCTGACATCTTTTATCAAAGTTTGGGTTTGTGGAAGCCTGGTTCTCCCAGAGTGAGGTCTCTCCCTGATTGTGAGTTCGGCACTTTGGGAGGTACATTAACTCTTTCCTGCCACTAGGGGACCATTCCGTATAATGCTTCAATGGACTCATTACCATTTATTTACACTGAGCCCAGTTCTTCCCAGACTATGGGGTGAGCAGGTTGGGAGAGAGAACCTGTGTATACACACCTTGGGCAGCTTTACAGGAGGGCAGAACAGAGGAGGTGTGAATCCCCTTCGCTCTCTCTTCTGTGTGTTTTGCTAGCATGCTCCTCTCTTTACCAGGAGGACAAAACCCATTCTTTTAGTTACTCCTCAAGATTTGGCAGAATTTTTTTTTCCAGAAAGACTGCAAAAGATGGTAGGGGAAATACCAGTCAGAAAAACTGGAATACAACAGGTTACAGTTCAAACATAACCTGCTAATTGAGGCCATGTATTACTGCAAAGGGAGCAAATGGCCACTGAAGGAAAAACACAGGTTGAGAAACAGGAAGGGTTAATACTAGCAGCCTATGTGGGCACTCTCCCAGGATTTCCATTTGTATGAAAAATGAGACAGTCATAAATATCAAACTGTGCAAGCTACATGAACAAGTGATGAAATGTAGCAATTACGTTTAAAAGGGCGTCTTTTGCTATTAACCGTAGACGAAGAGGAGGAGCATGACGATTTGAAGAACCACATGCGTATTTGACCAGTTTCTCCTGATAAATCTCATCCACCCGACCCAACACCATTATCCCTTCCACCGGCAGCCATGCTTTCCCGCTGACTCTAAGCGTCCTCTTGAGTCAGTGGTTGAACTAAAATGTACAGAATCGGAGCTCACTGGTAGAAAAGGTTGCTCTACTTTTGCAGAGGGCTTTGTGGGCTTCTTTTAGCCTCTGAGAATTCCAGTGCATTGCTGTGAAAACTTAGGGTTAACATCTTTTGCATTGAGAATGGTGTCACTTAGTCTGTTAGTTCCATCTATTTACACAGCAGGCAGCTTTGCATTTGGTTGTAAAGAAGAAATGCCCCAGTAGGTTTTCCTTCTATGCAGAGAAAGTGTACTCTGGCCCTTTGTGGGTCAGACAGAAAGCGGAGGGGATGAGCTGAGGAAAAGGGGTCTCCCAGGTGTCCTTGACTGCAGCCCCTTCACTAAGGAGAAGCCAGAATTCACCAGCATCTGCAATAAATATTTAATCATGCTTTGCTCTGAATCAAACCAATAAATGTTGATAAATTCCTTATTTTTTTTTTCCACAAGTCTGTTCACTTTGCTGTTTTTCTCCCCCTCTGGAATTTGGAAATGTGAATTATGTTTTTTTTAGTTGCTTTAGGCACCTCCCATCAGGTTCTGAATGACTCCATGTTTTCTAAGACCCTTGCATGCTCATC
Source organism: Trachypithecus francoisi (assembly GCF_009764315.1). NCBI lineage: Eukaryota > Metazoa > Chordata > Mammalia > Primates > Cercopithecidae > Trachypithecus > Trachypithecus francoisi. The sequence continues at coordinate 30,291,770 of NW_022681464.1, forward strand.
AGGGCTGGGTTTGGAAAGGCACGTGAGAAAGGAGAAGGACCAAAAAGAAGCAAATAAAGAAAGGGTGGAGGTCAGCAGAATAGCATCTATGCTCAGAGGTGAGCCGAGTAGGAAAGTGCTCAGAAAAGGCAAAATGGAAGCCAGCCCTGTGACATTATTTTGACTTTCTCAGATGGTGTTTGAGGTTAAATCAAAGTCCAGCTTGCTCATGGATGGGCACTATTGGATCTAATGGCTTCAGCAGCCCGTATGATTTTGGGGAATGATAAATTGAAAGGTTCCTCGCTGCTACAGAAAAACCATCATTGTTATTTTAAGCTTAAGTTTCATTTGGGCTGGAAGAATTGTCCATTGCCTGGAAATAACTACTGCAGCCACAGCCGCTACCCGTCAGCAGGAATATCTGCCAATTGCTTTCTTTGGGGAGCAATTCTGTGTCCTGGGAGAAGTACAAATTTTATTTTATTATTTTAGCTGGCCAGAATCCTTGTTTAAAGGGGGGCATTGTGGATATGGGAGTGGTTTGTTTTGTTTACAATGGTGGCTCATGAACTTCAGGGCATATAGAGATCACCTGGAAAGTTTGTTAAATGCAAATTTTGGGGACCCCTCCTACAGATTCTGATTTGGTGGAGCTGTAATCGGAACAAGGGATCTCTATTTTTAACGAATACCCCAAGTGATGCTTGTAATATGATGTGCAGCCCACACTTTGGGAAACAGTGATTTGTGAATTTTAAGTCAGGATAATCTTATGAAAGAAAGACTTTATATTCTCACCAGAAATCCATGTAGAGAGTTAAAATTTTCTAGCTACTCCCTAGTGTAAGTCTGGCAGAATGGTGATATTCTCAGTGCATCCCTTCCTGAGAGATGTCACAGCAAAATGCTGCATAATATTGCAATGAAAACAAGTAAGCACTGAGTCTAGGCGTCCCCTACCACCTCTCCCTCCTGTAATCAGAATATTCCAGAAACTGCAGTCCTCATCTGGTCATGGAGGCCTTTGGCTTTAGACATAGCTCTGTCCTAGCCGTGTGGCCTCCTTTCAGGCATGAAGTCTCTTAGCAGTGGCAAGTGGAAAGGTGGAGTGATTTCCTAAAAAATTCAGAACTTTTTCGTGTTCATTACTTGACTTAGAATTTTTTTGATCTAAATAACCCAAGTGGCAGTCTCATCCCTTGTTTCTTTGATATTGGAGTTCTGTTTAACGGCGAATCGCAACATGGCCAAGTGAATCAGAATGTTTGTACATGTTTTAGTGTAGAAAGAGCTTTCTTTTTTTTAAAAAATTGACATTATTGAGGTATGATTGACTTACAAAAAGCTTACATATTTATATTTAATGTATACAACTTGATAAGTTTGGAGATCTGCATATATCCTAAAACCATCACTACGGTCTATGCCATAAACTTATCTATTGCCTCCAGAAGTTTCCTTCCACTGTCTTTATTTATTTACTTATTTATTATTTTGGTGAAAAGAATACTTAACATAAGATATACCTTCTTAGCAAATTTTTAAGTATGCAATATAGTACTGTTAACCACAGGCACAAAGCTGTACAGTAGATCTCCAGGATTTATTCAGCTTGTATAATGAAGACTTTGTGCCTTTGACTTATGCCTCCTCATTCCCCCCTCCCCCAGCCTCAGGCAACCACCTCTCTGCTTCTATGAGTTTGACTATTTTAGATTCTCTATATAAGTGGTATTACATAGTATTTATTCTTCTGTGTCTGGCTTATTTCATAATGACCTACCATTTCATCCATGTTGTAGCAAATGGCAGGATTTCCTTCTTCTTTTTTTTTTTTTAAGGTTGAATAATATTCCATTGTATATATATACTGAATTTCCTTTTTCCATTCATCTGTTGATGAACATTTAGGTTGTCTCCATGTCTTGGCTATTGTGAATAATGCTGCAATGATCATGAGAGTGTAGATGTCTCTCCTAGATCCTGATTTCAATTCCTTTGGCTATATACACATACATGTAATTGCTGGATCATATGGTAGCCCTATTTTTAATTTATTAAGGAATCTTCATATTGTTTTCTATCATGATGACAACAATTTACATTTCTGCCTACAGTATACAAAGGTTTTTTCTCTATATCCTTGCTCACATTTATCTTTTTTTTTTTTTTATAATTGTCATCCCAATAGGTGTGAGGTGATATCTCATAATGGTTTTAATTTGCATTTCCGTGATGATTAGCGATGTTGAGCACCTTTTCATATACCTATTGGCCATTTGTATGTCTTCTTTGGAGAAATATCTATTCAGGCCCTTTGCCCATTTTAAAGTCAGTTATTTATTTATTTATTTGCTATTGAGTTGTTTGAGTTTCTCTAATATTTTGGATATTAACTTCTTTTTTTTTTTTTTTTTTTTTTTTTTTTTTTTTTTTTTTGAGGCGGAGTCTCGCTCTGTCGCCCGGACTGGAGTGCAGTGGCCAGATTTCAGCTCACTGCAAGCTCCGCCTCCCGGGTTTCCGCCATTCTCCTGCCTCAGCCTCCCGAGTAGCTGGGACTACAGGCGCCCGCCACCTCGCCCGGCTAGTTTTTGTATTTTTAGTAGAGACGGGGTTTCACCGTATTAGCCAGGATGGTCTCGATCTCCTGACCTCGTGATCCGCCCGTCTCGGCCTCCCAAAGTGCTGGGATTACAGGCTTGAGCCACCGCGCCCGGCCGATATTAACTTCTTATCAGACGTATAGTTTGCAAACACTTCCTCCCATTCCATAGTTGTCTTTTCACTAGTTGATTATTGTGCAAAACTTTTTAGTTCGATGTAGTACCATTTGTCTATTTTTGATTTTGTTACCTGTGCTTTTGGGGCCATATCCAAGAAATCATTGCCAAGGCCAATGTCAAGAAGGTTTTTCCCTATGTTTTCTTGTAGGAGTTTTATGGTTTCAGGATTTAAACATTTAAGTCTTTAATCCATTTGGAGTTGATTTTTATATATTCAGTAAAATGATCTAATTTCATGTTGCTGCATTGATATCCAGTTTTTTCAACACTGTTTATTGAAAGACTGTCCTTTGTTCATTGGTACCCTTGTTGAAGATCCATTGGTCATGTATGGGTGGATTTATTTCTGGGCTCTTCATTCTGTTCTATTGGTCTATATTGTTTTTATTCCAGTATCATACTGTTTTTTAAAAGATTTAATTTTTTTAGAGCAGTTTTATGTTCTCAGCAAAATTAAGAGGAAAGTAAGAGATTTCCCACGAACCCTCTGTCCCCACATAACTTCCCCACTATCAATATCCCCCACCAGGGTAGTTCATTTATTACAGTTTATGAACCTCCATTGACACATCGTATCACACAAAATCCAGAGTTTACATTAGGATTCATTCTTGGTATTGTGCATTGTGTGGGTTTGGACGAATTGTATAATTACATGTAGCCACAATTAAAACACCATGCGGAGTATTTTCACTGCCTTAAGGGTTCTCTGTGGTCTGCTTATCGTTTCTCCCCTGCCTGAACCCCTGGAAACCACTGATCTTTTTATTGTCTTCATATTGCCTTTTCCAGAATGTCATATAGTTGGAATTATACACTATGTAGACTTTGCAGACCAGCTACTTTCACTTAGTAATAAGCATTTAAGCTTCCTCTATGTCTTTTTGTAACTTGATAGCTCATTTGTTTTTAGTGCTGAATAATATCCCATTGTCTGGATGTACCATAATTTATCCATTCACCTACCGAAGGACAGCTTGGTTGTTTCCAAGTTTTGGCAATTATAAATAAAGCTCCTATAAACATCCATGTGCAGATTTTTGTATGGACATGTTTTCTTTGGTGTAAATATCAAGGAGAACAATTACAGATCTTTTGGGAAGAGTATGTTCAGTTTTGTAAGCAATAGCCAAATGGTTTTCCGAAGTGGCTATATACCATTTTGCATTTCCATCAGAAACAAATGAGAGTTCCTTTCATTCCACATTCTCACCAGCATATGGTATTGTCAGTGTTTTCGATTTTCAGTTTCATAGGTGTGTAGTATTATCTTGTTATTGTTTTAATTCACATTTTTCTGATGACATATGACATGGAGCATTTTTTTACCTGCTTATTTGCCATCTGTATATCTTCTTTGGTAAAGTGCCTGTTAAGGTCTTTGGCCTATATTTTAATAGAAAAGTTTATTCTCTTGTTGAGTTTTAAGTGTCCTTTATGTTTGGATAACAGTCCTTTTTCAGATGTGTCTTTTGAAGGTATTTTCCTTTAGTGTGTGACTTGTCTTCTCATTTTCTTGACATTATCTATTGCAGAGTAAAGGTTTTTAATTTTAATGAAGTCTAGTTTAGCAATGATTTATTTCACAGTTAGGACTTGATAATCTTATATTTAGGTCTATGATCCATTTTGAGTTAATTTCTGTGAAGGAAATAAGGTCTGTGTCTAGATTCTTTTTGTGTGTATGCCTGTGGGTATCCAGCTATTCCAGCATCATTTGTTGAAGACTATCTTTGCTTGATTGTATTGCCTTTGCTCCTTTGTCAAAGATGAGTAAATTTACGTGGGTTACTATGCTGTTTTGATTACTGTAGCTTTGCAGTATATTTTTAATTTGGAATGCATGATACTTCCAGCTTTGTTCTTTTTGCTTAAAATTGCTTTGGCTGTTTTCAGTCTTTTGTGGTTACATACGAATTTCAGAATTGTTTTTTCCATAGAAAGAATTTTAGGATTGTTTTTTCCATAGAAAGAAATTCCTAGGAAGACAGTTCATTCATGATACAATGTATTGTGGTGAAAAAGCCCTGTACTTAGAATCTGAGATGCCAGATTCTAAGTTTATTTATTTATTTCAAATTATATTTTAATAAATATATTAGCAATATCTTGCTTAATTTTGCATGCTTTTGAACTCTGAATGAACAAAACTACATGGCAAGAATAATTTTGTCATTTGCCTCTTTCACTCAGAAATATGCCTATCAGACTCATATTGCTTGTTTGTGCAGCAAGCGTCCACAAAATCATATTCCAAAATCCAAGGTAATTTTGCTGAGTTTGACAGTGAAATATGATGTAAACTGATGTGCAGCTGTTTGGCATCCATCCTCATCCATGGGTTGAAACATTCCTATAGGTTTATTTAACAGAGGAGGAAGCAAAGACTCAGTAAATGAAAATGATTCGCCTGAAGCTTTAGTGGACAGAACCTGGAATTCAGCTTCCTTGTCCTAAATCTGGCGTTCATTCCCTCTGTAGCGTCTTTTAGCTCTTTAAGGACTTCCTTTCTGGGGAAAATCCTCATATCCCAGACCCCACTATGAGCGGCAGTACTCTGAGAAAGTCACTTTCTCTCTTGGAGCCTTCATTTATCAATCATAAATCAAAGATGATAATAACCTACTGTGCAGGTAGTTGTAAGGATAAAATAAAATGAGTATACAATACTTGGTGAGTATTAGATAGTCAAAGAGCAAAATAATTATGTTTTTTAAAAAATTCTGGGTTCAGAGTTTGCCGTTTATCAATGATGTGGCAATTGACAAGCCACGTTGTTACCCTGGCCCTGGAATGGGATAACAATGCCTATCTAGTTCAGGTAATAGAGAGGAATGAATAAGGTAATACATGCAGGAATGCTTTGCAAAAGAATGCTACTATCCACACCTTATCATCATTTACAAACTTCTCCAAGAAATTGAATGTTGGATTATAGAATATTTGTTCTTCTGTACGTAGCTTTAGTCATAGCGTACTCTTGGGCCCTCTGCCTCAGGGTATTCTATAAGGTAGGCGTGAATTTATTAATATCTTTACTATTTCTTAAAATAGGAAAAGCTATGTCATAAAGACATAGACTCTGCAAGTGAATCATGTATTCTAAAATCCAGGGCCTGCAGATCATTTGTAAGAATGTCAGAGCATGTTCTGTGACCAATGTATCCATAATTCCAAGCCCCCTCTCTCTCTACCCTGGGTCAAAACCAGTGCCGATGAATGAAGGAGCCCATGAACGAAACCAGGCCAAGGTGAATGTAATACTAAGGAAGTCTTTAGTTCTGAAATTCCCTACTTCTTTGTGCTCTTTTCATCTGTCCATGGAGAGCATAAACATCAGAAAAAACTAGCAGTGGTACAATTTTCCTAGCAAAGCTATAGCACAAGCCAGGAAAAAATTCTTAACCTTCATCCTATCTCCCATTCCTTTCCTCCCATGGCCAGTGACTGTGTCCTGTTGGACTGGGAAAATGAGGGGAGACTAAAAAGGCCAATATGCAGTTCCCTCGACACTAGGTTGGATCCTTGGATGTAAAGGGAGAAATTTCTGGGCAGTCCCTTTGTCAAAACAGCCTACCACTGCCTCCCAAACATTCCACCGCCTTGTGCCCCCTGCACCCCCATCCCCGCGCCCCCTGCCCCCACGCCCAGTTATTGTATCCTTGTTCTGTGATATCCTCTATTGTCCATTGTGGCATTTTATGGTCGTGGTGGTCCTGGGAGCGTCTTAGTCTCAAGCTCCCTGAAGGAAAAGCCCATGTCTCCTGCATCTTTGTTTTCCCCTCGTGTCTGGGCCAGTACCAGGTACAGAGTAGGCATTCAGCCATGGAATTTGATTTTCTGTCTCTGTGCTTTTGTTCTCTGATTGGCCTTGGCCAATCCTTCTTGTCAAACTATACTCCTTCTGCTTGCTCTGCCCCTCCCTTTTTGGGCCTCAGTTTACCATTCAAAAAGACATTTTTTTCTAAGGGAATTCGCACATAAGAAAGTGCTCAATCAATGTTTATCCCTGTCTTTAGTGAATCCTTTGATCACTCAACTGTTAAGGGATGTTCCTCCTCTGAACTATCAGTAGCTTTCAGTAGTTACCTGTGCGTATGCACCACAAACACCACAAATCCTTCACAATGAACATCTGTCATGTTAGGGAGATTAAAACATCTTTTATACATTTCGGTGTGTATACTATTTTTTTGCAAACTCTTTTCCTGAATCCCATACAAATAAAACAATGGTAATTTGGGGACCCTTCTTCAGTATTCTTGAGCCTGTGACCTGACTCTGTCCTTTAGCTGTCAACACTAGCCATTCCCAAAGGTAAAAATACTCACACCCACGAATCCCATTGACTCTCCACACAGTTTTTAATGTCAATAAAACCCAGATGTTTAATAACATGTTTTTTTGAAGCTGTTGATAAGGAATGATGGGGGTTTAGAGAAATCATGGAAGGGAAAGCCTCTTTATTCCAGCTCTGGTCTTATCCAACATCCAGCCTGCAGCTTCCCGTCACAATTCATTTTTATCTGCAATGGTAAATGTGCTGGGGATACCTGCGGACAGACACTCAGGCCAGGAAAAGGCAGTATTTGTGTAGTTGTCTTCTAATAAGGTCAAAGGTGCAATGTATTATGCAGCTCTGCGGGCAGCCAGACTCATTAGAGCGGGAGTGGGTCGCGGACCTGTGTGGGATATTCAGAGGTGGGGTTTCATTTGGGGTCTGTGCCTAGTGGGTGTCCTGAACTCTCTCGGCAGAACATGAACTGGGGGTGGGAGGAACATTGACAAAGCCCCAGCTCTGGGAATCTGGGAACCCTGTAGGGCCCATGCCCTCCTGAATCTGAGGTTTGATTTCCACTCAGCGCTCACTGAAGTTGGAAGCGAAGCAAAAGGCAAAGATGCTGGTGCTGTTTGCAAATCCCAATCGCTTCCCTTTACCAAATCCTGCAGTGCTGCCTCTCAGGTTGGGGGTAGGTTTTCCTACGGAGCATAGGCTGTTGAGGGAAGGTGGGCAAGGGGTTTTGCAAGGGGAGAGCCCTGGAGGTAGTACTTTGGTGCATTTCCTAACAGTGTGAGGCAAGGAGCTGAAAGGCCAGAGCCTGACAGGCTGACAGGCCTGATTGCCACTGGCATGAACCGTGCTAGGCAAGTGGAAGTGACTGAGAGATTGATTGATTTGTTTTGCTGAGGCTCCTTTGTGGTCTTCTGGGTGGATTTCTGGCCCCACCTCTCCGCCTCAAAGCCCTTGCTTTGCCTGCTGTTGCTTTTTTATTTGGGGGTAATGAAAATTTGTTATAAGCCTTCCCTTTCATCTGTACGTGGCAGGCTGTCACAGAGAAACAAGCCATTCTGCAGCCTCACTCCTGTCCAAATTGCTAAATGTTTTTTTTTTCCAATTGCTTCCCTAATGGGCCAGGATAATGGGAGCGGCATGCTCTCTGCCCACGCCGGAGATGCCAGCGCATTTGTCCAGCACACATGTGTGGTGGGCACCCGGCCCCTTCTGTCCACGGTGGGGCCAGCGCCTCGCAGCTGAGTGCTCGCCCATGCACCTGCCCCTTGCCCTTGAGGCCACCAGGGGCTCAGCACCCAGGGAAGGTGGGCCCCAGCCCATAAGGTGGCCCTCCCAAGGTGGCTATCCCTGCAGGTGAGGCTCTGTGGAGGGGGCAGGTGATCCAAGCCAGAGCCCCAGACCTGGGTCCATTAATGGACCGGCCGGGCCAACTTTTTATGGACTCCAGTTGCTGCTTTTTCAACAGGCGGGCTCTGGAGCTCCCCATGGCCGCCTGTTCCATGTGCTGGATGCTCAACTGTGGCTGACCCACAGCTTTATGGGCCTAAGTGCTTATCCAGGAACAGAAGTGAGGAGGTTATGTGTGATAAGAAAATAATTTGCCAAAACTGCAACAATAAAGAGGGCCTGGTGGGATCTCTTATGGTATGAATAGCCCCGAGCAGCTGCAGATTTCTCTCTGCTTTCACAATTATTTTCATTTTTATAACAACTAAGAGCTAAATGCCTTGTACAAGCCTGGTGAATCTTGCTTCGGTTTCCAATCCAACATTTCTTTCTCTTTCTGGGAATCTTAACATCCACGCAGCCTGAACAGAATGTCCTTGGCATCATGGCTTCAGCTGGTCTCTCCTTGGCCTGCTGACAACTGTGCTGCCCTGCTCCAATGCTGTACTCCCCCCACACAAGCCCCTGAATGCAGAGAGCTATAGCCGTGTCCTCTGGGGCTCTGGAACAGGTGCTCCTATTGCTGAGTTCTGAAGGCAGGGAGCTCTTCATCCACCAGGGCCTTTGAAACCACAGCAGTTGCTCCGTTGACAGGGGACATGCATTTGACTTGAGCACGAATGAGGCAAACACAGTCCTGCCTCTTCACATGCAGCACTACATCCTGAAGGCACCACCAGAGCACTTAACTGAGTGCCCGCCCACCATCTTTCTTGTGTGGGTGCTGAATGTTGCCAGCATCTGCATTTATTAATGTAAATTGCACTTTGACCTTGTTAGAAGACAACTACACAAATGCTGCCTTTTCCTGTACAAATAGATACTGCACTAGGCTCCTGGGCAGTGTCACATAAGAGCAGCAGAGGCTGTAACATTGAACAGAACTGATCCAGGTCACAGCAGCATCAGTCAACACCTGTCTGACCCAAATCTCTCTTTCCTCTGTGAAATGGGGATAGAGTAGCACCCACTTCACTGGATTGTAGGTGCTATTATTAGTTAAATGAGGAAATAAACATAGAACACCTGGCAGGGTATTCGACACCTTATTAGCACTCAATGCATGTTAGCTATAATTATTAGCGCCTCCCCTTTCTGAGCGCTTTTAGTCTACTTGGGAATACACATGTGTGACACAGAGTGATAGCATGACAGAGCTTGTATTAAATGAACACATTAAGTGGATGCATTAAATGGGCGATGAAGACAATAAATGCCAGAGGCAGGGCCATCGCTTAGGGCAGGTTTCCCAAATGTGCCTCATGATTGGGATCTCCTGGAGCACTTAAAAATAACAACCCCAGGACCTTCTCCTAGAGATTATGATTTGTTCAATCTGTGAATGGACCTTGGGATCAGAATCGAAGTCTTTTGGGCTAGGACAACATTTTAATGCAGGATATTTAGAAAAGCACTGTTCCAAAGAAATACAATGTGAGCCGCATGTATTAGTTAAATCTTTCTAGTAGGAATATTGTAAAATGTAAAACAAAACAGGTAAAATAAAATCGCTGTTTATAATATATCTTATTTGGCCCACTATATTCAAAATAGCATGATTTCAGCATGTAATCAAAATAAAAAAATTTTAATGAAACACTCTACATTCCTATTTTCATGTTCAGTCCTCAGACTCTGGTGTGGACTCTATACTTACAGCATATCTCAATTTGGACCCGGAAATCTCACTAGAAATACTTGATCTACAATTTTATTTCATAAAATTTACAGTTGAAATAGCAAATTTACACATCCAAGTTGTTCTAAATATGCTTAAAAGTTTCCCAATACCTACATTGAGTATTAGTTTGTCAAATAATTTTGATGATTAAGAGTTCAGATCCTCAGTCTCACTAGCCACATTTCAAGAGCCAAGGAGCCACTTATGGCCAGTGCCTACCGTGTTCAACAGCCAGCCTCTTTTCAGACAGTTAATATTTTATAGTAATCAAGATCCTTCCTCCTTTATTATGTCAAGACTATAGGGTGGAGGGAGGATGTATCAAGAAAGAATAGCAGTCAGGGAACAGAAGTGTTCGGTGGGAGCAGAAGTTTTGTCAGGAGTAGTGGGAAATGACGTCAGTGAAGACTAAAAGACCCAACTTTAGGTAGGCATCCTCTTAAACCAAGTTCAGGTTTTACTGAATAGGCAATGGGAGTCAAAGGTGGTTTTCGAGCAATGCAGTGCTGTGGGCAAAGCATTGTTTCAAGATTAACTGGATTTACTGGAGTAGATAAAATATGGAGGTGGGGAGGATTCATTGACATTGTTAGAGAAAGGGCTTAAATTAAAAATACAATAAAATAAAAATTGAATGTTCCTTGTGGGGGAGGTTAGGAAAAAAAAGGGAGAATCCAAGTTGCTTTTTAATCTCTTTAAAATGAATGAATAAATATAAAGATGGAAATAAGGAAATGTAAAAGGGAAGATGGTTCTGGAGAAAAGAAAATGAAGCAGGAAAGATAACTAAGTGTCTACTGTAATTGAGGATTAGGATACCAATCTAAATAGGGGGAGATCAATTTCAGAAGATAATGTGGAGTGGAAGTGATATTGTCAAGTGCTAGGGAACGAGAAGGCAATGAGAAAATAAACTGCCTTAAGAACTTAGTAAGTTACTAGGAGATGGTAGATATGGCCTCTGTACTCAGCAGACCACTGGACAAACATGTTTCCCCCCAAGTCATTAATCTGATGACAGGAATATCAGACAGAGGAAGGCAGGAAGAGAATATGATCTGGGGGATAAATGAGCCTTTCTACAGTTGTTGCTGACTTAACTATTGACTTTATCTCTGAATGTGGCAGTTCCTTAGCATTTTCCGTGGTCCCACACAACCCACCAAAGCCCCCAGTCTGCTTTCTCCACTATTACATATACCTTTATCATTTGGAAAAGTAACTGTTACTTAAAATCCTTACAATGAGATCTAAAGTTCCTTTTTGTTGTATTCATTCATTCTTTCTTTCGACACAGTTTTATAGAGTTTCTATACCTATCATGTCCCAGAAATTCAAGATATAAAGATGAATAAGGCAGAAAAGGTCTCTTCTTTCACAGAGCTGTTACTGCGGTGGAATGAAAGGATAATAAGCATACAATACAATGCAAGTTCCGAAGTAATAAGATTTTGGGGCTGGGAAGTTAGTTTAGTTCAGGTGATAAGAGAAGGCTTCTCAAGGACGGAGTTTTTGAGACTATTCCTGGATGACAGGAAGGAGTTAACAGTGAAGACATAGGGGAGGTCATGGAGGGTGGGAAACAAGAACAAAGCCCACAGGAGGAAAGGAGCGTGGCTGTACAGGTTGGAGGCGCTGAAGGAAAGCAGGTGTAGGTGGAGCACATTGTGCAAGATGAAAATTGATGGGAAATTAGCTTCTGAGAGGTAGGCAGAGGCTGCCTGCAGGTCAAGGAGTCTGAACTTTTGAGTGCAATAGGAAGCCACTGGAGGGCTTTCAGAAATGGAATGGCATGGTCTATTTGTATTTGTAAAAGATGATACTGGCCATCATGGATTAGTGGAGAGGGGTTGTAGGTGACAAAAGTAAAAGTCATTGGGAGATGGTAAGCAGGAGGGTGGTATGGTTGCTGGAGTTGCCATGTGGGGAGTGGATTCTGGTGGAGCTGGGAGGAAAGAGTAGAAGCAGGAAGGATAGCTGGAGGCTACAGTAATCAGGGCAAGAAGGATGAGGATTCACACTGGGGAGGAAGCAGTGGAGATGAAGAGGGGTGGAGAGATATGGGATCTGCTTTGGAGGTGGAGTCAACAGGACTAGCTGACAGGTTGGAACCAGTAAGGGCCTTAAGGTGTTTTATCTTAGCAAATTGATTGGATGGTTGTATCTCATACTACTGAGATGAGAAAAACCCCATGACAAATGCTCTTAACATTGTGACTTTTGTGCTGCTACTACCAAGAAGAGCCCATTGTTTCCAGAAAATCAACTGGGATTCTTAAAATTAGAAGCATAAGCAAAAACTAAAAAACAACAACAACCAAAAAAAAAAAAAAAAAAAACCACAAAAAACCAAATACAAATAAAATATGTTAAAAATGGGTGAAAAATAAATTAAAAATGTAAAATAGGTGATAAGCATAAGATTTATTACATTATTATCTCAATCTCAGTATTTGTGAATATTTGAAAATATGTATAATAAAAAGTTTTAAAAAAATTAAATGGCATGAAGTCTTCCTCTTAGCTAATAAATACCAATTAGAGAAATAGGAGTCTTTTCCTGACTTTTGAAATAAACGCCTGCCGAGGAGATTGCTGGAAGTATCAGCAAGGCCCCTCCTCAAGCCCACTAAGGCACCTTCAAGGGCGACCTGCAGCTGTGGTTTAACAAGTTCACGCACTGCACCCCCTGCTCATGTCTGGAAGGGAAAAAAATTAATAGCAGGGGAATTAAATGGCTACCAATTTGTGAGCACCCAGTCCTAATACGTTTATTGATTTTGGGTTCCAGTTTAGTGCTTGAGCTGTCTCTATTCATCAAACTTTCCACAAAAGGGCATAGATCATCCTGGAGGCGGGTGAGTAGCTCAACTGCTGGGGCTGGAACTGGAAATGTGTAGACTGTGGGTTCCAATCCACACTCCATGCAGATCCAAGTGGGGCCACGCGCAGCAATCTGTTCACTGCTTTAGTGTCCTTGATAAACATAAGATTGATCATAGAGGGACTGTGTAGCCGTGTATTTACGCAGAAGATGGATTTTAAGCCACAAAATCAAGGGACAAAATGACACTCTTCAACTAGCATTAAAAAAAATAATAATAAAGCATTCTTCTGAATTTTCAGATACTTTGCATCTCAAAGGAGACTTGAAGGTAGCTGGATGAGAGATTTCCAAGAGTATATTGTCTCCTGAAAGACATTAAGAAATTCTAAGGTGGGTCTAGAATGCTTTGTGCATTAGGGTGAATAAGGGACTTTCTCGTGTCCTTCTTCTAATACAACTGTTTGCTCTTGTGAAAGGCCCTAATGGTGAGGAGATTCAGGAAATTATAACCTTTGAGCTAAGTAGTGGAGATGTATCTCTAAATGAGACAAAATGGTTAAAAACAAAATGTAAGATAGTAATGCCATTTTTGAGGGTTTGAGGCTGAGATTAAAGTCAATCTATCTAAGATCTGGGTAATCATTGTAGAGTTACAATTGTCAGTTAGGAAATAGTTTTATTTTGGTTTATCTTTGTGGCTAGATATGCCTAGGAAGTTGTGAAAAGTTATGAAATTATATTTGTTATATCAAATTGGCCCCATTGCAATATGCCTTAATATCTAACCAGGAACATTTATTATCCTCAGTTAAAAAGGTTTGTCTGGGCAAAGTATTTGGCTAAATGTATGACTCTGTAAAATGTTTATACTCTTTGACCAGTAATTCAAGTAATTGGAGACACAGCTAAAGATTTAAATAGAAGGACAGTTAATGGAAAACTGTTTGAGGAAAAAAAACTGGTACCATTTTTTGGAGATTTCTAGTAGTAGATGACTTACTGGAAAAAGTTGTGATATATACCCACTATAGAATAATATGTAGTCATTAAAAATGTTCAGTGGGTATAATTAATGACTAATGACATGAGAAATTATTCTTATTATAATTAAAATGTTCAGAAGGAAAAACATGACATGAAAATGTATACATATATAAATATATTAATTATGTAAAAAATGTTTATAATACATATACACAGATATGTCTATAATGTATATTACACATGTCTACTTTATATAAATTTCCAGAATACATATGTGTGTGTACATATATACACATATGAATAAATAAAAATTTATTTATTTTTATATTTAAAGATTATTTATTGACTATATATATTTTGTTTATTGTATATTTTATTTTGTATAATTTATTTCATAAATATAATACAACATATTAATTATATATAATATGTAATTATAAATTATCTATAAAATAATACTTAAAAATATGTAAATATCCCAGAATGACAAATTTATGGGTGGATTTTTCTCTATTTTTCAAATTTTCAGGAACGAGCATGTATTACTTTTACAATACAATATTCTTATTAATTTTTAAAATACTACTAGCACCAGCATGACAAATAAAGTTATAAAGTCAAACTTTGGATACAACTACTTCAAACCCGCCATCTCTGAGCACATTTGTATGTGAACATAAGTATATATTTGATGTTAGAATTTAGCAAGACTGATTGGAGGTTCATTTCTGCAAAGCCAGTTCCACTTGCTCAAGGAGAATATTCCTTGTTTATGCTGCAGGCAAAACAACTAGGTTTTGTGTTTGGTTTTTTTTTCTTAAACCTCAGGTCTATTGTGAAAATGAGCCATCTGCGGCAGCCGTGGTGCTTTTCCCAGCCTAATAGCACCTTTCATACTGAACTCTTGGGCTTTCCAGGAGCTTCTGACAGCTGCAGAATGATTATGTACATTATATATATATATAGATAGATAGATAGATAGATACATGTATAAATCGGTATAAGATTGTATACTGGGGACCTCTGCCTGGGCATGCACCGTGATGGATACGAGGGTCGAGAAAGCCTTGTGGTTTGGTTTGTAGAATGCCACATGGTAGAGCATTTCTGCTGAGAAATGCCAGGTTGTGAAAACATTGCCTCCTGTCATAACTTCATCACCTCAGGAATGGAGGAAGATCCTCTCATCCACAGTTTCTGCCATCAACATACCAAGAACTCCACTGTATTTCTACTTTACCATATTAAAAAGGTTTCTCAGGAAACTTTTTAACACATGAAAGAATGAATAACTATTCAGTTGAGGTCATTTCTTCCTGGTGACTGAAGGATTGATCTCTGCACCTATCTACCAGCATTGCTGAGGAGCAACGTGAATCCCTCTGCTCTAGAGAAGGAGGCGGGGTGCCCACATCCTTATCATCCAGGGACAGGCACACAAACATTGTAAGCAATTCAATGATGGTCAGTTCCTCTCTGTCTAGGAAAACAAACATTTGCTACCATGGGTGCTATTTTATTAAAATCCTGTTTCCCTGCTTTGACTTGGTCCTTCTAAAAAGCATGAGGGAAGGTCTGCGCACAGGCTTCTAATGATGGCAGGAAAGACGTTTGGTGCAAATGTGGCCAAGCACGTTACAGACGCTCCTCTGTATGCAGCCCAGGGGCTTCACCTGATCTAGCCATTTTTCTGATGCTATATTTTCCGGCTCCCTGGCATCTTTAGAGTTTTGAATTTGGCAGCCTTCCTGTTGATGGAAGGAAGCTGGAAGTGCCTCCTACTAGTTTTCCTTGGCTCGTCACTGTCACTCTGTGCATCATCTAGCAGCTGAGATTGTGGATCGCAGAGCCGTTTGGATCCTCTCCCTCTGGGGCAGCTGTGGAAATCCATAAGGTGGTCTAAGGCAAACCCCAAGTCTCCTTGGCTAGCTTGGCACTTCCACTTCACAGTGAAAAATATATCTGACAGTCCACAAAAGTATCCCTTCTGGGCCTTCTTTGTTTAAACTTAATATTTCCTGTATTAAATCTTCTAACAATCACCACGAGGAAGGTTGAATGCTAAAGAATTCAAAATCAATTAAGACTCCACCAGGAAATCAAAACCTTCTGTTAAGCTGTAAAATGCGCTGGGATGAATTGTTGTCACCTGATAATATTGCACCAGAGATGCATTGTAAAGCCTGACACTCAAGGCCAAATGTCCCTTTCCACAAAAGCTACAATCCCCTCACCGCATGAAGTATGTAAGTGCTAGAAGAATAGAAATAATGAGTGATTATACAGCACCTTAAAAGGGGGTTCTTTTCACTAATATTGGTAGCAGACGTTCTTCATCCTTGTGACCACTTTCACTGCCCTTAGAAAAAGATTCTGCAGTGACAATGCGAAGGCAAGACAGCCCTGTGGTCGGTCATGAGTGTCTAATAGCGGGGTTCTTCTTCTTTATTTTTTTAAAGTGTAATTCCAAGATTAGTAACTATAGATTAAAGTAACTGCAGGATCTCAGACAGTGAGGACCAGCGGATCTCACAGTGGCTGAACACGAGGTCAAAGTCTTGATGGGCAATCACAATGCCTAGTTCCCAGGTAACGGGAAAACATTTTACCTTTAAATCAATGGGTAAGCAGAACCAAGAAGTTTTCACAGCCAAAAAAAAAAAATTACCATCAGAATTCCTCATAAACCATAAATGTTATGCCAGAAAGACAGTGATCCAGTTTACATGTATTTCCTCATCCTAGAAAATTCCAGAAAAAATAATTTAGGAACAGTGATGAGGCAAGCAACGTAATTCTGAGTCTTCCTGAATTTAGGAATTCTGCTAAATGAATAGATAATGCCATAGAAAACACACTTTTATTTCAAAAAGCATAGTCAATACTTTTTAATTATGGCTTTTGTGGTTTTTTTTTTTTTTTTAATGTGATGTTTGGATGTGGGACCTACAGATTTCTTCCACGTATTAGACCAAAGACCATGAGACATAAATTAACAGCTCAGAGGCAGTGATTGCTAAGTGTTTGTCCAAGTTTCCTGTGTTGAAGACCTTTGTTAGCCTGGGTTGACTGCTTTTAAGTAGAGTCTGCTTTTCCTTTGACAGCCCAGACCTCATTTTTATTCCCACTTCTGGGAAGAACTATTTGGCTTTTGTGACCTTTGCTGGGCTTTGTTAATGGGGTAGGCATGTTGTTTGGGGCTGGTAGGTAATTTTAGTAGTATACAGGTGGTTAATTCCATTGCCAGGGGTGTGGAACTCTCTACATGGTCAGTTTGCAGCATGCTCTCCCGATATATACACAGAGTACACTGCAGAAATGCCTACCTACTCTCAACGCAGCAGGCAAGCTGTTAGCAATCTTCTTTACATTACCTGAGGCCCACTCCATCACCCCTTTCACTTAATATGATAGATTGCAGGACGTAATATAGAAAAATGTAGTGTGTGTGGCATATAAACTCACAGTGCATATCGGATTTAATATATAATGCACAGAAGCCACTCTATAATACATAGTCAAAAAGGCTGCAAGCTGCTGTATTGATGCCGTGCCCAGTTTAGGAGAATAAGGCAGGTTTCCATTGCCAGAAAAGAGCATAGTATTCAATTTCTCATCCAGTATGGAATATAAATAAAACATGGTGTACAGTAATACCAAACTGCATGAAATGATTTCCCTTAGTACATAAACTTATAGCACCCCAGTCTTTGCTTCAAGTTGAATTTTCCCAGTTCTCTCAGATGGCAATAGGGAATTACATGACCTTCTACAGCAAGAACTTCCCACTTAACAGATTCCGGGGCTCTGCTGGGCCCTATGCTAATGGATGGCCATTAACCATCTTGGAGCTCTCTAGAACTCCCTGGAGCTTTCCAGGCTGAGTTCCTGGATCTCTCCAGAGTCAGAAGTTGACAGGCAGCTGTCAGTCAATTGAAAATTTCTTAAATCTATACTCTGTAGCAAATAAAAGTGCTCAGTGTTTATAATGAGAAAAGGCGATTGTGCCAACATGAATATGATTTAATAAAAACATTAACCCAGCAGATGTAGTCTTCAAGTCTAGTTATCTATGTAGAAATGCATACAGAGTAGGCATTTCCTCTTGTTTGTAGAGAGCTATTGATTAATTTTGCTTTGTAGTTTGTAAGGATGATCAGGCTGTTCTGCTTTTATAATTGTACTTTAAAATGGGTAGCTCTTAGCTATAGAACTCCCCAATTTCCCTGAAATTTGGTGCAAATTAGACACTGAAGAAAATATATTCTAGAGAAAATTTTAAAATGTATCAACATTACTGCTTTCATCGGGTTATGTGATCTAATGGGAAAAAAAAGAATGAATACCAGAAACCTCTGAGTTTAGTTTTATCTTTGTTCTTCCTCAGTGTTCTGGGTAACTTATTTTGGTTTTGTTTACTTCGTTCAACCCAAAATAAGTGTGGTTGGTAAACTTAGGCCTATTCCGCTGGATCTGTTGTTTAAAGTTTGGATGCTACTTAGGAGTGAGAATGCAGCAGTTCATTTGAGATGAATACAGGGGTACGTTCTTCAGGGCTTATACAGAGATGTAAGTCAATCATTCTAGCTCTCATGCTGATCCCAAACTTAGTTGTGAAGTCATCGTTCAGAGGGAATTTTAAGTGGCTACTGCTATAACTTTTTACTCTAAGTGATTGGAGTACAATGTCTTTTACCTTTTGTATCACAAACCTTTTGTCATTCCTGACCCTAAAATACAGGAAATAAATATTGGCTGGGAAGAAAAACTGTTTTATCAAATCTGGGACTTTCACTGACAGAGCAGATAAAGAACCTACATGAGTACTGGGATCCTGATCATTATTGTGACTCATTGCTGATAACATCAACCACCAGACCTGCTTAGTTACAGTCATGGCCTTTTCATGGTCAGTTCTTAAATTCTAAATGTCTCTCTTTTTTCAAATTTTGAAATAATTTCAGACATAGCGAATGTTGCAAGAATAGTGCAAAGAATTCCTAACTATCCTTCACCCATATTATGTTAACCTTTTACCACATTTGCTTCACGATTTACACTTTTCATCTCTATTATAATTACTACTCCTATTGATAGGCCTACATAATATTATTTTTTTCTGATTCATTTGAGAGTAAGCTGCAGGCATAAAGGGCCTTTACTTTTAAATAGCTTTTTGTGTACAAAGAATAAGGACACTCTCTGACATAACCACAGTAAAATTATCAAAATCAAGAAAACAATATTTAATAAGATGCCAGTATCTGATTTACAGACCTTATTCAAAGTTTTCCAATTGTCCTAATACAAACAGCTTTACAGCAAAAGAGAGAAGAAAATTCTGGCTCAGGATCCAGTCTGAGGTCACACATTGCATTTCGTTTTGTCTTTCGCATCTCTTTGACTCTAGAACATTTCCTTGCTCTGTCTTTCATGACCTTGTCACGTTTCATACAATGTGCCTTCCTCTGGGTTTTCTCAATGTTTCCTCATCATCAGCCAAATGACTCTTAAATGAGATTTTTCAAAGAGAAGGTTTGGAGGAAGTTCTCATTTTTCTTAGAGCATGCGATATTAACAGGGTCTAGTGTAGAAAGGAATTGAAACCAAAGCATGGATAGGTTAAGCCACAATATAAGATAGAAATAGGGTCACTCACAGAGTTGTCTTCATAATTGGGTGTGAAATAGCCCCAACCCTCAAAGCACTGCATGGAATTTAGTATTTTATCAAGACAGCTTCCGAGCATAGGTACCTGAGCTTAGAATTTTGTATGGAAATGCATAATTCACAAATGAAGGGCAATGCATATGTGCTTTTGGTTTCTTGCATCACCTTTTATTATCTTAAGACTGAAAAGTTAATAACCCAGTGTTATTAACTGTAAACCATTATCAGTTTACATTGTAGTAAAGCCCATTCAAATGATGATTACATATGTTAATGAGTGTCGTTATAATGCACTACACAGTACATTACCTTCAATAAATATAATTGTTTATGCACTTTAATGAGGGTATATAATGCCCCAAAACTAATGGTATTGACTGAATTGTGATTTATTGCTCTAAAACTTTGCCATTAGGAAAGGAAATCTTACAAAACCTTTTATGTTTACCTAACTTTCTTTTTGCCCCTAAAAGCTGCCACTCATCTCTCCCTCCCCCTGTTACAAGAAGAAAATAGCTCCAAGACGCTTCCACAACGTTCCCTGTCAATGCTTTTCTCAACCTGAAGAAGCAGGAGGTGGGTTCATTTTAAGGGCTTAATGAAGATCATTATGTTTACCCCTTAGTAAGTTTTAATGCATTATCTGGCAGCAAAACTAATGCCACGTCAGAATTTTGGCTTCAAATCAAATAGCAAGGAATAAAAACATTGTTTGTTAAATGACACACTAGGAATGGAAAATAAGGCCAGGGACAGCGTTTGGCCTAGGGTCCTGCATCAGGCCAGGAAAGGCACAGAGCTCTGTTAAGTTGCCTGTGATTGCATGGCTTTGACCTGCAGGTGGGGACAAAGAGAGGGGTGGCTGGACCCCATATAGTTCATTTTCATTCTTAGAGCATCTTTCCTGCTCTCCTTGGAATGTTTCTAGGAGGACAAATGTAGTCTAATTTTGACTATGAAGCTGAAACAATCCTCGTATCTGATAAACAACAATGACAACAACAGAAAAACATAGTTATTGTGCATAGTAGGTATTTTGTTTTTTAAATTAATATACGTACTAAAAACAAAGACTCGAATCTCCAGATGGGCTTCCTGTTGCCTATACGTTTTGGCTTTCATAGTCTTTGTGTTCTAAGCAGGCAGACATGCTGTAGCTAATGTCCTCTGCAAATATTTCATTAGTTAGAGTTCTTGGATTACTGGCTAATATGTACACATGCTAAAGTCACTGCTCCTATGCTGAACCTGAACCAAACACACTTATTCCAGTCATAACAGCAATTCCTTCTTCTCCACCCAAGGAATAGAATCTCATTTGGAGCATTATCTGGTCTCTGGTTTTAGTGTGCATATTAACCAGCTAATTTCCAGTTTATCTAGCCACAGAGTGTGCATCTGTACAGTAACTGGGGTGTGATCCATCATTCTCTGTTAGCCCATCCTTTAGCCCGTGGATGACACAGACCTAGCTTCCTGGTGAAAAGCAAGCTTGCAGGAGCAACTTTCTCCAAAATCCCTAGAAATACAATTCTGTCACCTTTGTGTGCAAATTTGCATATAAGGTCTGCTGGTTTTTTCCACTTCCACGGCACACTAATAGGAAAGGATTTTAGGAGTCTTTGCAAATAAATAAGACAATGCAACTTAAAGAAGAAGATTAATTCATCAAGATACTCTAAATGCCAGGTAGAAATGACAACAGGGGATCCACACTGGCATCTTGAAAGGACTTCTTGAACAACAGCAGTTTCTTAAAGCAGTTTCCCAGGATGGAAGGCAATCACTTGAGAAAGTTTCCAGCGTTTACAATGGCGTTCCAAGTAGTTTGAAAGTCAGTAGTTTTGAGACAAAAAAATTGACATTGAGATGCAATTTGTGGTAAGATCTAATTAATTTTTTTGCTCCTAAGAATAATTTATTATTTACACTTCTTATTATATATGTATTTTAGCTTCATTAGTCGGCAATGCTGGAAAAAATTATACCTTCAAGTCCTATTTATCAAATTAATGGTGCAATTTCATAGTGACACATTCCACATTCATTAAACCAAGTACAGTAAAAATGCATTTAAATTAGATTAGTGTGATGTAATAAAGATTCCAGTGTGTGTGGAGGGGGTGATAGTCTAGCTGAAGAGAAACACCCAGATCGAGTTGAAAGCAACTTGGAGATAATGCTTCAAAATTGATTTTGGCACTGGTTTAAGTGAAAAAATAAGTGATGATGACTCTCTCCTCTAACTGCCTCTGCTTAGCTATTGTCATGCTTTACCATGATAAAGGAAGAAGGACTCAAAGATATAGCACAATCCTCAGACAGAATGCTCAAAAGTTGCTCAGCCAAAGGCTATGGTAGAAGCTTGTCCAAAGCTTTTGAACTGTGACAGATTTGCACATGATGCAAATACTGTGCCCATCATCTTCATTAATTAGTTTACATTTGTGGATGGTAAAAATACACCAAGTAACCACAAGAATTATGTTACTGGGCATATTATACTTTGGAAAAATTAAGAAGGGGTTATGTAAGTTGTAACCCATAATATCTCACAAGGTGAGCATGTCACATTTCCAGATTAAGTGTTGTGTGTCCACAGCATTTGAGGATGCTTCCTCTTGAGTTCACATAATACAAACATTTGAGTAATAACACTCTTTTAAAATGTGTGCACTTACATAGATTTGCCTGTGCCATTGTGCTGCAAGGCCCTAGGAGGCTCTTAAATGACCTTTGTCCTGAGTTTAACACAGCATAATGCAAATTAGTGCTTAACACATCTTTTCAAGATGATGGAGATTCTTGGGGACTAAGCGAGATGATGTTAGTGAACAGGGTGAGGAAGTATGTAGGCCAACAACAGTCAGCTTGTGAGCGTGTAGCACTTAAATCTCTAGCAAACAGTTTTCTACAACTTTCTTGAAAATTAGGATGCAATCACTCTAAGTTCTGGATGTACTCACATTCTATTGAACATTAATTTTTATGGGAAAATTATATTTATTTGTAACTTGCTACTTAATGTTTTAAACCCATTGAGTCATTTAAAATAAAGATGGCTACGTGTGGAAGGGTCCTATCCATGGTAGTCCAATTGTCTGCTCTGCTCTTACAGGCAGTTTGCTTCAGGTTGCCCTAAGAAACATGGCTTCTAATATCTGGGCTCAGGTTCACCTCTGTCTCGTCTGTGCCCTTGCCCATACCTGTGACAGCTGATGTCATTTCTCCCTACTGTATGTTTTGCTCAGATTTATAATATATCCTTAATAGTCATTATTGATTGACTTAGATAATAACTTTTATTGCATAGACAATAAAAGTTTAATGAAAAGGTAGTGAGGACATGGTTCTTTGGTTCAGCCTTCTTTTTCTTTTGTTTAAAATTGAGAGCTTTTATAAAAAATGAAAGGACAGTGCTTGATCTTGGATTGCTGAAAAATATTATTTTCTGTTTCTGTTTTTAAAAACGGTAAGATCTAATACGAGTTCTCTCTGTTGTGGACATGATTGTTTTAAATATCCTGTTAGAAAGACACAGATGTTTTGGGAGACAAAGAAGCTCAAAGACCAACAGTTGGTAACTTCAGGGCCTGGAACCAAAAGTGGTTCATAGAGGGTTGTAAGAACTCAGATTCCATGATTTTAGGGAGATGTGCTCTTTGATGCAAGAGACGCCCCTAGTTAAATTGAGGAAGTTAGTTGTGGCCCCAACACAGAACTATATTTCTTCCATACTAATCCCTCTTGGCATTCTTTCTTTATCTGTTGCCTACCAGGATCTAAAATGATGACAGAATTAAGGCTGTTCTTTATCTACCACACCCTTCCCTGCACTCAGGACAATGGCCTAGTAAAGACTTGGCAAAGTTCTCTAGAAATCACAAAGGCCATTTATCTAGGCTGAGTTTAAATTTAATGTTCAAAATACATAAAAATTTACTATTGTAACTATTCTAACGAGGCTTGATTTCTCCCTCTGGTTCTGCGGGGAAATGTTCTGGCAATTTTGCCCCAGTGAAATGTGAGAGAAGGTGCCTAAAATAAGCAATACATTAGCTTTTGAATTTTTAGGGTGGCTTTTCTCTGATCCTAGAGAAATGACTACATCTCTCTTTTCTTCAATTTCTTCATCTAAATAAGGGCAGATGCTGCTCATTCGCCCCATGTGATTGTTACCGAGAAAACTATTTAAATTATTCTTAAGTACTTTAGAAGTGTAAAATGCTAGGAAATGCCAATTAACAACAACATAGTTCCACCTATAGAAAGGAAAACATTGGTGGAAAAGATAAAGTAACATGATCCTCCTAGAAATGGGGGAGAATTCTAAAATATTTATAGCCAGAAGCTAAGAATTTTCTCTTGGGAAAAGAAAAAGAAAATTTAAAACCTGCTATTTCCAGTTTCTACTTAGGATGTAAAGAGTTGGAGGAAGCATCATTTACAACCTAACAACAACACACAACAAGCTGGACAAACTCCAAGGTCACAGCTTTTTTTAACTCATCAGAGAGCTAAAATTGCTTGTAACCAACCAGCACAAAACCTAAGGAGATACAGATACATTTGGGAAAGACAGGACCTGAGCACTTGCTTACCTGAGGCAGATACAGCCAGACATAGATAAGAAAAAATCATCTAGAATAATTAATGAATTGGCAAAGACTGACTGATGACTGTGAAGAGACTATGTGTCTCCTTGGGGCCACAGATACAGGAAGTGTTTGCACTAACTTTTAGGTTCTTCTCTATGGACTACACAAAAAAGATTGGGGACAGCTACAAGAAACCATCCCTTGTGGTGCAAGAGGAACAAGCTGTTATGAAAGGACACAAAACAAAAGACTCCAACTGCAGGGAGAAAGTCAACATACACTGTCACTCTTAGAGAACTAGAGAAAACTCATTGTAGCTAATGGAGATAAACAGAAAATTACCATCTTCCCTTGGGAGAGAGACAGGATTATGTTCTGGGTACACAACTACAGCTAGGAGAGGGCCAGAGAACTGAGAAAATCACACTCCTAAGACCAAGACCAGGGACACAGTGCCTGCCCAAGACTTCAGCTTAGTTTGCATAACAGAGAGCACCTCCTTTCTTCTTCACCATCAGGCTAACAATCTTTGAGTACAAGTAACGAGAATACTGCTGGCTGAGTTGTAAAATCATGGGAAGAGATCTTCTCTGAAGCACAGCACAAAGAAAAGACCTAAAGCTGAGGATGGAGTACACAGTTGCCAAACTTCTGAGAAACCTGTCCTCAATCTAAGTGCAGGGTACCAATAGAGAAATTTGAAACTTATGATACACTGATGGTAGTCAAAGCAACAGTGAACACCCAAACCAGCTAAATTCCTAACAAGATTGTCTCAGACTTTTACACTAAGAACCTCACAGAAAAAAAGCATGTCCATTTCCATGCAAAAAAAAAAAAAAAAGAAAATTTACTTCACTTCAATATTTACTGCCTTACAAGAGATACCAGCCCTTCAACAAAAATTTATGAAAACCCTTGCATATGAAAAAGCAAGGAAAAGAATCCCAACATATTACCAATTAACAGAACCAGGCTCAAATATGATATAAAAGTTAGAATCTAAGACCAAGAATTTTAAATTATTATGACTAATATGTTAAAGATTATCGTAGAAAATATATAGAAAAATGCATGATCAGAAGGGAATTTCAGCAGAGAAGTAGAAACTATAAGAAAAATCAAACAGAAATATTACAAATAAAAAATACAGTGGCAAGGATGAAAAATGCCTCTGATGGACTCACTAGTAGACTCATATAGCCTAGGAAAGAATCAGTGAACTTGAGGATAGGTTGACAGAAAAGACTCAAACTAAAAAAACAAGGGAAAAAAATAATAGCTAAGAATTTTCCAAAATTAATGGCAGAGAACAAACCAGAGATGTAAAAATATCAACAAAGATTAAGCAAAATTCCAAAAATTATACATCTAGATATTTTATGTCTCAACTTCTTAAAACAAGAAACAAACAAACAAAAAACATTTTCAAGGCACCAGAGGAAAAAATATACACCACATGTAGAGGCATTAAAAGTAAGAATTACAGCAGACTTCTTGACCGAGATTATGCAGGTCATCGGGCAATGGAGTGGCATCTTTAATATGCTGAAAAGAAAACAAATCTGGCAATCTAGAATTCTATATGTCAGGGAAAATATCTTTCAAAAACTAAAGCAGACATAAATATTTTCTCAGGAAAACAAAAACTGACAGAATTAATTTCCAACACACATACACTTCAATAGGAGTCAAACAAATTTTTCAGAAAAATGGAATATGATACCAGGTAGAAAATTGACTCTATGCAAAGAAACAAAGAGTGCTAGAAATGGACTAAATGAAGTTGATATAGTTTGGATATTTGTTCCCTCAAAATTTTGTATTAAAATGTGGTCCCCAATGTTAGTAGTGAAGCCTAGTGAGAGGTGCTTGGGTCATGAGGGCAGATCCCTTATGAGTGGCTTGGTCCCCTCCCCTTGGTAATGAGCAAGTTCTTACTCTATTTGTTCACATGAGAGCTGGTTGTTTAAAACATTCTGTCACCTCATTTCCTCACTCTTGCTTCCTTTGTTGCCATGTGACTTGCCAGCTCTCCTTTCCTTCTGCCATGACTAAAAGCTTCATGAGGCCCTCATCAGAAGTAGATGCTGGCACCGTGTTCCTGTACAGCCTGCAGCACCAAGAGCCAAATAAACCTCTTTTCTTTATAAATTACTCAATCTCAGGTATTCCTTTATAGCAATGCAGTTTGGACTGACATAGAAGGTAATAGTACAGTTTATTTTACTACCTTTAATTACTCTAAAAGTTACCTGATTATTCAAAACAAAAATTTTAACAATGTATTTTGTGTTTAGAGCATATCTAAAAGCAAACTATATTATACAAATGCTAATAATAGCACAAAGGTTGGGGAGGAGAAATTGAGAATATCCTATTTTACAGTCTATACACTAATGTGAAATGTTATATTACTTAACAACAACAAAAAAAGCCTAGACTAAAAATCAGTAAGGATACACAAGGTGTAAACAACACTATCAAACAACAACCTAACTGACATTTATAAAACACTCCACAAACAACATAAAAATTCACATTTATTTCAAGTGCACATGAAAGGAAGATATACCATATTTTGGGACATAAAACAAATTTTAACAAAATGAAAAGAATAGAAATCATGTAAATTCTATTTTGTAACCATAACTGAATTAAACTAGAAATCAATAACAGAAAGGTACTTGAAAATATTCAAATATTTAAAAATTATGTTTCTAAGTAAAGGTCAAAGCAAAATTTATATATGTTTTGGACTGAATAAAAATTAAAATGCAATATATCAAAATTTGTGGAACACAGCTAATTCCGTTTTTAGATCATAATTTGTAACATTAAATGTTTGTATTGGGCCAGGTGCAGTGGCTCACACATGGCTCTAATCCCAGCACTTTAGGAGGCCAAGGTGGGTGGGTTGTTTGAGCCCAGGAGTTCAAGACTAGCCTGGGCAATATGGCAAAACACTATCTCTACAAAAACAAACAAACAAACAAACAAAAAACCCCAGAAAATTAACTGGGTGTTGTGGTACTCATCTGTAGTCCCAGCTACTTGGGATACTGAGGTAGGAGGATCACCTGGGCCTCAGGAGGTCAAGGCTACAGTGAACTGTGATTGCACCACTGCACTCCAGCCTGAGTGACAGAGTGAAACCTGTATCCAAAAACAAACAACAACAAAAAAAGTTGGTATTAGAGCTTTTATAAAAGAATCAACTTTTAGTTGATTAGTCTTAAGTCAACTGATTTTTGACAAAGATGTAAAGGCAATTTGATAGAAAAAGGATAGTCTTCTCAACACATGATGCATCAGTTTACAAGAACATTGGCCCATTCTTCATACTTTATGCAAAAATTAACTAAAAATAGATCACAGATCTAAATGTAAAACAAAATTCTCAAATTTCTGGAATAAAACATCAGAAAATATTTGTAATATTGGTTTAAACAAAAAGTTCTTGAATTAGATGCCAAAACTTGATCCAGAAGAAAAAATATTAATAAATTGGAGATTATTGAGGTTAAAAATTGTCACTCTACAAAAATCATGTTAAGAAAATAAAAATACATGCTAGATCCCTTTTTACAAACCATATATCTCACAAAAGCTTGTGTATATAATATATCTTTTAAAAAAACTCTCAACCAGGCTTGGTGGCTCATGCCTGTAATCCCAACACTTTGGGAGGCCTAGGCCAGTGGATTACTTGAGGTCAGGAGTTCAAGACCAACTTGGCCAACAAGGTGAAACCCCTTCTCTACTAAAAATACAAAAATTAGCTGGGCATGGTAACAGGTGCCTGAAATCCAAGCTACTCAGGAGACTGAGGCAGGAGAATCGTTTAAACCTAGGAGGCGGAAGTTGTAGTGAACTGAGATCACACCTGCTGCACTCCAGCATGGGTGACAGGGCAAGACTCTGTCTCAAAAAAACAAAACAACAACAACAACTCTCAAATTCAGGAAGATAAACAACCCGATAAAATGGATGAAACATTTGAACAGCACTTTCCCAAAAAAGATATACAGATGGCAAAAACGCACATTAAAAAAATTCAACAGCATTAAACATTAGGGAAATGCAAATTAAAATGACAGTGAGCTGCCACTATACACCTATTAGAATGGTAAACAAAACAAAATAAAACAAAACAACCCGACAATATCTTATACCAAGTCCTGGCAAGGATGAAACTCAATATAGAGTTCTCATATAATGCTGTTATGAATACAAACGTGGTATAGTCATTTTGGATAATAATTTGATACTGCAGGCTGGAGTGCAGTGGCGCGCTCTCTGCAAGCTCCGCCTCCCGGGTTCACGCCATTCTCCTGCCTCAGCCTCCGGAGTAGCTGGGACTACAGGAGCCCACCACCACGTCCGGCTAATTTTTTTTGATACTTTCTTATAAAGAAAAACATGCATACATTTACTTTGTGATATAGAAACACACCTAGGCATTTTACTCATGAGAAATAAAAACTTACAGCCTCACAGAAACCTGTATTGAATTGTTTATAGCAACTTTATTCATAACCATTAAGAACTGGAAACAACTCAAATACCTTTGACTGGTGAGTGGATGAACCTTGGTACATGCATACAGTAGAATACTACTCCTCTGCCAATGAAAAAGAGAAGCTATTAATAGGCATAACAGCATTGATAAATCCCAAATAATTTGTCACATGACAGAAGCCATCTAAAAGGATAGATAACATATGATTCCACTTATATGACATTCTGCAAAAAGAAAATCTGTAGGTAGAGAGTGCAGGTCAGTGAGTAAAGAGATGGAGATCGGAGGTGGGGCTGACTACAAAGGAGCAGGCCAGGAGCTTTTGGGGTAGTAGAACAGTTTTTTTTTTTTTTTATCATGACTGTGGTGTTGAACATACAACTTGATACATTGTCAACACTCATAGTATACCACAAAGTGTAAATTTCAGTGCGTGAAAATTTTTTTTAAAAAGAAATGAGTTGTGACAAACCTCCTAAGTGCACAACTGTATCTGGGGATACACAAACAACACACTTGAGCAAATTGTCATGATAGTAAGACATTAGATGGAATTACGAGGGGAAAGGGCATATGCCCTTCTCTATAGTGCTTCTGATAATATGAAAAGGGGCAATTTAGCCCAAGAACCCCAGAAACATGCAGTTGTAGTTAAGGAGGAGATAGAAAAGAAATAACATTTAATGAGTACTTTTTAAATACCGTGTGTTTTGTGGATACTTATTTATATAGAGTAACTGATTTATTTCTTACTGTGACACCAAGGTATCATTATTTCCATTTTACAGATGAAGAAACGAGGGCAATGAGCAGCTGAAGAACATACTCAGATTTGTTGGTCTTTCTTATCTATTGTTATGATTTCTTTCTCTGGAAGCTATAGAGTCTGCATGGGGTCACAACAAATTTTAAAGTAGGAGATTGTAGGCAACAGGGATCTCTCATTCTATTGCAGCATGTTGCTCTTCATACTCAATATTAAATACTGCCTAATACAATTTTTAAAAATTTTCACTTAAACATTCATCAGTGAATAAAGTATAAAATACTTTATTTTATAAAGAATAAAGTTGGATTAAGAGTTACATGATTTACAAAATTTATCCCTCATGGTTTGTTTCAGCAAGTGTTCAGAAATTTACAAATGTCTAGCTTTTTCTAGACGAGGATTTAAAAACCACATGGGGAAAAAAGTACCACTTTCTTAAAAACGGAGAAAAGGGCTTGATGTCAGAATAGGGAGAGTTAGAATTTAATTAAAATTGATTTTAGCTGAGTACAGTGGCTCACGCCTGTAATCCCATCACTATGGGAGGCCGAGGTGGGAGGATTGCTTGAGCTGAGAAGTTCAAGACCAGCCTGGGCAACATAGGGCCACCCCATCTCTAAAAATAATAATAAAATTGACTTCACTGGGCTGAGGTATTATTCATATTTTTCCCTTTTTATGATAACTATTGTAATACATATCTGGTATTTGACCATTTTATGCTACCGTCAATTAAAAGGATCTCCTGAGCATAAAATTTAATAAATGTCTAAAACCAACAAATACTTAAATAGAAATGTTACATTCTTGAACACAAAGACAGTGCTTTAGAGTCTATAAGAAATTGTGCAAGATGGCTGACTAGAGGTACTTAATAATTGTGCCCACCACCCTCCAAAAAAAAAGCAAAGCAATGACACCTACATTTTGACCAGAGGGACAAAAGGAAACTACTGGAATAAAGCAAGGGAATGGCAGAAACCTGTGGAGCATGGAGAAGGGAAGGAAACGTCTTGTTTCTGCCACTCATTCCTCCCAGTTGGGATCAGCTCAGAACCAGGAGGGACTTCTCCCTGTGGGAAGGGTAAGCAGGAATCCCCCAGTGGCCTGCATCTCAGCTCACTACAACCTTTGCCTTCTGGGCTCAAGTAATCCTCCCCAGTAGCTTGGACCACAGGAACATGCCCAAATCTTTCAAATCTCTAGTATGAATGCCAGAAGTCAAACTGGTCAAAAATACAGCTATAATAAGTTATTATTATTAAAGGGCCAGGCACAGTGGCTCACGACAGCACTTTGGGAGGCCGAGATGGGAGGAACACGAGGTCAGGAGATCGAGACCATCCTGGCTAACACAGTGGAACCCCGTCTCTACTAAAAATGCAAAAAAAAAAAAAAAAAAAAAAATAAGCCGGGCGTAGTGGCGGGCACCTGTAGTCCCAGCTACTTGGGAGGCTGAGGCAGGAGAATGACGTGAGCCTGGGAGGCAGAGCTTGCAGTGAGCCGAGATCGCATCACTGCACTCCAGCCTGGGCGACTGAGTGAGACTCCGTCTAAAAGAAAAAAAAGTTATTAAAGAATATACAATATACAATGGTGTAAATGGTAAGAGGAGGGTAAAAGTCTAGAGTATCTGTATGCAACCAAAGTTTTGTTGTTAGTGGCTAAAAATAGTCTATTATAACTATAAGATGTTGTTTTAGGTAAGCCTCATAACAATCACAAAACAAAAAGCTATTGGAGATACACAAATGAGAAAGAGAAAAGAATTAAAGTTTAGCACTACAGAAAAACACCAAACCACAAAGGTAGACAACGAGAGAGGAAAAAATGAACAGAGGATATACAAAACAACCAGAGAACAATAATAAAATGTCAGGAGAAAGTCTTTGTCTGTCAAAAATAATATTGAATGTAAACTGATTAACTTTCCAATCAAAAGACCTAGAGTAGCTTAATGGATTAAAAAACAAGATTCAGTTGTATGCAGCATATAAGAGATCCATTTTAGCTTAAAAGACACTCAGAGCCTGTAAGTGAAAGGATGCTAGAAGTTTCGTGTAAATAGTACCCAAAAGAGAGTAGGCGTGGCTGTACTTATATCAGATAAAATAGACTTTAAGTCAAAAAATGTCACAGGAGACAAGGTTTTACTATTTCATATATACTTTTAATAAATTATTTAATTATAATAAATTAATAATAAATGAGTCAATTTTTCAAGAAGATACAGCAATCAAAAATTTATGTTTATCCAACATTGGAGAACATATGTATATATAAATAGACATGAGGATAGAGATAGGTAGCAATATGATAATAGTATTGTTGTATTAGTAATAGTACCCCACTTTCAGTAATAGATAGATCAGCTAGACCAAAAATTAACAGGTAAATACTGGGCTTGAACTGCACTTAAGACCAAATGGACCTTACTGACATATGTAGAACTTTCCATCCAACAGCAGCAGAATATATATTTCTGTCTAGTACACATGGAACATTCTTCAGGATAGACTATATGTTAGACCACAAAACTAGTCTTAAAGAATTCAAGAAGATTGAAAAAGAATCTAGTATTGTTATTGACCACAATGGTATGAATTGTGGTCAATAGTTAGTATCAACAAAGAAGAAATTTTAGAAAATTCACAAATATGTATAAATTAAATAATATGCCCCTGAACAACCAATGGGTCAAATAAGAAATAGAACGTGAACTTAAAAGATATTTTGAGACAAATGACAATGGAAACACAACATACTGAAGCCTATGGGATGTAGAAAAATCATTCTAAGAGGAAAGTTTATAGCAATAAATGCCTACATTAAAAAAGAAAAAATATCTCAAATACATAGCCTAATATTATGCCTGAAGGATCTAGGAAAAGAACAAACCATACCTAAAGCTAGCAAAACGAAGGAAATCATAAAGATCATAACGGAAGTAAATCAAATAGAGAACAAAAATCCAGAAAAGTTAATAAAACCAAAAGTTGGGTATTTCAAAAAACAAACAATGACAAACGTCTAGGGAGGCTAATATGAAATAAAGAGAGAATACTCAAATACGTGAAATCAGACACCTGATTTTACAACAGACACCTCAGAAACTAAAAGGACCATAAGGGACTATTATGAACAATTATATGCCAACTGAGTGGATTACCCAAAGCAAATAAACAAATTTCTAGAGAAATGTTACCTACCAAGATTGAATCAGAAAGAAATAGAGGACTTCAACAGACCAATAACAAATAAAGTCCAGGTACTTAAAAACTTTCCAACAAGAAAAGGCCAGGACCAGATGGCTTAATGGCTGAATTCTACCAAACATTCAAAGAAGAATTATTACCAATATTTTATAAACTCTTAAATAAAAAACAGAGCCAGAGGGAATACTTCCAAACATATTTTACAAGACCAGTATCATCTTGATACCCAAGCCAGGCAAAGACACTGCAAAGAAGGAAAACTATAGATCAGGATCTCTGATGAAATATGATGCAAAAACCTTCAATAAAATATTAGCAAACTGAATTCAACAACACATCAAAAAGATTATACATTATGACCAAGTGGGATTTATCCATGGCATGCGGGTTAGGTAAGTATACACAAATCAATCAATGTGATATACCACATTAATAGAATGAAAGATTAAAATGACATGATTATCTCAGTTGATGCAAAAAAAGCATTTTTACAAAGTTTAAAATTCTTTCTTGATAAAAACTCTTAACAGTTTAGATATAGAAGGAAAATTTTTCTTTCTTTAGATAAAATTTTATTCACACACACACGCCCCTAACATTGTAATCAACAGGGAGCAACTGGTAGTTTTTCCATTAAGGTCCAGTATAAGCCAGGGATGCCCACTCTCCTCACTTCTGTTCAACATAGTACTGTAAGTACTAGCAAGAGTAATGAGACAAGAAAGAGATAAAAGTAATCAAAATCAGAAATGAAAGAGTAAAATTATTTCTATTTGCAGATGATGTGATCCTACATGAAGAAAACCCCAAAGATGCCACAAAAAACTAATAGAACTAATGAATTCAGTAAGGCTGCAGGATAAAAAATTGATGAATAAAAAGTAGTGTTTCTATACACACACAATAATGACCTAACTGAAAAAGAATTTTTAAAAATTCCATTATGATAATATCAGAAAACTTTAACCAATGAAGGGAAATCTTTGTACACTGAATACTGATGAAAGAAATTGAAAAAGACAAAAAATATATGGAAAGATACCTTGTGTTCATGGATTGGAGAAATTAATATTGTTAAAATGTCCATAAAACCTAAGCAATATACAGATAAAATGCAATCCCCACCAAAATCCTGATGATATTTTTCACAGAAATAGAAAAATATCTTAAAATTAATATGTAATCACAAAAAACCCTGAATACCCAAAGCAATACTGAAAAGAAAAAGTTTAAAATATCATATATCCCAATTTAAAATTATGCTGCAAAGCTATAGTAATTAAAACAGTACAATACTGGCATAAAGACAGAAACATACACCAAAAGAACAGAATAGGGCACCCAGAAATAAGTCCAAACATAAACAGTGAACAAATTTTTGACAAGTTCACCAAAAGGACACAATGGGAAAAGGATAGTCTCATCAATAAATCATGCTTGGAAAACTGGATTTAAACTTAAAAAAGAATAAAACTGAACATATCTTTCCCCAGACAGAAAAATAAAATAAAAATGGATAAAAGACCTAAGTGTAATATATGCAAACCATAAAACTTTTAGAAGAGAACGTAGGAGAAAAGCTCATTCATACTGGCCTTGGCAATGATTTTTTTGGATATCACCCCAAAAGCTCAGGCTACAAAAGCACAAGCAAATAAATGACTATCTCAAACCAAAAAGCTTCTGGCCATCAAAGGAAACAATCAAAAAAATAAGGCAACCTGCACACTGGGAAAAAATATTTGCAAACCACATATCTGATAATGGGTGTATACCCAAAATCTTTAAAGAATGCTTATAACTCAATAGTGGAAAAATAAGTAATCCAATTCAAAAAATGAACATAGGACCTGAATAGACATTTCTCTAAGGAAGACATAAAAATGGTCAACAGGTATATGGAAAGGTTCTCAACATCACCAATCATCAGGGAAATGTAAATTAAAACCACTATGAGATATCACTTCACACCTGTTAGGAAGGCTGTTATCAAAAAGACAAGAGATAACAAGTGGTGGAGAGGGTATGGAGAAAAAGAACCTAGCACCCATCAGTGGGAATGTAGATGGGTACAGTCATTATGGAAAAATGGTATGAAGGTTTCTAAAGAAATTAAAAATAGAACTACTGTATGCCCCAGCAAACCCTCTTCTGAGCATATACCCAAATAAAATGAAATCACTGCCTTATAAAAATATCTGCACTCCCATGTTTATTGCAACGTTATTCACAATAGCTAAGATATAGAAATAACGTAAGTGTCTGTTCATTGATGACTGGATAAAGAAAATGTATATATATCATAGAATATTATTCAGCTATAAATAGAATGAGGTTCTACCAATTGCCACAATACGAGTGAACGGGGAGGATATTATGCTAAGGGAAATAATCCACACACAGAAACATATTGCATGATCTCACTTATATATGGAATCTAAAAAAATAGAAAAGATGTCAAATATACAGCAACAGAGAATAAAACAGTGGTTACCAAGAGGTGGGGTGGAGGTGGGGAGAAGCGGGGAAATGGGGAGACGTAGGTCAAAGGATGCAAAGTGGGAAATATGTGGAATAAAGAAGTCTAGAAATCTCATGTACAAAATGAGGACTACAGTTAATTAAGTTATATTGGATTAGGAATTTTTGTTAAATAAGTAGATTTTAGCTACTTTTGCTAAAAAGAAAAAGTGTGAGATGAGAGGTATATTAATTTATTAATTTGCTTCACGATTGTAACCAAGTTACTGTCTCTCTCTATATATTTTATAACATCATGTGGTAAACCTCAAATATGTACAATAAAATTTATTTTTCAAGTATGTAAGAGATTAATATATAATAAAGACTATATTCCTACATATTCTATAAAAAAGTAATTGTTCAGTAATTGGTTTTTAGACCAGCTTGGGGGAAAAAAATCAGATCACTACCTCACATGTCAAGTAAGTTCCAAAAGAATTGAATATTCAACTATAATGAAGAAAGAAAAATGTACTAGGAAATTATTAGTCTCTTGAGAATGAAGAAGGCCTTTCTAAGTATGATATCAAAAGCAGAAATGAAAAGAAAAAAATTGATAATGTCAACTACATATAAATGTAAAACTTTCATAAATCAAAACCTTTATAAACTAAATTAAAAGAAAAATGCCTAGCAGAGAAAAAAAAACACCTGCAACATATAGGGCAGAAAAAGTATTAATATCTCAAATGTTAACACTACAAACAGTATAGACATAAACAACCCACTAGAAAAAAATGACAAAAACTTAAGTAAAAGTTACATAAAAGAATATAGTCAGCTAATCAATATATGAAAAGATAGTCTTACACTAAAATAAATAAATAGAAATTTAAAAATAAAAAAATTTAAAGTTTAAATTTAAGATGTCCTTTGTTGGAGTTTATCACATTGGTGAATAATAATTCTAAATACCCAGTTGTGGCAAGTGATATGGTTTGTGTGTGTCCCCACCCAAATCTCATGTTGAATTAAAGTTCTTATAATCCCCACATGTTGTGGGAGGGACTAGGTGGAGAAAACTGAATCATGGGGGTAATTTCCCCCATCCTGTTCTTGTGCTAGTGAGTTAGTTTTCATGAGATCTGATGCTTTTACAAGGGACTTCCCACTTCACTGGGCACTCATTCTCTCTCCTACCACCCTGTAAAGAGGTGCCTTCACCATAATTGTACGTTTCCCAAGGCCTCTCCAGCCATGTGGAACTCTTTCCTTTATAAATTACCCAGTTTCAGTATGTCTTTATTTGTAGCATGAGGACAGACTAATATAGCAAATTGGCACTGGGAGAGTGGGACTCTGCTATAAGAATACCTGAAAATGTGGAAGCTACTCTGGACCTGGGTAACAGGCAGAGGTTCAAACAGTTTGGAGGGCTTAGTGGAAGACATGAAAATATGGGAAATTTGGAACTTCCCAGAGACTTGGGCCTCAGAAGACAGGACAGTGTGGGAAAGTTTGAAACTTCTTAGAGACTTGTTAAATGGCTTTGACCAAAATGCTGATAGTGATATGGACAATGAAGTCCATGCTGAGATAGTCTCAGATGAAGAGGAGGAACTTGAGCAAAGGTGACTCTTGCTATACTTTACCAAAGAGACTGGCAGCATTTTGCCCTTGCCCTAGAGATCTGTGGAACTTTGAACTTGACAGAGATGATTTAGAGTATCTGGTGGAAGAAATTTCTAAGCGGCAAGGCATTCAAGAGGAAGCAGAACATGAAAGTTTGGAAAACTTTCAGTCTGATGATGCAATGGAAAAGACAAAGTCATTTTCTTTCTTTCTTTTTTTTTCTTTTTTTCTTTTTTTGTTGGAGACGGAGTCTTGCTCTGTTGTCCAGGCTGGAGGGCAGTGGTGTGATCTCGGCTCACTGCAACCTCCACCTCCAGGGAAAAACCCATTTTCTGGGGAGAAATTCAAGCCTGCTGCAGAAATTTGCATAAGGAACTAGGAGCTGAATGTTAATCACCACGACAATGGGGAAAAGGTCTCCAGGGCATGTCAGAGACCTTTATAGCAGCCCTTCCCATCACAGGCTTAAGGGGGAAAAATGGTTTCCTGGACCAGGTCCAGAGCCCCTCTGCTATGTGCAGCCTTGGAATTTAGTGCCCTGTGTCCCAGCCGCTCCATCCATGGCTAAAAGGGACCAGTGTACAGCTCAGGCCATTGCTTCAGAGGATGAAAGCCCCAAGCCTTGGCAGCTTCCATGTGATGTTGGGCTGTGGGTACACAGAAGTTAAGAATTGAAGTTTGTGGACCTCCACCTAGATTTCAGTGAGTATATGGAAATGCCTGGATGTCCAGGCAGAAGTTTGCTACAGGGGCAGAGTACTCATGGAGAACCTTTGCTAGGGCAGTGCAGAAGGGAAATGTGGGGTGGGAGCTCCCACACAGAGTCCCCACTGGGATACTGCCTAGTGGATCTGTGAGAAGTGGGCCACCATCCTCCAGACCCCAGAATGGCAGATCCACCGACAGCTTGCACTGTACGCCTGTAAAAACCACAGACATTCAATGCTGGCCTGTGAAAGCAGCCAGGAGTGAGGCAGTACCTGCAAAGCCACAGGAGCAGAGCTGCGCAAGGCCATGGGGGCCTACCTTTTGCATCAGCATGATCTGGATATGAGACATGGAGTCAAAGGAGATCATTCTGGAACTTCAGCGTTTAATGACTGCCCTGTTTGATTTTGGAATTGCATGGGGCCTGTAGCCCCTTTGTTTTGGCCAATTTCTCCCTTTTGAAATGGGTGTATTTACCATATGCCTGTACCCCCATTGTATCTAGGAAGTAACTAACTTGCTTTTGATTTTAAAGTCTCATAGGTGGAAGGGACTTGCCTTGTCTTACTTGAGACTTTGGATTTGGACTTTTGAGTTAATATTGGAATGAGTTAAGACTTTGGGGGACTGTTGGAAGGGCATGATTGTGTTTTGAATTGTGAGGACATGAGATTTAGGAGGGGCTGGGGGTGAAATGATATGGTTTGGTTGTGTCCTCACCCAAATCTCACCTTGAATTTTAGTTCCCATAATCCCCACATGTCATGGGAAGGGCCAGATGAAGATAATTGAATCATCCTTTTTTCATGGTAGTGAGTTAGTTCTCAAGAGATCTGATGGTTTTATAAGGGGCTTCCCCCTTTGCTGGGTACTCCTTCTCTCTCCTGCCACCCTGTGAAGAGGTGCCTTCTGCCATGATTGTAAGTTTCCTGAGGCCTCCCCAACAATGTGGAACTGTGAGTCAATTAAACGTCTTTCCTTTATAAATTAAATTACCCAGTCTCGGGTATCTTCATTAGCAGCGTGAGAACAGACTAAGACAGCAAGGATTTAAGTGAAACAAACATTCTCATTTATTACTAGAGAGGACAGAAGTGAAAACAGGTTTTTACACGGGCATTTTAAAAGCCTTAAATGCTGCATAGTTTTGACTCAGAAACTCCAGTCTTAGGAAGCTTTCTGGAGGAAATCGACAGTCTGGGGCAAGATTTCTCTATGTTCGTTGCATCACTGTCACTAATAGCAAAATGTGAAAATAGCCTATATGCCCTACAATGGGACATTGGTTGAATAATTTATTGTCGGCATATGGAACACTTTCAGCAATTTGCTGGAGCTGGCTCATACTGGTTTGCAAGTGTCAACTGTTAAAACTTCAGGAATTTTACAAGGCAGTTGTTGAACTGTTAGTAGCTTGAAATCAACCATGGTGGGAATATTTACACCATGGAAATCAGAAAATGCTACAAATTCAGGCTGGTTTTATTCCTTGGAGATCTAGTTCATAAATATCTACCAGCATATTACTGCTTTACATCTATTAGTAATGATATTTGTATAATACTAAATGACAAGAGAAAATGTTTACTATATTTTATGTGAGGATGATAGCATCTAAAACAATATGTATAAATCCAGCTACTTAAAAAACATAGGAAAAAGACTGGAATATGAGCCATGTTTTATTTTCTGAGTGGTTAGATTAAATATACTTATTTTCAGCCAGGAGTGGTCACTCGTGACTGTAGTCCCAACATTTTGGGAGACCAAGGTGGGCGGATCACTTGAGCTCAGGAGTTCAAGACCAGCCAGGGCAGCATGGTGAAAACCTATCTCTACAAAAAGAAAAAAAATTAGCCAGGCATGGTGGTGCACATTTACAGTCCCAGCTACTTGGGAAGCTGAGGCAGGGGGATTGTTTGAGCCCAGGAGGTGGAGGTTACAGTGAGCCAAGATCACACCAATGCACTTCAGCTTGGGTGGCAGAGCCATACCCTGACTCCAAAAAATATATATTTTTATATAATACAATATTTTATATATTATATATTAAAATATTACTTTATATATTATATATAATTATAAAATATTATATATTAATATATAATATATAAGTATATATTCAATATGTGAAATATATGAATTTTCTATGTGGAGCATGTGATATTTTATAATAAAAAGTTTTTTATTGAGAGAAAAGTTTTTGATGGTCTTGACTATTACTGTGTTACTGCTAAATATCACTATGAAAATCCCTATAATAATTTAGAGCAGAGATTAGCAAACTACAATCTGTGGGCCAGGTCCAGCTTGCCAGCTGTTTCGGTGAAGTTTTATTGGAACA
The DNA here is from genome assembly GCF_009764315.1 of Trachypithecus francoisi. NCBI lineage: Eukaryota > Metazoa > Chordata > Mammalia > Primates > Cercopithecidae > Trachypithecus > Trachypithecus francoisi. The sequence goes on from NW_022681464.1 coordinate 30,331,688, forward strand.
CAGACATGCTTATTTGTTGGCATATTGTTTGCAGTTGCTTTTCCACCATACATGGCAGAATTTAGTAGTTGTACAGAGACCATGTGGCAAAAAATTACCACAAATATTTGCTGTCTGGCCGTTAATAGAAGGAGTTTGCCACCGCTGTTCTAGACATTTATTGGGCTGCCTGCTCAGCTCTGCTTCTATTTCACGGAAGACAGAGAGAATCTGTTCTGTCTCACAGCCGCTCCTGAGTGGGGTTGCCCAAGTTCATCCCCTTTCCCAGGTCATGACTGATTGGACTAAAGAAGGGAATTGACTCTACCACTGACCATTCTGTTTTTGTTTTTTTGGAGACAGGGTCTCACTCTGTCACCCAGGCTACAACACCAGAGTACAGGGGCATGATTTTGGCTCACTGCAACCTCCACCTCTCAGGTTCAAGCAATCCTCCTACCTCAGCCTCCTGAGTAACTGGGACTACAGGCGCATGCCTGGCTAAATTTTTTGTATTTTTAGTAGAGATGAGGTTTTGCCATGTTGCCAGGCTGGTCTCAAACTACTGGGCTCAAGCAATCTGCCTGCCTCATGCTCCTAAATTGTTGGGATGACAGACATGAGCCACTGTGTCTGGTGCTATGACGGACTATTCTTAAACTGGCTTGTTTTCTACAACTTATGTTGCAGTCACATTCCTCTTTGGGGAATTTTGTTTTGGGAAATCAGCAAACTGTTTAAAGTAGTCACAGAGGCTGCAGTTAGAACACAAAAGCAATCTCAGGCTTAAGTTTTGTGCAAACTGAATCTGCTGAGGCAGCTGGAAGACAGAGAGAGAAAAAAAAGCCCAAGTGTACCCCAGATAGGAATCATGCAACGAGCAAGACCGCATGGTGTCTGAAAGGAGAGAGAAGACTTGGTTCCTTCCTCTAGAGTTCTTTGTTTTTGTTCCAGTGAAGCAGAGTTACACTTTGGTTCTTATATGTAAATGTCTGTCAGATTTCCCATTTTTAATATTTTAAAAACTTCCCTCTTCTTGAGCTAGAATTGAGTGTAATCAGATGAGCCTTGAATAGATAACATACTCTTAGAGGTACATTAGGACTCATAGTAAAAGTTTATTGTTTCTGAATGAATATAATTTGTCAACCATGATTAATAAAAGTAGGTAATTTACCTATATGATAATGATTTGTGTGTCATAACAGCAAAAAAGTCACAATAAAAATAATTTTATTAGTGCTAATATACCATTTAGATTTATATTAAAACCCAATATGTGAATGCATGGTGATAGGAATGGGTATTTAAGCCCATTAAATATGCACTTCCAGATGTCATTGGTACAGAAAAACCTGTGCAAGAGAATTTGAAGCTTATCTTCTGTGAAAAGTCAGTAGCTCCCAAATTTCTCATTTCTTACCTCTAGATTACCTAGTGATCTAGTTCAGCGTTGTCCAATCTTTTGGCTTTCTTGGGCCACACTGGAAAGAGGAACTGTCTTGGACAACACATAAAATACACTACCATTAACAATAGCTCATGAACTAAGAAAAAAAAATCACACAAAAAGATCTCATAATGTTTTAAGAAAGTGTATGGATTTGTGTTGGGTCACATTCAAAACCATCCTGGGCCACATGCAGCCCCTGGGCCGTGGATTAGACAAGCTTGATCTAGTCTAATAGTTGAACACTAGCTAGTCCAAACTTCTGAATTCTCTTTATTTCCTATGTAATCCTGTCTTAGTCCATTTTTGTGACTACAGCAGGATATCTTAGACTAGGTGGCTTATAAATAACAGAAATTTATTTATGACAGTTCTTGAGGCTGGAAAGTCCAAATCACGGTGCCAGAAGATTTGGTGTCTACTAAGGGCCATTCCCGGGTCATAGTTGTCTTCTTGCTGTGCCTCTCACATGGCAGAAGGGGTGAAGGAACTGTCACAGTTCTCTTTTATGATGGCACAATCCCATTCATGAGGGCTCTGCCAAAGGCCTCACCTCCTATTACCATCACACTGAGGATTAGGGTTTCAACATATGAATTTTTGGAGAACACAAACATTCAGTCTTCAGCAGGTAGCAAATGCATTCCCTTAATTTGTACTACTCTTTGTCTATTTCTTCTACAACAGATTTGAAAAAGGAGAAAGGGGATTTTGAGATGTGAAGATGCAGCTGTTCTAATTGTAAAAGCAGAGATAAAAGCAGAGCCACTTCACAGTAAGGAGAATGTGAAATGCTCACCTGAGAGTAGAAGAAGGGATGTACTCACTGGAACTGTAATATTCTGGGCACATGCAATGGCCATGGTAAAACCAAAAACACTATAGGCTTTTAAAAGCAAGCTCATTAGCATGTGTGTGTGAGCAGTCTGTGTTTGTGTGTGTGTGTGAGGTGCACAGTGGAGGTAGAGAGGAGAGGAGGAGTCAGATATGTTTATATTGCTTTTTAATTTACAATTTTCAAAGATATTCTTGTGATGCACCGTTACAGAGCATCTCTCATGTGCTAGGCCCTGGCTATAGTGGTTTATAAAATGTGCTTCCTGCCCTTGGGAAACTTACAATCTGGCGCGTGAAACAAACGCATCAATAATTAACAAATAACTAACATTCCACTGGCCAAGTGAACACACAACTGTGGGAACACAGAGGGACCATTTATTGTCCTAAAGGGAGTGGGAGGTGAAGAGTGTTAGAGAAAGTTCCATGGAGGCTGGCTTTCAAAAAATAAGATTTCACTTGACATAAAAATGGGGCAAAGTCACTCTAGACAGATGGGACAAAAGCACGGACAACAAGGTGCGGTAAGGCCCTGGCCCACTGCTGTGATTTGTCAGGAGATAAAAAGTGTTAGTAAGAAGTTCAGATCCAAGAGCAACAACGTATCCAAGCAAAGTAAGGGTCTAAAGGGCAGTGAAGGAGTGCAAAAAGCCAGCCATCCAACAAACTGAAATCCAACCATTTCTATTACCTTTTAACTCCATGAACAAAGTTAAGATATGATAAGCTTTACTAAAATCCAAGTATGCCCTGGTTGTTTTTTGAACATGGTAAGATGGAGCGAGGCTTGTAACACTTCATGATTCCATTCATACCTTGTACTTTGTGATGCATTGAGGAAAGGAGGTGACCAACTCCAGTCATTTCTGCTGCAGATATTCACAGTACACCTGCTTCGCGCCTGGAGTTGTACTCAGCACTGGGGAAACAGGAGCAAGCAAGTTAGGCAGGGTCCAGCTCACCTGGACCCCCATGTGGCTGAGTGAGTCTGCAGGGAGGAGTCTCCTCTCTAAATCTTGCCTCATGGGAGTAGAGCATGGAGGCCCCAGGCTGAGGATGAACACAGTGGAGAGGTGACCCTGGATGCAGCCCCTGTCCTTCAGTCACTTTCCTGATCAGCTAGTAAAAGGAGGAAACAAAAATGGAGCTCCAAGGCAAGAGATTAGAAGCATTGCTTCCAGAACTTTTGACAATGGCAGAAGCTTTGCCCATTGCCCAGTATCAGAACCCTTGACATCAAGCCACATAGTGCCATCATGGTGAGCAGCAGTGTGTGTGTGTGTGTGTATGTGTATGTGTACATGCAGCGTGTGCACGTGTGTGTGCAGTGCATTTGCATAAGCAAATATCAGCCACACGGGAATCCAGATGAGCCAGACCCTACCTATCTTGCTTGCTCCTGTTTCTCCAGTGCTGAGTACAACTCTAGGCACAAAGTAGGAGCACTGTGCCTAACATATGAATATCATAAGCCATGGTGATGCTTTCAGCAGGGATTGGGAGCATAGCATCATGCCTTTGATGCTGGCAGCAACAGAAGAGGCAGCAGACAGTGGATGTCATGGAGAATCCAAGAGGCCAAAAATCACATGTGGGTTCCTTCTCCCGGGGGCTTCTGAACTATTTTCAGAGAAATTTGAGTGTGCTAGAGTTCTGGGGTGGAGAGAAAAGCCAGTGAACAATGATTTCTGACCCTTTTTGTGGTCATTTTTGACTCCAACAACTCTGCAAAGCAGATTTGGGATTTTTATCCTGGAGTCACAAGCAAGGAAGGGAACTAAGATTCAGACCGAGGGGCATACAGCTGATAAGGAAATTGGATTGGGGCTCAAACCCAGGCCTGTTTCAGAGTCCTTCGTTCTTTTTATCATGTTTTTAACAACCGGTCATCATGTTGGCATTGCCTGTCACATGATAGGAATAAATAATAACTGGAACACTACCTTTAAACACAAAGAATCAGTCTACACCGATGAAGTGGATGGTCTAGTGGCATGAACACAAGGGGTGTACAAAGGATTTTTAAAAATCTACCCATTGGTAGATTTTTATCTACCAATCTATCCTTGTCATATTGGCCAAGGCAGGTGCCTTAATTCTCTTACTCTATTCAAAGAAGCAACAGTATGGGGGACATTCAGGAAGCTAATCCCTTCATGGGTCGGTGAGCTTTAGAGTCAGACTTCTTTCTCTTCCCTGTACCTTGTGAGTCTGACCTTGTAAAGACCAAGAAGAAATTTAAACTCACATAGTTTTTTTTTTTTTTTTTTAGCAGGCCAGAAAACTTTTTTTTTAAATAAAGGCATCAATATTATTGCTGGTAAGTATCGATTTTAAAAATGGTTTTCAAGGTCAATATGTATTCACTGAGAGTACTATGATACTTAGTGGCTTTTCTAAGAATTTCCTGGGCATTACCAGAAAGTAGCAGATCTTCCTGGCTTTCCATCTCGGTTCCAGTCTATTCACATCGGTGGGCACTAAGCAGCACTAGGATTAGAAAGGAAATCGGAAAATTGTGGATGGCAGGCAGAGAGGAGCCCCTTGTTTAATTGTATTCAAACTTGTCTGAACTGCTTTCCAAAGACCTTCATCCTCCCTCTGCCCTCCCCAAGAAAAAGAGCAAACCAGCATTTTCTTTTAACTCAATTCTATTTAGGAAGGGTTTTGAAACTGAAAAGAGATGGATAGAGGGGGGACAATCTGATCTACCCGCTTTTGCCATCCACTGACAGCGCTGTATACAGAATAAGGAAGCTTCATTTCAGATTGAGGTTGCGAAGGTCGCAAGATAGCAGTGTGAGCCCCTGCTTTAATGCTGAGCGTGACATTTTTTGTCTCCTTTGTGAGGTGGTCCATATGGAACAGCATAGCACCTAGTCAGAGCTGGGCTAATTCCTTCTGGAAGGAGAGGAGAGGGTGTGAACCAGCCAGGAACAAGCAGAAGCATTTGATCCCGCAGGTTTATGCCAAGATGAAGGCTGCTGCCTACTGGGGGATGCTCCTAAAGCAAACCAGCAGTACGAGATGACACTGGTTTCTCCCCAGCTTTTTTGAGATAATTTCCAGTCATGATGTGACTGCATGATCGTCTGCACCATTAATGCTCAGGTCCACAGTGGCAGTGGGAGAGGGAAGAAAGATGAACTCTGTGGTGCCGACTGATGTAGGAGTCTGGGCTGCAGAAGTGTTCACAGTCTTTTGCTTTTAGCCTTGGTAGCTGTTCTCTCCCTACTTCCTGTTCAGAAAATGTATCCCTCAAGAAAGCTGCCTTTAAAATTACTCATATTCAAGTTACTTCAAATTGTGATTATCGGAGAGCTAATCACTGCCTTTTGTACTATCCCGTGGCTTTTCCTTGCCTCCCCCCGTTCCTCCTGCTGCTGTCCCTTTCCCTGTCATTAGCACTTCCACCAGACACTGGGGAAGGGACAGCAGAGGAGCTCATGCTCAAATCTGCCACCTGTGCTGGGGGGTAGCAGTTCGGCAGCTCTGCGTACGGGTTTCTGAACTGGGGTAATTAAAGTTCTGAGATTCAGCCGGGCACCGTGGCTCCTGCCTGTAATCCCAGCACTTTGGGAGGCTGAGGCAGACAGATCACTTGAGGTCAGGAGCCCAGGTGACAGAGCTAGACTCCGTCTCAAAAAAAATATATATATATATATATAAAATAAGTAATTCTCAAATAATCTATTTGTTATCTTTATGCATTTCTGGGTAACTTACTCCATTTGTATTTGTATAAATAACAAATCAGACCACAACAGGTAAATCCTGATGATCATTTTCCATCAATTTAAATGAAGTATAAACAGGAAAGAACCTTTCTGGGAGATAATTTTCAAGATTTAACAAAACCCCTAAAAGTGTACATATCTTTTTTTGGTTCCCAAATTCCACTTTAGCAATTTGCCCTAAGGTGATAAACATGAAAATATCCCAAGACTTAATTAGAAGAATGTTTAGAGGGGCAACAGAGTTAATTTTTTCCCTTTTAAAAAATCTTTGTTAGTGAGGTGTAATTTATTTGCAGTGAAACGCACACATCCTCAGTGTACAGTTCAGTTGAGTTTTCACAGATACACCCATGTAACCCACATGCCTTCAAGATATGGAATATTTTTATCACCCCAGAACATTCATTAATACCCCTCCCCAGTCAACATATGCCCTGGAAACAACCACTGTTCTAATTTTTATTATCCTAGTTTAATTTTGCTTGTAAGAGATACTATTGGCTGGAGGCGGTGGCTCACGCCTGTTATCTCAGCACTTTGGGAGGCCAAGGTGGGCTGATCACGAGGTCAGGAGTTTGAGACCAGCCTGACCAACGTGGCAAAACCCCATCTCTACGGAAAACACAAAAATGAACTGGTTGTGGTGGCAGGTGCCTGTAATCCCAGCTACTTGGGAGGCTCAGGCAGGAGAATTGCTTGAACCTTGGGGACAGATGTTGCAGTGAACCGAGAGTGCACCATTGCACTCCAGCCTGGGTGACAGGGCGAGACTTCGTCTCAAAAGAAGAAAAAGAGATACTATTGTGACACTATTAAATAACTGCATGTGTGTGTGTGTATATGTGTATCTATACACATGTACACATATATACAACATATATATGCATATACACACATATCTACACAACATATATACATATATACACATGTGTATGTATATATGTTTGTGTGTGCATATGTGTGTGTGTATATACATATATATATATATATATATATTTTTTTTTTTTTTTTTTAATTCCCATCCTCTGTGAACCATGACCCCTAGTGGCCACTCTCAGTTCACAGCTCCAGGGAACAACAAAGTATGAATGCTACCTCAGGAAAGAGGGTCTAGCAGGTGGCTATCTCAGACAGAAAGAGGAACTGGGAAGAAAATCTGTTCTTTGTGCCCTAGTGGATTGTGGGGGAAAATGGAGTCATGGAATGGGGCAAGGTTAGCTGATGTCCTGATCACCCCACGTGGGGAGACGTGTCGGACAGGAGGAAGTGGAATCCTGCAGCGTGCACTCCTCTCTGGCCAACTTTTACTAAAAGGTCTCCCTTCTGAGTAATGAGACAGAAACAGAAATGATGGACAAAAATGACATCTGATTGGCCTCCAGGACACAGTTACCTCATCACAGCTCCATGTGTCGAAACAGAGGCCCAGCATTCCCCACAAGGCCAAAGCCAAACCTCATTGCATGGCACACAAAAATGCTTTCATCAGCTAACCCTAGCCTGTTTATTGCTTTAGCCTCCTTTCTGAGGTTTACCAATGCATGCTGGTTTGCCTGAGACGTTCCTGGCTTTAGCACCTGGGAATCCCTCCCAGTTCTGGGCAAACTGCAGTGGTTGGTTATTCATCTCAACCCTTGCCACCCTCCACCACTGGCATGTAAACTAAGCCTGTGCACTTAATAAAATTGAGCAGGTCACTGTCTTAGGAATTTTTACCTTCCCCAAACTGCATAGGAGCTGGCTTGGAACGGGCACTATTTCATCTATCAATCTCTGATCATTTATTATGTCAATATGAGTAGTATTTTCTTTATGATTTTTTGGCTCCTTTCTATTATTGGTCTTCAGAATAATTTTTTAAAAAGAAACTCCATTGTGATGTGATGCTCTTTCCTTTTGTAAATGATACAGGCTTAATATGCAATGTTAGCTCCATTTCATGTGTCTTCTCTACCACTTCCCAACTGAGAAACAGCAATATTCATTGCCTAGAATTACTAAGTAGAATCAATATTATCACAAGCAGGAAAGTGGACACAGCCCCTATATTCCACGATGTCCAGGCACCTGTGGAAGCTGTCAACTTCTGAATATTTGAGTGTCATTCCCCTTGTAAATGGCCTTGCCGTTATCCTCCTTCCTGAAACACACCAGAGAGGTGAAAGCTGTAAGACTCTGGAAGCATGCTTTACAAATTCTGTGGCTGTTAATTCCCAAGGACCATTTTATCATCGTAAGTAGTAGGCTTAATGAAAAACCCGTCAAACACAAGAGGAAAAGCAGTATTTTTCTTTTGTTCTTTTTACTCATTTTTACATTTTAAGAAATGTTATTTTACGAAATGGATATTTAGATACATTTGCCACCAAAATACTCCATTACTACTATGAATTCTATTAGAGTGCTTATTATATTAATGTTCAGGGCAGGGATCACTGGAAATGACATTTATTTGAGAAAATTAGGAGAGAACTCTTCAAAATTAAACAACTTAATCCTTGCTTCTGATTGTGATTCACTCAAGTCTGCATAGCTCCCAACTCCCTTGGTAACCTGCATTTAATTCTGTCTTGCAAAGCTTTTTCTCTAGGCAGGGCATTCTAGAAGGCAGACTGACTCTGCCCACTTGACTTTGCTGTGGAGTTCTTGCATGCATGTGTTCTATTGCAAATGCCCAGGAAAGTCTTTGGGACTTCAGCCCAGAGCTTGTCCTTTTGTACAGTTGGGTGTGGCAAGAGGATCAGAAGTTTATAGTTACATCAATTGCAAAGTTTCTTACCTCCTTTTGCACACTAGAGACTTATTTTTGTGAAGATACTTTGTGTAATTTGAGTTTAACTGCATGGCTTTTGCTCTTATGGGATGCCTTTTGCTTGTAATCCTCTCCTCCTCATCTTTTGCCATCTTACAAGAGGTATCAGAGAATCTGACTGATAGGCATTTTGTAAAGAGCATTTATTTTGATTTGAGTAAGTGATTCAGCCACTCAGGCTGACTATTACCTTGTGTTTAACTGTTTTCAACTATTCAGGCCTCCACAGGACTTTCAAGCTATTAAATGAGCTATTCTGTTTCCTTTCACAAATGTTTGCATGGTGTCTGGATAAGGTCATCACTTGCCAAGGACTGACCCTTACCAGACTAGCAAGGTTAAATGGCCTCACAACACCAATGCAAAAACCTATCAGAATAGTCAGCCAGGTCCTGAAGATCCAAACTCCAAAACAGACCACAAGGCCAGAGTAGGAGGCTTGCTGAACTTGGATTAGGATGCCAAGAACAGCTTAGTCTCTTTGTCTAGGGAGAAGAGTAGTTGACATTTAGAGAAGAGTTAGGTAAATGATGAAAATGATTGAAAGCCTAGGAAGTAGGAACTCGAATGTAGAAAGTCAATGACATCTTGATGCGTGAGGAATTGAATAATTACTAAATGACACCATAGGGTTTGGAGTCAGAAATCTGAGTGAAGTCCAGCATGATGCCATGCTCTCTCTTGCCTCCAGGGATTCAGCGTACCCTGCTTCCTTGGCCTGGAATTCCCTGCCCTCCCATTCATGATTCTTCCCCCTACAATCTCCTGCTTCTTAAGACACTACTCCTTACCTTTCTGGTTTAGGGTTAAAAGTTACTTCTCCTATGAAGTCTTTTCTGAACTCCTATTGCCATCACTTGGATATAATCCGTTTGTTTGCTCCCAAAGCATCTGTACTTAATCTCATTGCAATAAAAATAATGGCCCATTTATTGAGCATTTACTAAGTGCCAGATCCTATTCTAAGCACTGTACACATAGTATCTCATTTAAAACTCCCAATAACTTATCAGATAGGCACTATATTTATTTTACAGGTAAGAAAAACAGAAACACGGCCGGGCGCGGTGGCTCAAGCCTGTAATCCCAGCACTTTGGGAGGCCGAGACGGGCGGATCACGAGGTCAGGAGATCGAGACCATCCTGGCTAATACGGTGAAACCCCGTCTCTACTAAAAAATACAAAAACTAGCCGGGCGAGGTGGCGGGCGCCTGTAGTCCCAGCTACTCGGGAGGCTGAGGCAGGAGAATGGCGGAAACCCGGGAGGCGGAGCTTGCAGTGAGCTGAGATCCGGCCACTGCACTCCAGTCCGGGCGACAGAGCGAGACTCCGCCTCAAAAAAAAAAAAAAAAAAAAAAAACAGAAACACAAAGATATTTAAAAATTTGTTCAAAGTCAGTGTCAGATCAGAGCCTGGGACCCAATCTGAACTCTTAACTGTCATTCTACTCAGTTGTATAGATCTCTTTTTTGTACATCAAGGACACACTCAGGTTTAGAGTAGGACACATAGTCCCTAACCCTCAATCAGAGGAGTGTCCAAGGATATGCAGATTTGCAGCCACCCTTAACTATTACCCTAGTTGATTAAAGATGAGTGTGTGTGTATGTGTGTGTGTGTGTGTGTGTGTGTAAATTTAGCTCATCCAGCCAACTGCCTAGATAGGGCTTATAAGGAGAATCTGGGTATTTTATTACATGACAATCTCTGATCTTGACTCAGAGTCAAACTTACTCTCTAGTGCTTCTATATTGATTCTTATGATCACTAAAGAAAAATAAACAGGTTTCAGAATGACTGCTTGAGTCTGCAGCAAATGACATCCTAATCTCCTTCCATTCTGGCAAACATTCCCAAAACTAAATGCCTTCTGTGCAACCTCATATAAAGATCCCTTCCTTCCTTTCTACACCCATGGTAGGCTTCATTAAATAATCAAGACACTCTGGCTATTTCTTATCCCAACCCTGCAGGTAGGCATTATTAATTAAACAGTTCTGGCATAGGAGATAAAGCCTATTTGCCACTTCTCTTCTATACTATCATTTTCTAACTTACTCTTCCTCCCAACATTAAAGACAATATGGAATGGATTTTTTTTTTTTTTAATTTGAAGGAAGAATGGGTTGAACAGTTCATAAGTAGTCCCATATTTTTAGAAAGACTGAAAAAAGGCTTTAAGCATTATATTTTCTCAAATCTTAAAAAGGTATTTGGGCCAGGTGCAGTGGCTCATGCCTGTAATCCCAGCACTTTGGGAGGCCGGGGAGGGTGGATCACCTGAGGTCGGAAGTTCGAGACCAGCCTAACACGGAGAAACCTCATCTCTATTAAAACACAAAAATTAGCGGACGTGGTGGTGCATGCATGTAATCCCAGCTACCTGGAGGTTGAGACAGGAGAACTGCTTGAACCTGGGAGGTGGAGGTTGCAGTGAGCCAAGATTGTGCCATTGCACTCCAGCCTGGGCAACAAGAGCGAACCTCCATCTCAAAAAAAAAAAAAAAAAAGAGATATTTGAACTGAAACTATTGGTTTACATACAATAATTTTAAGATAGTTTCTGATACTCTTGAGGAGGTTAAAATCAAAATTTATTTTTCTTCTCCTTAAAAAAAGCATTTATTGAGTGCCTAATTATATATGGTTCTAAGCTAAGCATTGCATAGATTATTCAGAAATAGTTTAAAGTTCATAAGCATAAATAATTTTACTCATATGTCTACAGGAGCTGCCAGGGTTATAAAACAATGGCTTTATAACTCAAGACATTATTTTATAAGGTGTTGTTATTTTAAAATTCATGTGTCAAGAATTCAAACAGCAGTGTGATATTCAATGATCACATTTATGGTGGTCAAATACTGTTGTGCTTAGAAGCAAAGCCTTCCAATCAACGCAGGATCCACACAACCATTTTACTGCCCAATTGCACCCTCTACCTCCACTATTTTGGATAAAGTGTCAGGTTGGTGCTCAGCTGCTGGGAAAACTGATGATCAAAACTCAGGAAAAGTCTACGCTTTAGAGGTTTCCTAGAAGATACCTATAGTCTGGAGGGAAGTGTTACACAGTGAAAATGATCATGTTTACTCCTAAGCTAACCGGGCATTCATCTTTTTATTCTTATGCCTGTCGTCGTATACCCAGAAGGTGCTAGATGGAATTAGCATAATGGAATAACTCCCTGCCCTCTCCAGGGAAAGAAACTTCTCATTTAATGTTATGGTGTACTCTATAATAGTAATGACTTTTATGGCTTTGTAGTATACTCTCAACAAACAGCTTTGGAGATGGATTAAATGATTTCATTTTGCTTTGGCTATTAGTCTATCTCAGAAACAGTTTTCTGTCTCATACACAATATACCAATAGCGATTATCCCTTATTTCTAAATAACACTATCAGGGATTCAACGACAATGAGAACAGCAGGAAACTCCAAGGAGCATGATAATAGCTTCCTAAGCAGCTATGTAACTTCCCATTTCTCTGAGGGATGAGGCAAGCCAGAGGACTGGTGGACAGAGAACTTTCATCTTCTGAATGTTGTCTTATTTGCTCCTTAAGAGCCAGTGATTGAGAGGGGTGTCAGTACAAAAGAACTTGAGCCAGCGATACAAATTTATTTCATATCTTGGCAGAAACTCACACACCATCCCAGTCCAATGTGATAACGGGATTCTTTCAGGACTCTGCCCCACCACAGGAAAACCAGGAGGGTCATACAATGGCCAGAAATTAACTCTTGACATACTTGCAGCTCCTCCAGCAAGCACTGGGACTTAATATTACAGACCTAGAAGAGTTGCTCTCCCCTGGTGATAGCAATCTGCCTTTCAATTTTGCTGTCTTGAACAGCCAGCTGTGAGCCTTTATATAACATTTCACAGTCCCTTAATTACTGCATGACAACCTCAGGGTTACTAATCCTAATACCGTTCTGAAGTGAGGGACTTGCGACATAGCAGCAGTTTAATACAACCCTTTCTGTGGTTAATCATGTTTGGTGGAAAATATAGCTCTTCCCAAACACAGTGAACTGCTAACCTTAAAACATTCAGATAAACTTTTGCTTATGCCCTATATCAATGGAGAGAAATAGCCTCTCGTGCTCTCGCTGATAGGTGCACCAAGGATGCTAAATGTATAACAAAAAGCTAAATAAGAGAGACATGTAGAGAAAAAAGTGGAGAACAACTGGCAGGAAAACATTCCTCAGATGGTGTGTTGTACTGCTCAAGCTTAATATGCTATTCTTTTCTTGGTACAAACTGGATCACAGATGCAGCTTTCCCAGGCCATGCAATGATGCAAAAGGACTAAGTAGGCCTTGATGGTCGTAATATGGCAGCCAGCACCGTTTTATTACTTATGGGCAGATGAAAGCAGGTCAAGGCACCTACAAGTGAAAACAATGTCTTGCCTTTATTTGGTTAAACAGAGACTTCAAATAGCCAGGTCCAATCATTCGGGATCAGGATCGACTGGGACTCTCAGAGGCTGCATTGCTTCCCTGTGCTGCTGCTCACTTTCTGCCCAAGTTGGTATGCTACTGACTGCCAGAAAGCAATTAATCAAGTCTACTCTTCAAATGTAGCTGTGCAAATAGAATATGAGGTTTGGAGTTTGGTGAGTTTCCTAATATCCCAAGGCATATTAATCAATCAACAAATACTTACTGAGCCTCTGCTGTGTGCTCAGTATATTGCTAAGTGCTGTGGGACATAGGAGATGTCCGAGATGGAGTTCGAGTTCTCCAAGATAGTATGGCGAGATGGCTTAAAGTTCAATAAGTCTGGGTTTGAATCTTAGCTTGTCAACTTACGAGGTTGGTAACCTTGAACAAATTAAGAAACTACTCATTTAGAAGTCACATTTTAGATCCTCACCATTACATGAGGTTTAAAATGCCTGGTGTACAAGGTTAGAATTTCCAGCCCAGGTCTTTTCTCTGGCTCCAGACTTATATATCCAACAGTCTCCTTGCTATCTTCACCAGGATAGCTAACAGAATACAAACCACACGTGTCCAAATGTTTTATCCTTGCCTGCTCCATCCCACCAAGATTCTTGTTACAAATTTTTGCCTCCAACATTTCTCTCTCAATAAGTGGCACGTAATGACCTTCTCTTATGTAATTCATCAACAAGTCAGTTGGTCTTATCCTGAAAATGTATCTCCAAACCACCCCCTTTCTTTATTAATTTTTTGTCTTCATTGCGTCCACCTAGAATTCTGACAATTATCATTCATCTCCTGGAAAACTGCAACAGCTCCCTTTCGAGATTCACAACTGATTTCAACCCTCTAGTTCAATCTCCACTCAGTAGTAAAAAGTACTTTTAAATCTAAATTGGGACTTTCAGTTCGGGTTAAAATTTAGAAAGTCATGAATTTCTATTGTTCACTGGCTTACAATTTATTACTGTACTTAGTTATTTTGGTACTCAAATTATCCCAGATTTGACCAGTGGCAGCCTCTTCAAATGACTTCTACATCTTTGTGACATGCCCCTATCGCTTTTTTTTTTCTTAAGCAGTTCCTTATTTGTTGACATAATAAGATTTTCCAGGCTGTCTTTGTCTTATGTTAGACCTAGAATCAGTTTCTTCTCTGAGGATCCCTGGTTCCTTTGATTGAGGAATAGTGTTAGAGACCAAGATCTGGGTGCTAGGAGGGCTCATTACTCCTACGATGTCATTGCTCCTTGGCCCTTTGAGAAGGCAGAACCAGGAAACATATGTATGTATGTATATACACACACAAATATACTGACACAAATATTTACATATATGTGTGCACAGATACAAGCATACATACAGATACAAGTATAATTCATATTTTTAAAATTATGAGTTCATATTGTTACCTCTAATTTCAATCTATCTCTACACGATTGACTTTTTTCCACCTCATATTTGTGTGTTTTTCTTCCACAATGAGGCCCCAAGCCCACAACAGTATCAATAAATTTACTTGTTTGTTCAATCTTTTAAAGCATTTTAATTTTTTTCAGAATTGTTTCACCCATACCTCTTCAAAATTAAACCTAACTGAAAGGAATTTAGAATTTGCTTGTAATTCTCTCCCCACATTCCACCCTGCCCTACACTTAGGGCCTAATAGTCAAATTCTGTGTTTCTCAGTTACCTGATTTTTCTTTTTTCTCTCTACCATAATGTGATTATGGTATTCTTTGAAATAACATCTTGTTCATTTGTTTCACTTTGCTTTCCATTTTGATCCCCCTTTCCATCTTTATTGAGTTAATTTTATTTTTTGAATATTTAGAACATTAACATGATTCCAAAGGCAGAAATTGTACAGAAAAGAATATTCTGAGAAAGGTCACTTCTCCTGTATCTTTTTGCTTTGTTTCTTTCCTCTACTCCCCAATCTTAAGGGTTACAAACTTTTTGTTTCTGATTTATTTTTCCTGTGTCCTTATGTAAAGGTAGGAAGATGTATCTGTGGTTTCCTATTTCCTCTGATTTTCTACACAAAAGGCAGCATAAGATATATACTCTTTTGTACTTTGCTTTTTTCTACTGCATAATGTCTCCTGGAAATCACACTGTATCAGTTCATAGAGCTCTTCCTCAACTGCATAGTATGTTCAGAACCACTGGGTGAGTGCATCATAGTTTATTCCATCAATGCTTGGACATCCAGGGAGCTTCCAATATTTTGCAATTACACATATGCTGCAATGGATGAATTTGCACATATGCATTTTCGTACTACTGGAAGTGTATTTCAGGGTAAATTCCTAGAAGTTGGCTTGCTGAGTCAAAGAATACCTGCAATTGTAGTTTTGTGACATAGTACCACTTTTACCTCCATAGGACTAGCACCATTTTGCATTCCAATCAGCACTGCACGGGAGTGCCTGTTCCCCCACAGTGTCCCAACAGAATATATTGTCCAACTTTTGAATTTTTGCCAATCTGATGAGTAAGAAATGGCAAACGAGTGTGGTTTAATTTGCATTTCTCTTATGTGCAAAATTGTACAAATTTTCATATGTTTAAAGGTCATTTTATGTATTTTTGGTTCATGTCTTTTATCTATTTTTCTACAGGATTTTTGGTCTTTTATTCTTCAATATTTAAATACTACTGGTATATGAATGATATTTATCCTTTTTCTGTGAAATATGTTGCAAATATTTTCTCCCAGTGTGCTTTTTGACTTAAAGATTGCTTTTTTTCATAGTCAAATTTATCAATTTTTAAATATTGTGTATGGATTCTGAGTCTTAGTTGGGAAGCCCTTCCCTACACTCACATCGTATGCAATTCACCCATGTTTTCTTCTAGTACTTTCATAGTTTCATTTTTAACATTAGATCTCTGATCCATTTGGAGTTTGTGTATTGCATGAGGAATGGATCTAATTTTTACCTTTTCTTTTTCTTTTTTTTGAGACGGAGTCTTACTGTGTCACCAGGCTGGAGTGCAGTGGCACGATCTCAGTTCACTGCAACCTCCGCCTCCTGCGTTCAAGGGATTCCCCTGCCTCAGCCTGCTGAGTAGCTGGGGCTACAGGCACACACCACCATGCCCAGCTAATTTTTGTGTGTGTGTGTTTTAGAAGTGACGGGGTTTCACCATGTTGGCCAGGATGGTCTCAATCTCCTGACCTTGTGATCTACCCAACACAGCCTCCCGAAGTGCTGGGATTACGGGCATGAGCCATCTTGCCCGGCCCTAATTTTACTTTTTCTAAAGAGATATCCCACTGTCTCAACATGATTTATTAAGAATAAAGAAGACAGTCTTTATCTGAATTTCTTGGGATACCACCTTTATCATATACTAGATTTCTGTGTATAATTGGGTCTATTTAACCCAATTATTTGCTATTTTAAAGCAAACTTAACAAACTTCTGAGCCCAGAGTGGTGGCTCAAGTCTTGTAATCCCAGTGATTTGGGAGGCTGAGGCAGCAGGATCGCTTGAGTCTGGGAGTTCAAGATCAGCCTAGGCAACATAATGAGACCCTGTCTCTTGAAAATTCAAAAACAAAATAATAACCCAAAGTGGTAGCAGGCACCTGTAGTCCCAGCTACTTGGGAGGTTGAAGTAGGAGGCTCACTTGAGCTCAGGAGTTCGAGACGTGGTGAGCCATGATAGTGTCACTGTACTCCAGCCTGGTCAAGCGAGCAAGATCTCAACTCTTACCAAAAAAAAAAAAAAAAAAAAAAAAATCTGCTTATTTTGTTTTAAGTAGTTTGTTATTTAATAGCAAACTTAAAAAATTTTTTAACACATGTGGGCCGATATGACAGATTGCAATTCAGAAGAGCCCAAGCCACAGAACAAGTCTATACCAAATTGCCAACTCTTTGCCATAAGCCTCTGTTGAGTGCTAAGGAGTGATATCCTGATAGCTGGGGACAGGGCAAGAGAGCTTTAGAGAATCATCCTCCCCAAGACACATGGCTCACTCCCTGCATGCAAGGCAGTGCATAAAAAAGCCACCCCTGTTGAGCTCTGACTGAATTCTTAACCCATGGATTAATGAGCAACGAGATTAATGTTGTACTAAGCCACTAAGTTTTAGGTTAGAATGATATGTAGTGAAAGATGACGGGTATACCACTTTTATGAAACATTGTACTGGACGTCTTGGCCAGTGAAATAAGACAAAATAAATAAATGGCATACATAGTGGAAAGGAAGAAGTAAAATTTCTGTTGTTTGCAGGTCACATGATTATGTACATAGGAAACCTTATGGGAATTAAAAAAAAAAAAACAACTAAAACCAGTAAGTGAATTTAGTATGGTTGCAGAATACAAGATTATATATAACTAGCATTACATTTTTAAAATTGAATTAAATTAAAAAATTTATAATAGCAGCAAAACATCAAGTAAATCTAACAAAAGAAACAAGAATAAATCTAACAAAAGATGTGCAAGATCTCTGCACTGAAAACTACAAAACATTGTTAAGAGAAACTAAAGACACTATTAAAAATAGAGAGCTACTATGTTCTTGGATTGGAAGACTCAGTATTATAAGGACATCAATCAGGTCTCCCCAAATTGATTTTGAGATTCAACATAATCCCAAGCATAATCCCAGCAGGCTGACTGAAATTTTTTATGAATGTTCAAAGAATCAATTTTATTTTATTTACTATTCTATCAATCTATGGATGATTAAAATAATCTAGAATATCTATAACATCTTTGAAAAACAAAAACAAATTTGGAGATTTACAATACCTGCTTCACAACTTAAAATAAAGCTACTATAATCAAGATAGTGTGGCATTGGCATAAGGAAAGACAGATCAATAGGGCAGAATAGAAAGTCTAGAAATAGACCCACAAAATATGGTTGATTGATTTTTACAAAGCCTTAAGTCAATTCAGTGAGGAAAGTCTTAACAAATATTGTTGAAACAACTGGATACCATATGAAGAAAAAAAGAAACTCAACCTCTATACATACATAAAATTTATATATGCATATATATAGATATACGTAATTTAAAAATTAATTTGAGATAAGTCATATGTCTAACTGCAAAAGCTAGAACAATGAAAACATATAAAAAATAATAAATTTTATGAAAATTAAAAGGACACCACTAAGAAAATGAATAGGTAAGCAAAGACTGGGAAAACATTTGCAAAACATGCCTGACAAAGGACTCATATCCATATACATAAACAACTACTACATTTGTCAACCTAATACAAACATGGGCAAAAGACTTGAACAGACCAAAAAGGATATACGAATGTTCAAAACACACAAGAAAAGATATTCAACATCACTGGGCGTCATGAAAGTGCAAATTAAAAGCACTATAGGATACAATTTTCCTTCCACTACAATAACTGAAATCAAAAAGACTGATATTGCTAAATGTTAAAGAGGACATGGAGCAAATAAACATGGATAGTAGAAATTGGATAGTAGAAATGTAAAATGGTACAAATATTTTGGGAAACTGGAAGTTCCTCATGAAATTATACATCTACTTTTCCTATGGCCTAGCAAGTAAATGAGAATGTTGGAAACAAGTTTATTCATACTAGTTAGTGACTGGTAACAATATTAATGCCCATCAGTAAGTGAATGGATAGCCCAATAAGGACAAATGCATAAAATAGAATACTCTTCACCAATAAAAAGGAGTGGACAATTGGTACGCATGGTAACACAAATGAATCTCAGAAATATTATGTTGATTAAAAGAAATAGGACACATTTATATGAAGTCCAAGAATAGACATGATGATAGAAATCTGATCAATGTGAAGAGAGTGAAAATGGGTTGTTGATGGTTGTTGACTGTCAGGGAGCCCGGGGCTGAGGGAAATGTCTACATCCAGCTTGTCCAAGCGTGGCTCATGGGCCACACTGGGTGGCTTTGAATGTGGCCCAACACAAATTCATAAACTTTCTTAAAACTTTATGAGATTTTTTTTTTTGTGACATTTTTTAGCTCATCAGCTATTGTTAATGTATTTTATGTGTGGCCAAAGACAATTCTTCCAATGTGGCCCAAGGAAGCCAAAAGATTGGACACCCCTGCTCTACATGTTTTTATGAGTGGTAGTTACACAGGTTATACAAACCTAAATTGGATCACTCTACTATCTTGGATGGCTTCAATTTCCCTTGTATATTTTCCGAACACCTTATTTGTGTCTTTCATTTGCCCTTATAGAAACTTGAAAGTGTTTTATTTATTTAGATATTTCCTATCTCTATCATTATAATCCTTGTGAGTGCGGGAACCATGTCTGTCTTGTTTACTATTGCATCCTCAGTGCCAGGAGTTTTTCGAAAGATCTATAGCTGCTCACCATATTTTAACTCCCTTCTCTTTCCTTCTTTTCCACCCCTTGAAGAACTGAAATTATTGCCAAGTCTGAACTAGAATTGGTAACACACATGATTCTTTCTGTATATAGCTTAACAGGATTTTTTGTTTGGCTTTCATCACATGCTCGTTGTATCCAGATATGGGATATAATGTCCAAGTGATGGGACTGGAGTTTCTGCCAATTTAACAGCAGACATTTTACAGAAATCCTAATATGAGTGTTTTGTCAAAATGCAGTGTTTTCATGTTGTAGGTTAAGACCTGGTTTGATGTCCTTTAACTGAAGTGAATTCACCTCATCACCTTAGCTGTGGATACTGAACAGGATAAAACTAGACGTGTCACAAAGAAAGCATCTACCATCTGTCTCTGTACTTTTCTGGATTATCAACCAATTTAACAACAAAGAAACTGTAGCCATGTTTCTGTTTTTTTGTTTTGTCTTTTTTTTTAAGGAGCCGTATAGAATTTAGACTACATCTCTCCTTATAATATTTTTAAATAGAAAAATTTTATTTTTAATTATTTTCATACATAATAGGTGTACATATTTTTGGGATATGTGAGATATTTTGATACAGGTATAATAAAAATCACATCAGGGTAAATGGATTATCCATAACCTCAAGCATTCATCATTTATTTGTGTTACAAACAATCCAATTATAATCTTTTAATTATATATAAATATACAATAAATTATTGTTGACTGTAGTTACCCTGTTGTGCTATGACATACTAGATCTTAATCATTTTATCTAATTATATGTTTGTACCCATTAAGTACACCCACTCCTGCCACTTCCCATTACCCTTTCCAGCCTGTGGTAACCATTCTTCTACTCTGGATCTCCATGAGTTCAGTTATTTTCATTTTTAGCTCCTACAAATAAGTGAGAACACGTGAAGTTTGTCTTTCTGTGCCTATCTTATTTCACTTAACATAATGACCTCCAGTTCCAACCATGTTGTAGCAAATGATAGGATATTCTTCTTTTTTACAGCTATATAGTGCTCCACTGTGTACCACATTTCCCTTATCCATTCGTCTATTGATGGACTTAGGTTAATTTCAAATATTAGCAATGGGATTGATGGATCATATGGAAGTTCTACTTTCAATTTTTTGAGGGACCTCCAAACTGTTCTCCCTAGTGGTTGGACTAATTTACATCCCCACCAACAGTGTATGAGGGTTCTTTTTTCACCACATACTCACCAGCATTTGTTATTGTTTGTCTTTTAGTTAAAAACCACTTTAACTGGGGTAACATGATATCTCATTGTGGTTCTGATTCGCATTTCTCTGATGATCAATGATGTTGACCAGTGTTTCCCATTTGTATGTCTTCTTTTGAGAAATGTCTATTCAGATCTTTTGCCCATTTTTAAATAAGATTATTAGATTTTTTCCTATTGAGTTGTTTGAGCTCCTTATATATTCTGGTTATTAATCCTTTGTCAGGTGGAGCATTTGCAACTATATTCTCTCTTTCTGTGGGTTGTCTCTTCAGTTTGTTGATTGTTTCCTTTGCTGTGCAGAAGCATTTTAACTTGATATGATCCCATTTGTCCATTAGCAGTATCAGTTTTAATGTCTCCTTTTTCATCTCCAATTTTATTTATTTGGATCTTCCGTCTTGTTTCTTAGTCTGGCTAAAAGTTTGTTGATTTTGTGTATTTTTTCAAAATGCTAACTTTTTGTTTCATTGATCTTTTATATTGTTTTCTTCATTTCAATTTCATTGATTTATGCTCTGATCTTTATTATAATATTTCTTTTATTCTACTAATTTTGGGTTGGTTTGCTCTTCCTTTTCTAGTTCTGAAGATGTATCGTTTGATTGTGAATTTGAAATTTTTCTGTTTTTTGATGTAGGCACTTATAGCTGTGAATGAACTTCCCTGTTAGTGTTGTTTTCACTGTGTTGCATTGGTTGTGGTATGTTGTGTTTCCATTATCATTAGTTTTAAGACATTTTAAAATTTCTTTCTTATTTCTTCATTGACCCACTAGTCACTAAGAAGTATATTGTTTAATCTTCATTTGTCTGCATAGTTTCCAAAATTCCTCTTGTTATTTATTTCTAGTTTTATTCTATATGGTCAGAGAAGATACTTGATATAATTTTAACTTTTGAATGTTTTAAAGTTGCTGGCCAGGCACGGTGGCTCACACCTGTAATCCGAGCACTTTGGGAGACTGAGGCAGGCAGATCACCTGAGGTCGTGAATTTGAGACCAGCCTGACCAACATGGAGAAACCCCATCTCTACTTAAAAAAGTACAAAATTAATCAGGGGTGGTGGTACATGCCTGTAATCCCAGCTACTCGGGAGGCTGTGCAGGAGAATCACTTAAATCTGGGAGGCAGAGGTTGTGATGAGCCGAGATCGTGCCATTGCTCTCCAGCCTGGGCAACAAGAGCGAAACTCTGTCTGAAAAAACAACAACAACAACAACAACAAAAAAGAGAGTTGTTTTGTGACCTGACATATGGTCTATCCTTGAGAACAATTCAATTCATGTGTTGAGGAGAAGAATGAAGAATGTGTATTCTACAGCCATTAGATGAAATGTTCTGAAAATATCTATTAGGTCCATTTGGTCTATAGTGCAGATTAAGTCCAACATTTCTATACTGATTTTCTATCTGGATGATCTGTCCAATGCTGAAAGTGAGGTGTTGAAGCCTCCAGTTATTATAATACTGGGGTCTATCTCTTTCTTTTTTTCTTTTTCTTTTTCTTTTCCTTTTTTTTTTTTTTTTTTTTGAGACAGAGTCTCACCTTGTCGCCCAGGCTGGAGTACAGTGACGCGATCTTGGCTTGCAACATCTGCCTCCTGGGCTCAAGCAATTCTCTTGCCTCAGACTCCTGAGTATCTGGGATTACAGGTGTGCACCACCGTGCTCAGCTAATTTTTTGTATTTTTAGTGGAGATGGGGTTTCATCATGCTGGTCAGGCTGGTCTCAAACTCCTGACTTCATGATCCACCCACCTTGGCCTCCAAAAGTGCTGGGATTATAGGCGTGAGCCACTGCGCCCAGCTCTATGTCTTTCTTTAGCTCTAATCATATGTGCTTTATATATCTGGGTGCTCCAGTGTTGGGTGCATATATATTTAAAATATTTATATCCTCTTGCTGACTTGACCCTTTTTCATTATATAATGTCCTTGTCTTTATTAATAGTTTTTGTTTTTAAATCTATTTTGACTGATACAACTGTAGCTACTCCTGCTATTTTTGGTTTCAATTTGAATGGAGTATCTTTTTTCTGTTCTCTTAGTTTCAGTCTGTGTGTCTTTATAGATGAAGGTGTTTCTTGTAGGCAACAGATCATTTGGTCTTGTCTTTTAAATATCTTTGGTCATTCTATGTATTTTGATTGAAGAGTTTAGTCCATTTACATTCCATATAATTATTGGTAAGTAAGGAGTTACTCCTGCCATTTTGTTATTTTTATTTCTGCTGGTTTTGCGATTGTCTCTTCCTTCTTTTCTTCTTTCCTGTCTTCCTTTTAGTGA
The DNA here is from genome assembly GCF_009764315.1 of Trachypithecus francoisi. Taxonomy (NCBI): domain Eukaryota; kingdom Metazoa; phylum Chordata; class Mammalia; order Primates; family Cercopithecidae; genus Trachypithecus; species Trachypithecus francoisi. The sequence continues at coordinate 30,354,888 of NW_022681464.1, forward strand.
AGATGATTTTATCTGGTGGTATGTCTTAATTTCTTGCTTTTTATTTTTTGTGTATCTATTGCATGTCTTTTAGTTTGAGGTGACCATGTTGCTTGAAAATATTTTATAACCCATTGTTTTAAGCCTGTGACAACTTAACACTGCATAAAGAAACGAACAAACAGGCAAAAAGAAAACTGAAAAAAACTTGACATTTTAACTTTGTCCCCTCACTTTTTAACTTCTGGTTGTTTCTATTCATATCTTATTGTACTATCTATGTCTCGAAACATTGTCATAGGTATTATTTTTAACTGGTTCATCTTTTAGTCTTTCTGCTCGAGATGTACGTAAAACCAGGTACTGTGATAACTCACCTAACTTTTGGCTCACATGAGGTGTTTTTTGCACAGATAGTTGTTCAATTTGGTGTTTCTGTGGGGGAAGACCATTGGTAGAGGCTTCTATTTTGCTCTCTGACTCTGCCTATTCTCTGTGGCCATGTTCCTGAAAAGAACTATATGCTCTAAAGGCATAGTCTAGAAAAAGCAAATCACTATGCTTTCATTCTTTACTCAAAGTAAGCGTTTAGTAACTGTTCATGAGGAGAGTACTCAAGTAGCTTATGCAACAATTTCCTTGTAGAAGTAATGGTTCCATTGAAAATAGGGGAGTGGAAGCCACAATATGACATCAAATTGATATTTCCTGTATATCAGAATCAGCATTTCAGAATGGAAGCAGAACAACAGCCCCCAAATCGCAGTAGCAAAGGCAACAAAGTTCATTTCTACTATTCTACATGCCCATCATGGGTTAGTTAGGGGCACTGCTCCATGTTGACTTATCTCTGTGATGACAGAGCTAGTAATAATAGCACTAACAGGAACATTACTGATTGTCACAGCAGAGAGAAAAAAGGTGAAAGGTAGATTACTCAGTGGATCTTGAAACTTCCCCAGAAGCTACATGAATCTCTTGCGTTCACATTTCATGTGGTCGGTGTTTCACAAGGTCACATCTAACTCTAGAGTGGATAGGCAGTGCAATTCTACCATGTGCCTGGAAAGAGGACAACTGAGACTCTCAGGTACACAGCACTAATTACTAGCATCCTGATGAAAGTTGAACTTTTCGTCTGTTTCAACCATCAACACAATTTTTACCACCCTCCCTACCACCACTAGTTGAAAAGTATTGAATATTTACTACTTGCCATGTACTATGCTTTATTCATTAGCTCTTTTACTCATCACATTAAGTCTTTTATGTAGATACTATTGTCATTTGCGTTTTTAGATAAGAAAGTAAATCCTTAAAGAGGATAGTATGTAGGTGCAGGTCATACACTCAGTGTGGGAAAGAGTTGAGATTTGAACTTAGATACCTCTGACTCAAGGACTTGTGCTCCAAGACATCCTATAATACTATTATTCTAGCCTTGTTGGACTATGTTTAAAATTAATACTGAAGACTTATATATCTAAGCCCTTTTAAAGAAGTTCTTAAATGTGCAAAAGTAAGATATTTGGTACAGGCTTAGTCACCTTGAGACATCTGCCAGGCTTTGTGAAAAGGGAGACGTGGGGAAAGAGAAGGAATTCATGGGCTGGTCAATATTCCTCTTTTTATGAGATCCTGTCTAGCTACCTACAAAGTGGTAGGCTTCTTCCTAGGTGTAACTCTCAGAATCCCGTAACCTGGGGTCTAGTTTTTTAAAATTGCTCTCTGTGACTTCTGAACCTCAGAGTCAGACTCGTATGAATATATACTTTCCTTCTTCTTAAAGAGCCCCACCTTAATTTTCTTTTAAGAAACTGAAAAGCTGCTTTAGCATACTAATTTGGGTCATTAATCCCCATAGATCTGAGCCTCTTGTAGAGAGATTAATGCTAACATTTAAATATGTGGCCTTGTTTGTCCTCCACTGACAACTTTTTACTATATTTGGACAGTACAATTTTATCTTTATTGCTTTTGGTGTACACAGAGTGTCAAGGAAGGTAGTTGAGATATCAAAATGGAGAGATAACACCTGTTCTAAGCAAAGTAGACCAACATCTCTTTCTGTTGTTCCCCCTCGAGGCCTTGCTAGCACCTCAGATAGAGCTGCCTCTCGGTCAGATGACTCTGTTGGCCTGAAGGATTGTCCTACAGTGATTTACCTACTACTTCAAACCACAGTTCTTGGAAGTTCAACTGAATTTCAAGTTCATGTTTAGTTTTTAGAAAATGCTGTGTCTAGCCTACAAGGAAGCTCAGTGCTAGGGCTAGTGCCACATCTGCAGTACTATGAGTTCACTGTGAGTCCAGGTGAGAAGCTTTAAATGTATGTGATTCTTCCTCTTGCCTCACATTGTCTATCATCTACATTGACAATATGCAGATTGATGTACTGGGCAGGAGGATGAGTTGAAGTAAAGCTCAAGGTCTGGGGTCTGCTCTGGAGGATTTAATTTAGAAAATTAAATTAAGCTACTGTGGTTGTGTGTGTGTGTGTGTGTGTGTGTGTGTATACACATACATAAAGGTTAAGTTGGTTTGTAGAACTATTATGTTTAGAGCTTGGAAGGAACTAGGGAAAGCTGATGGCCCAAACTTGTACCTGTCAAATAGCATTTGCTAATAATCCAATGTCCTCAAAAGAGCAGTGCAAGAGTGGCTAGCCACTGTTCTGTCCTAGACGCTGACTGTTATTCCTAACCTTCTCAGAGGAAATATTTGTTATGTATTTTCTCTTGTCTGATCTCTCATCCCAGTACCATGATAAAATGGCTTCTGTATGCTTTCTCCTGTTTTCAAGAAGCCATCAAATGTGAAATCACACATCTCTTCTGTTTTGTGGATGCATGTGTATCTGTTGTCAATTACCATTTAGTCTACCCCTACCCCTGCCCCATACAAGGAAATCTACTCTGTTGCTGACTTTATGAGATACTCTCAGCGTCTCACCCATATTTCTTCACCCTTACCACATCAATGCACACCTGCTGACCTCCCACTGCCAGAATATGCTTTTTAATTTTTTAATTTTTTGCTTGAGGGCTTTTCCCCAACACTTCGCTACTCCTATGAGAATATACAGCCCTCATCTACCCACACACACCCCCAAAGCCCTCAACCAGTGGCTGATGGGATTTGGTGTAGAAATACCCCAGCTCCCAACCTCTTGTGTGGGGTAACTCTGATTAATTTCCAGTCACCTACAGTGGCAGCTGGCTTGATAACACATCTTTTTACTGACTCTCTGCCCTTTGTCCCCTCACTTTCTTACTCCCCTAAGTGTCCCTTCATCTTCCCAGCACACAGCTTTCTGGCTTCTCCTTGTCTGAAGGTCTGAGTTTGGAGGTACCCTAAGGCACCAATTAAGAGCAAGTGCTGACAAGCTGGTATTGGAGAATTTCATGAAAGATTTATTTTTTAAAAGGTTTGCTAGAGCACAGGGGTTGAACATCTGGAAAGTTTAAGTTCTCCTTCTAAAGAAACAGTGGTGAAATGGAGTCAGAAGCAGAAATCTGATCTGCAAAGCTGGTCAGAGGCTGTTCCTGCTTCTTCCCAAAGTTAGAGGGACTCAGAAATAGAAGGTGTGCTGGCCAGAAGCTGGAGGGAGAAAGGGAAAAGTCATCTGTGCTAGGCAACATATCAGTCTTTGTATGTGATGGCCCTGGGGCAATTTTGAAGCTTCCATTTGTCATTTGTTTCCCCTCTGGTGAGAGAGAAGCCACCACTGTTTTGTTTGGAAGCAGTTTGTGCTATGCACAGGTGCGCCTAATTCCACATACGACTCTCTGTGTTCTCTGAGCCCAACTGCAAACACATCTTTCACAACGTCCCAATGCATTTGTCACTCACCCCGAGTGTTTCCTACTACAGGAGTTTTGCTCAGGGAATGCTCTTCCAACTCTCCTAGCTCCATCTGCCCAAGGATTTGCTTTCGATTGCAAATATCTTTCTAGGAAATTTGCATTTCTTCCAAAAGTCTCGTAAAATGTTTTCAGTCTCCATGCTTTATTGTCTTTCCCATGTGATGTTAGTGGTGTATAATGGGTTATGCATTGGAAATTCCTGGCAGCTTTGGGGATGGGATTATCATTTCTCTCCTAGCATCGTAAGTTCAACACATACACACACAATTTTTATATAGCTCTTGGCAATCTTCTCTTCTCTCTGCATTTCCCCATGAGCTGAACCTAAGAAAAAGTCTTGACTTTCTCCATCCCCTTACTGCTCCCATCTCCAGTCAACAAAGCTCCCCCATTTCACCTGGTAAACCTACCCATATCATTTTGCCTTTACTACCATTATCTCATCCCATTCCTCCCAACGAGATGTTGTCTTTACTCTTTTTCCTTTCCATCATCTCTTCACAATGCAGCCAGACTGATCACGGCAAAACACACATATAATCATTGTCAATTCCCCTACTAAGACCTTTCAGCGGCTTCTCACACCCCATCCTAAACTCTCACCTGGCCTTTCAGGCCTTCCTACTCACCTCTTCAGAGTCATCTCTCACCATCCTCTGCCTGGCTTTCTCTTTCCTCACTCTTCACCCTTCTGTTTCTGTCTCTGACTTAACATCCCCTCTCCCTTGCCCAGGGACCTCTGCCACTGTCCAGGACACCTCTTTGTCCCCACTGTCTCACACTTGTCTACCTCATACTTTCAGCTTCAACTTAAAAATATTTCCTTGAGGGCTTTTCCCTGATCTGTAAATGAGTTTAGGTTTCTACTATATGTTAGACTTCACCTTCATAATGCTTATCACATTTTATTATTTTTATTTAATTATTTGTCTTCCCAGCCAAACTGTAAACTCTATAAGGACAACTGTGTCTACCATGCTTGTCATTGCATTCTCTGTGCCTAAAATTGTGTCTGGGTGTAGAGCTAACTAAAAAGCTTTAAATATATTTTGCTATATTATGAAGAGAAAGGGCATCATACGATATTGTAATTGGTCTGGTCCCAGTCACCTCCCAGGTTTACTTGGTCAGCATTGGTTATCTGTAAAGAAGCTGACCTAGATGATATCTATTTCAGACCTAGTATTATAAGTGCTTTTATATACCTGTATATATGTTGTGTGGTCTAATATAACCTTGCTATGTTTTTAACCCAAAGCTGTTGAAGTATCCGAATAATTATTTCATTATGGTTTCTTATGTATATACCTTTTGTATTATTGACTCTCATCTTTATTTGACTTTTTCAATAGAAAGAGGCAAAATACTTTAACAGCAATTAATGTAATTTTTGACACATTCATGAGGATTGCATGTCCTTTCTGCTCTTCTTTCTATGTAGTTTCAGTGATTGAGGAACATTGCCCTAACATGACGATTGGTTCTGATAGTTAACCCATACATGTTTAGATGCATAGATTATGCTCCTTCTCTTCCTTTTGATGCTTGGAAAATCACTGATGTTCAGAGATTCCACTGGCTGGAGCTACAGACAGGTGGCAGGTAGGGCAAAGGAGGTGACACAAGTGTCCCAAACTGCCTGAGGGTTATATATATGGGGAGTTAGGGCCGTCTGCCTTGTACAATGCCCAAATGGCATGTTGTCCATTTTGTAATTCTCCTTGCCTTCTTTCGCCTTTCAAGGCCGTCCTTGATGACCATGTCTAACTCTATTCAAGGTGTTAGAGGATGAGAGCACACAGTAATTTGCCCCAGGCCCTAAGAGCACTAGTATCTCACCTTTATTGAATTCATTCTGTGCTATTGGATGGGATGGTGTTAATTTTCTATTTCTTTGTTTGAAGAGATCCTGAAAGAATCACTAAGGAGTATTTACAGGATAATAATGTCACAATCTGCAGTCCTTAATTTACTGATTCTCTGCAAGCCTTCTTTTACTTTAACTGTTGTTTTTTCTTTTCTGCTTCCATGAGAATTAAAACTCATTTGGTTTGTTGTTGGCTTTAATATAGTTTATTACTAGCAAGGTTATTATTTGAAATCTAAGGGATAGCTACGGTCCTACCAGCAGTTTTGTAGAAATAGTGGACACAATTCCTCTTCATTATTTCTAGTCAATTCTCAAATGCTATTTTCTTAGGACTGCCAGGGCATTCTTTTTTATGGATATCAGCGATCATTTAAAAAGCAATCCAAGGGTATTGAAGAAGAGATTTCATACTGTAAAGACCTGACAGTCTTTATCATGTAGAATAAAATAGCAACTATATTTTTTTCTAATTCACTGCTGTTGGTGGATATTTTAAAAGATGATTATAATAAGCACTCTTCTTAGTTGACCCATGAATTATTTGGCTCTGTTGCTGAAATGTCAAGCAGTCAACTAAGAAAAGGAGTACAATTTAACTAACAGACCTATTCCCAGAGCAGTGCACATGGTGTTTCTGCTTCTTCCCTTGAGAGACCACTTTGTAATCCAATAGTTCTCACCGTCAGAAATTTTTTTCTTCACATTCAGCCTAAAATTTCCCTTACCTGAGATCATCTCATGATGAAAAAACAAAAAACAAACAAACAAAAAAATCAACCCCCCCCACACACAAAACAAAAAACAAAATCCACTCATAGCTGGTTTTAAAAATTATCCCCTGCAGTGGTACAAACACCTCTACTTCAGTGCATTTATTCTTAATAATGGATTTGTATAGATTTTTGTTGCTGGTGTCTGGGATCCCAATTCTTGTTACTACTATTACTATTATTTTGTTCTTTTGTATTTTCAGTCTGTTTTTTCCTATGGGTAAGCAGAGTTCTAAATGCTCTTTTTTCTGACTGGTTTTTTAATGCCTTGTTTATTCTATTAATCTCAACTAGTCTGAGGCTATTCTCTGAGTGATTATGACATGGCTAATACTGCCATCCTGGACCTTACAATGGATAGCAGTCATCACCTCCCACAACTAGACTGCAAGGCCATATACACTTACTGTCAGCATGGCAAAACCTCAGGGCGACCATTTCTCAGGGTAATTATTTCAATAGGACTCTTTCTTCCCTTCTTTCTTTGCTCCCACTCCCATACTCTCTTTTTCTCTTTCCTTCTTCTTTAAGATTGCTTTTTTATCCCTTCGTCTGTGACTTAAGATGTCTTTCTTCTCTTGTTGGGTTGACTGATACTCAATACTGTATCATCCATTTTCCATCATCATTTTTAGTACAGAAAGCTCCCAGTAAGTAGGAAGTGTGTTTTGAGCTGGTCTTTGTGTGTGTGTGTGTATAGTCATGCGCCACACAACGAGAAACCGCATATACGAAACAGTGGCCCCATAGGATGATAATGAAACTGGCCTAGTGATGTCGTAGCCCCATCATAATGTCCTGTCACAATGCGTTAAACACGTGTTTGTAGTGATGCTAGTGTAAGTAAACCTACTGTATTGCCAGTCAGTTGTATACAATTATAGCACATACAATTATGTACTGAACACACTATTTGATAATACATGACTACGTTGCTGGTTTATGTATTTACAATACAATACTTTTTAATCATTATTTTGGAGTATACGTCTTCTATTTATTATAACAAAGTTAACTGCAAAGCAGCCTCAGGCAGCTTTTTCCGTAGATATTCCAGAAGAAGGCACTATTATTATAGGAGATGGCAGTTCCTTGTGTGTTATTGTCCCTGGAAACTTTCCTGTGGGACAAGATGCAGAGATGCAAGACAGTGACATTCATGATCCTGACCCTATGTAGGCATAGGCTAATGTGTGTGTGTCTTTGTTTTTTAACAAAAAAGTTTAAAAAGTAAACAAAAATAAAAATAAGAAACAGCTTATAGAATAAGGATATAAAAAAGTGTTTTTGCATAGTTGCTGTGCTTATGTTTTAAGCTAAGTGTCATTATAAAAGAGTCAAAAAGTTTTGAAAAATAAAAAGTTTAAGAAGTAAAAAAGTCACAGTAAGCTTTCCCTAATTTATTATTAAAGAAATAAAAAAGTTTTAAAAATAAACTTAGTGTACTCTAAGTGTGCAGTATCTATAAACTCTATAGTAGTGGACAGTAATGTTCCAGGCCTTCACATTCACTCACCACTCACTCACTAACTTACCTGGAGGAACTTTTAGTCCTGCAAGCTCTATTCATAGTAAGTGCCCTATACAGGTGTTTTTAAATTTTTTATACCATTTAAAATTTTCTGTTTATATACACAAATACTATTGTGTTACAGTTGCCTGCAGTATTCAGTACAACAACATGCTATACAGGTTTGTAGCCTAAGAATAACAGGCTCTACTCTGTAGCCTAGGTGTGCAGTGGGCTACACCATTCAGGTTCATGTGTGTACACGCTTATGGTGTTTGCACAATGACGAATGCACCTAAGGACATATTCTCAGAACATATCTTTGTGGTTAAGCAATGCATGATGGATTACATATTTAATTAGTAGGCTTTAATTTTTAGAGTAGTTTTGGGTTCACAGCAAAATTGAGTATAAAGTACAGAGTTCCCACTTAACCCCTCTGTGCCACACACACACAGCCTCCCCTGCCATTAGCGTCCCACATCAGTGCAGTACCTTTGTTACAACCAATGAATGAACATGTACCCACCATTATCAACCAAAGTCCAGAGTTTACATTAAAGTTCACTCTTGTGTGTTCTATGGGTTTCGACAAATGTATAATGACATGTATTCACCATTATAGTGTGTCAAACAGAATACTTTGACTACCCGAAAAGTCTCCCTGATACAGATATTTTTATGATCTCAGGATCTTGCTTATTATCCCAGTTTTCCTCAGTTATATGCAAGAAAAAAATTAAAAGTTAACGGTAACAATGTACGCTATCTAACAATCTTAACCATGGATTCTTTAGGGGTCAATCTAACACGCACAGAAGAACACCTTTAAGAGGGTTGGTGTCGTGATAACTGTGCGCGTTTAACTTCAATACAAAAAGTTACAGTGTGGAGACCCTGAATTAACCCACCATATTTCCAAGTGTGGCTAATGTATCATTTTATAACTGACCCTCCAAGGACCAGATTAAGATCTATGTGCTGTTAAAATTAGGGTGTCCCCAGCTACTCGGGAGGCTGAGGCTGGAGGATTGCTCGAGCCCATTAGGTAGAGGTTGCAGTGAGCTGAGATCACACCACTGCACTCCAACCTGGGTGACAGAGAGAGACCCTTTCTCAGAACAAAATGAAACAAACAAAATATTTGGTGCTCATCCTCATATTTAATTCAAAATACAAACAACAATAAACCACAGAATAATAATAAGTCTGATCAGGTTTTTATTGATGATGATTACCTGAATGTTCCTTTGAAAATATCCGAAACATCACACGCTTAAAAAACAAAACAAAACAAAACCTTTCTCTCGCTCTACAGTTGCTGATACCTGAAGCACACATTTGGCCAGCTTGCTGTATAATCTACAACTACTTTCTTTTGCATTTCCTATTCTTGTAAATTGTTTGTGTTCTTACTTTTGCTAAATAAAAACCTTATTTTAAAAAAATACAGTGTTTTCACTATTTTTGTGCAAATTTACTCTTTAAATTTGGATAGGATGAAGAGAAAACACAAAGGAAGAAGGGGAGGAGAATTGTAAATATCTGTGAAAATCCTCCATGTAGCTTGGATCAGATTGTCCATAGCTAAGTGGGTGATGATCCTTAAACTTCTAAATGCCTGAGTGTCCTTTCTTCACAGTTAGCACAAGGGAATCACAGATATTTTAGATTTCAAGCCTCTTCTTCGGTTGCAGAAATCTTTCATGAAAAAATACACCCTGGACTCATTTCCTCCCATGGAAATTGCAACCTGGAGAAAGTTTCACAAACATTCAATGGCATGCTGGATCAAACAATTCGTAATTCGTAACTAATTAAGGTACAAGCACCAACCTGTGGCTTTAAGAAGGATGACGCTGAGCCCTCTTTAGTGGGTTTGTTGATTTGAACTGTGTTTATGGTTAGCTGAACCAAATAGTCCCAGGTGGCATGGGTCTTCACCTCCTCACCCACTCTCTTTCTCAGCAGTATTCTCATGCTGTCACTCCATCAGCAAATATTTGCTGAGCTCCTGCTGTGCATAAGGCACTGTGCAATGAAGAAAAATGAATAAAAAGCATAAATCTTGCCACCAAAAATGCTTAGAGTCTAAATAAGGAAGATATTTTATCTCCATTGGTTCATTCATCAGATATTTACAACACTATGCATTGTAAAGCATAACATAAGTGCAATATCAGATGTACTAAGAATTATCCTCAGGTTACAGTCTTGTCCACTGACTCCAGTGTCAAGTGCTCAGGTCAGCAATAGCTGAAGCTCTTAAAGACCAGAGTCGTGACATTTGCTATGTGAAAATAAGTAGATAGTGGATCTTCTCTGGTTATTCTGCAGGTAAAGAATGACTTTTCAATCCACTTTCTTTCAGAAAAAATCAGCCTTACATATTCTCCAGATGTCAGTTTGTTTTGTTTTCTTTAGAATCTACAACAGTTGTGTCTGATAGAAATATGCTAGCCACATATGCAAGCTTTTTTTTTGTTTTTTTGGTTTTTTTTTTTTGAGATGGAGTCTCGCTCTGTTGCCCACACTGGAGTGCAGTGGTGCCATCTAGGCTCATTACAACCTCCACCTCCTGGGTTCAAGCAATTCCCTGCCTCAAGCAATTCCCTGCCTCAGCCTCCCAAGTAGCTGGGATTACAAGTGCATGCCACAACAGCTAATTTTTGTATTTTTAGTAGAGGTAGGTTTCACCATCTTGGCCAGGCTAGTCTTGAACTCCTGACCTCATGACCCACCCGCCTTGGCCTCCCAAAATGCTTGGATTACAGGTATGAGCTACTGCGTGTGGCCATATGCAATTAAAAAATGTACTACTGGTCACAATAACAAACATAAAAGGAGGTAAAATTTATTTCAATAATATATCCTATTTAATTCAGTATATCTAAAATGTTATCCTTTCAATATGTAATCAATGTAAACACTTGTTAACGAGATATTTTTTATATTCTTTTTTAATATGAAGTCTTTGAAATGCAGTGTGTGTTTTAAAAATCCAGCACAGTGCCATTTGAATGCTTTCCAAGTACTCAATAGCTACACGTAGATAGTACAGATCTCTGGTGTTTAAACTCTCCACTTGAAATTACTGGAAACTTTCTTAAAGGTTTTCTGTGTAATTACATGGAGAACATATTATTATGTCAAGAAGCTGGTATGAACCTTTATTTGTAGGGAGACCATTTTGGAAGAGCCTAATATGGAATAAAAGCAGCCTCCAGGATCTGGGGGTACCTGGGTGGTACCCAGTTTTCAGGAAGGAAGGAGACTCTGTGTATTAAAAGGAGGCAAAAGGACTCTGCATATGGGAAGGAGAAAGAAAGAATCCAGGGGACAGAAGCAATGGGGCTGAAGGCTCAATGGAAGATGGTCAGGGACATGGCAAGCTTTTGCCTCCATTCTCTGAATAATCTACATCACTCTAACATGATTTTGTATCAGTGGATTTTTATTTTTGGTGGTGCCAAGAGTGGGGAGAAGCTTGGAAACAAGAACAAAGGGATAGCTGGTATTTGGGTAACAGCAGCACACTTTATAACTAATTCCTGTAGTAAAGATGGGGTCTTACATATTGAAGTGAGTTCGAAAAATTATGACACCTTAAAAACAACATTTACTTTCTTTATATTTTGTGCGTGGCCTTTTTTCCTGCATCTTATGTGGTTTATAGCCTGAAATTTACAGTCAGTTTTCTAGACTATTCATATCCCCATTACTCAGCACAATGTAGTAATTCAGAGTGAAGGACTCGAATTCAGGCCAACTCATGTCTAGACATCAGTGCTGCCCCTACATGCTGAGTGATTTGAGTGATGGTTTATTGTCTCTCACCTTTACATTCACCCTTGGTACTGTTATGGTCTTGCCAATGCACCACAATATAGCAGTCTCTTATTGCCTGAGTTAGTGCCCAGTGTCCTTTGTTTCAGGACCAAGAAAGTTAAGGAGAGAAGACACCATGTGTTAGGTTGGAGCAAAAGTGAAAGAAGAAAGTTCTCTACTGCAGAGAGGGGCCCTGAAAGAGGGTTGCCCCTTTTACAGTTGAATGCAAAGGCTTTTATAAAAAACCAAGGAGGGCAGGGCATATGATTTGCATAAGTCACGAATTTCTGGTAGCTCCACCCCATCCTCCTAGTGCGCATGTGGGCCCTTAGTTTGAGTTACTCCATATTGCTTTGTTCTCCTCAATGCGCATGTGTCAGGGGTTGGAATTTTCCATTGTGGGCATGTCTGGGCAAGTAACCTGTGTAGTCTTTATTATCTGTGCAGCTGTGGGCATGTCTTAGGCAAGCCCCTCATGCAGGTTCCCTTATCTGTGCCTGCAGTTCTTTTGTTGGAAAGAATTCAACCGAGGATCTACCCTAACTGCCTGCCTGACCAGTTTCTTCCTTTTTCCTGTCTCAGTACAATGGGGGTGAAAGTGGTATCCACCTAATAGAGTACACATGGCCTGTGCATCATTAGAGCTCAACAGATGGTAGTTATTTCCATTATTAGACATAGTTGTGCCCAAACCAGTGCTTCTCAATGTGTGTTCCCTGGATCTACACCATCAGCCTCACTCCAAACTTGTCAAAAATGCCAACTCTCCAGCCCACCCCACTGTCCAGACCAACTGAATCAGAAACTCTGGGAGTGGACCCAGAAATCCACGTGTTAGCAAGTCCTCCAGGTGATTCTGATGCAAGCTAAAGCTTGGAAACCAGTAGCCTATAACAATTCTGGATAAATAAGGAGCTACTCTATTTGAAGGATTTCAGAATAGGTGCTTCAAGCTCCCTTGTCAACTGGGTTCAAATATTTAGCAGCTACCATTGTCAGGAACGTCTTAGCTTCCAGTATATATGTGAGGTGCTTGGAGATCCTTAGAGGAAAACTACAAGACGAAGACAAATGTTATTGCTAACTTAACTGATTTCTCCCAAGTTGAAGCCTGTTAGTAACATTTAGTTCTTCAAGCATCTACCTTGGTGGAGTCCCCTTAGAGCAATACTTAAATCAACCCTTTCCTCTTTTTAATGTTATTGTTTCCTCCTTCCTTCTGTTTATTACCTGAGTTTATTTCATTGGTATTGAATCTTTTCTGAAATTGAACTTCTATTTTGCTTTCTCATATGCCTATTCCAGTAACTACTCACTGTATGTTCTTCAGTAACCTTGTCTCTAAGCCCTTGTGAGTAAAAACATTATGAATGGTTGGTGTTCCATATAAAAATGATAAACAATGTGTAATTGTGTATACAGTGAAGTACACTTTTTATATCTACAAAAGTAGAATAAATTAAATCTCTCCCTCCATCTATCCAATCCAAATACCAAGCTCCTTTAGTTGCATGCCATGAAAGGACAACTATTTGTCCTTGAAATAATGTTCGGCAAGTACAAAAAAGCTACAGGAGGGAAGAGATCCTAAGGAATATTATTCTCAGTGTCTTTCCCTTTAACAGGTTTCTGTATTTTTCCTTCACAGCACAAAACCATTGCCCTCTTCCTGTTGCTTCTCTTTACAGAGAACATTGACCTGCTGCAGAAAAAGCCCCTAAAATACTCCTGCTCATCATAGGAAGTAATGGAGCAAGACAGCCGCAGCATGAAGTAGGAAATCTTGAAATTTTTCCCCTGCTATCTCTCCCCCAATCCTCCATTTTGTCCCTCCTTTTCCCATACCCCACATCCCTCTGGGTTATAACTTAAAAAAAATTTTTTTCCCTAGAAGAATCATTGTATGCTTCAGTTAGGATTTCAAAAATGTTTCTTTACACCCCACACAAGCTGACTGCCAGAATTCCTTCTGTAGGACAATATATAACAGGCTGGAGCCACAGGAATGGCAAGGTGCTACTGCTGAACATCTATAAAGCCAGTTATGTGAACACAACATTTCTTACCCCAGGCTCTCTTTTCTCCCCCTGCCCGATCCCCACCTCAAATACCATGGGGATTTGAAGCAGTTCAGTTGCATTGTGATGATCTGTTCTTCAAATCGTAAGATTGTTTCTGGGTTGATTTTTTTTCTCAGCAACCACTATGGTTGTTCTGAAGCCTACCATTTTCATTAATATGTACAGATATAGAGGTTTCCGTTCTAATATCCAATCTGATGATATTATGATCTATTTTGTGCAGTATGGCATATACTATGTCGAGTTACTGTTCATGCCACCATCGTTAAAGGCAGTTTAGTCTCTCTGTCATAAGCCCTGAAATTCATGGGTTTATAACAGCCATAAAAACACACGTATATTCCATGATGACAGAGCCACACTCTGGGAGTGAATCTTTGAGCAAAATGAGAAGGACCTTGCTTACTGTTTCAAAAACCAAAAATGCTATTGTTTTCAGGGCTTTTGACTTTTTTTTTTTGGCCCATCAAAATGAAAAATGGTTTAATTTAATTTCTCAAAAGAAATATGAGGAGCTGTGTACTCATTACCAGCTCCTTTGCTAGATTTTTAAAGTCATTTCATTTTTAAAAGGAATTGTGGCCTATCTGGAATAAAATTATACTTGCATAAAAATTTATCACATTCTTCGTGTGTGTTCATTTTGCCTGTATTTTAGTCCATGCTGAATGCTGTTTGCAAATCTGTAACAGCAGACACGCTTTTGTCTGCTAAGCTAATGCTTTTATATAGTTTCTTTTCCTGATCCCTGATAATTGTTTTGGTCATAGAAAGTTAATGTTTATTTTTTAATCTGTGTTAATTTTTGAGTTAATTAGAATAAGGAATTTGTTAATGTCTGTACATGCAAATGTAGCCCCCAAAGTTCATCACTAAAAAGACTTTGAGGCTGCAAATTTAACTACCAAATGACAAAATAATGGACGATTCAGGATCATGGAGATTCTAGGTTTTCTTGGTCACAACGCCCATCCTCAATTTTTCATGTGCCTCCTTCATTATTCTCTCATTTATACCCTGATCTCCCTTGTCCCCATCCACCAATCAATACTCATCTATCTAATTACTTGGCCCTTTGAGGAGTGTATCTGTGTTGTTTCTATGCTTGTATATTTCTACGTGGGTAAGAAGGATATTCATTGAAAATGAATATTGAGGGGCAGAAATGGTCTTTGGTCACTACTTCCTGCCTATGCTTTTTGAAAAGAGTTGAGTGGGTTACAAAAGGTAAGTAAATGCTGATCTAACTTTTTAATAGATGGAACTTGACAATTCCTTTACAATTCCATTGTATATATAGATTATACATACATATCCATATATCATTAGAATAATAGAATCCTTGTTGTGGCTTTTAAAAATAGCTGTATAACTGCAGACAAATCACATAATAAATGTGAGCCTGGCTGGGCATAGTGGCTCATGCCTGTAATCCCAGCATTTTGGGAGGCCAAGGTGGGCAGATCACATGAGGTCAGGAGTTTGAGGCCAGCCTGGCCAACATGGTGAAACCCCGTTTCTACCAAAAAATACAAAAATTAGCCAGGCATGGTGGCACAGGCCTGTAGTCCCAGCTACTCAGGAGGCTGAGGTAGGAGAATTGCTTGAACTCGGGATGTGGAGGTTGCAGTGAGCTGAGACTGCGCCACTGCACTCCATCCTGGGTGACAGAATGAGACCTTGGCTAAAAAAAAAAAAAAAAAAAAAAAAAAAAGTGAGCCTGTTTCCTTATCTGTAAAAGGTGATAATATTATAAACCATGCCTTCCTCTCATGATTCCTGCAAAAATTATGGCTTAAAGTTGTCCTTGCTTTGGACTCACAAATCTATACTTTTAGCTTTGAATTCATTCCTCAGTTCCAAAATACTTGTATTTACATAGGCTTATGTATTAATATTTTTAATATATCTACACCTATATATTAGCTATATTGAGGTATAAATCACATACCAAAAAATCATCAATTTTGAGTGTAATATTTGGTGAGTTTTGACATATGTGAAAACATGTGGTGGTGGTGTGCAAACATTACCACAGTGAAATTCACTGTATTTTATGGATAAGTAATACTCCTTTATATGAACATAACACAATTAGTTTATTGATTGCCCAGTTAATGGCAACCAATGGATTCAAAACTGAATCCATTCCAGTCTTTTGTTATTGTGGATGAAGTTGTTATGAACTTTGTATACATGTCTGGACATATTTTTATTTCTCTCAAGTACATAAATACCAGAGATCTTCAACTTATGATGGAGTTACACACCAGTAAACCATCTTAAGTTGGAAATAAATGTAAAAATGCAGAGCATCAGTTGTTTACCATGTGATCATGTGGCTGACTGGGAGCTGTGGCTCACTGCTGCTGCCCGGATTTACTAGGGAGTATCACACCAAACATTACTAGCCTGGGAAAAGATCAAAATTCAAACTTCAAAGTATGATTTCTGCTAAATGCATATTGCTTTCACACCATTGTAAAGCTGAAAAATCCTAAGAAGAACCATTATAAGTCAGGGACAGTCTGTATGCCATTTTGCACTCCCATAAGCATTGTATGAGAGCTCTCGTTTTTCTAAACCCCGATCAGCACTTGATGTGGAACTTTTCAATTTTCAGTATCCTAGTAGGAGTGTGTGCTAATATCTCTTTGTGGTTCAAATTTGCATTTCACTGACTATTGACTAATTACGTTAAACATTTTTTCATGTGCTTGTTTACCAGGATATATCTTTTTTATCAAAGTGCTAATCATATCTTTTGCCTATTTTCTTAGGTTGTTTTCTTATTAGTATTGAGTTATAAGTGTGCTTTATATATTTTTGTGTCTTCAAGGAGTTTGTCCATATCATTGTTGAATGTATTGGCATAATGTTGTCCATAATGTTCCCTGATAATGCTTTCAAATCCCTAATTGTGCAGTAATTTCTGATATTGATCATTTTTATCTTTCTTTTTCTTATCAATCTAGAGGTGTGCTAATTTCATTATCTCCTAAAAGAAACAGTTTTTGGTTTTATTGATTTTCTCTACTGTTGTTTTCTATTTCATTGATTTCTGCTCTTACCTTTTTTATTACCTTCATTATACTACAGAGATGATTAATTTGTACTTCTTTCTCTTATTTTTTATGGGTAAAACTCAGATTCTTTATTTGAGGTGTTTCTCCTTTTCTGAGAATTTACTGCTACAAATTCTGCCCAAGGATAGTCATAGCCATATTCTATAAATTTAGTGCCAAGTTTTAATTTTTGTTCAGGTCAAAATATTTCTATTTTTTAAAATTTCTTCTTTGACCAATGAGTTATTTACAAATGTACTATTTAGTTTAAAAAGTTGGGAAAATGTTCAGATATATTTATTTAATTGATATCTAACTGAATTTGCTGTTTTCAGAGAACATATTTTATATGTTTCCAATGTTTTAAAAATTGAGATATTGAGACTATAATATGGTTTGTTATGTGCACTTGAAAAGAAAGGTTTATTTTCTGTTGTTATAAGTGGAGAAATGTTCTCTAAATATACATCAGGTCAAGTTGTTGATAGTGTTTCTAGTTCTTCTATATTCTTACTGATTTCTGTGTACTTATTCTACCAATTACTGCAAGAAGATTATTCTTCAACAATAATTATGGATTTCTTTATTTCTCTTTTCAGTTCATCAATTATTGTTTCATGTATTTTGAAGCTGTGTTACTAAATAAATGAACATTTAATTTTGCTACTTGTACTTGATGAATTGACACCTTTATTATTATGTTTTGTTCCTCTTTATGTCTTATAATATTCATAGTTCTAAAATGTATGTGTAAGTGCCTTAGGTAGGATGGTAAATCTGATTCTCATTACTCTATATTGATCTGAAACAGAAGTTTCTGATTTTCATTTTTGTAAGATTTTTGGGGGAAGAATAGAAGTCTGAGTTTATAGTTTTTTATTCTTCTTCTTTCAGTTCTGTCAAGATGTTACTGCTCTTTTCCTAACTTGAATGGTTTCTCAGAAAAATCTACTATCATTCTTTCATTTCACTCTGTATCTTTCTCTGCCTACATTTAAGAATTTATTTTAACCATGGGCTTTCAGCAATTGGATTATGCCTAGGTGGGTATAATTTTTCTTATGTTTTCTCTACCTTTCAATGGCTTCATTGAGCTTCTTAGATTTGTGACTTTCTACTTTTCACCACATTTAGAAACTTTTGTTCACACAGCTGCTATATTTGAATAGTTGTCAGCTTTGGTTATCAGGACAGTTGATGTCTTTTCACTTTTCTACCTCTTGTACCTAGAATGGGGAGGTACGTAATAGGTGCTTAGGAAGTGAAAACTGTGAAAACTGGCACAAGTAAATATGGTAGACTAGGCAAAATACAAGATCTGTAGTTGGATACTCTGGGATTGAAACTTCAATTCATTCTTTTATAGCTTCACATTCTTGAGGCTCACATTTTTAATATGGAAATGGTTATAGCGAGGTAATACTTGCATTAAAGGTATCTTAATTTTGCAACCCCCAGAGTAGCAACTAACTCCAGCAGGGATTATCCCTGCATGTGAGAAATCATTTTGTGATGGTACATCTTTACCATAGAATACCGCTCAGCAACAGAAAAGCAGCAAACTACTGATGGGCACAACTTGGATGGATCTCAAGAGAATTATGCTGAATGAAAAAAACTAATCCCAGAGGGTTACATACTGTGTAATTCCATTTATATAATATTCCTGAAATAACAAAATTATAGAGATGGAAACATTTTGGTCACCATGGGTTAGGGATGGGTGGTGGTGGTGGTGGCTGTGGTTACAAAGGGGTAGCACGAGGGAGTCTTCTGGTAATAAAACAGTTTTAGATTTTGATTGTGGTGAAAGATACATGAAGCTACACACTTGATAAAATTGCACAAACAACACAGAAACATACATACAAATGAGTGCTTATAAAACTAATGAAATCTGAATAAAGTGTGTGGATGGTACCAGTGTAAAGTTCCTGGTTTTGCAATAACAGGTTCTGAAATTGAGGCAATAATTAATAACCTACCAACCAAAAAACGTCAAGGACAGATGGATTCAGAGCCGAATTTTACCAGAAGTACAAACAGGAGCTGGTACCATTCCTTCTGAAACTATTCCAATCAATAGAAAAAAGAGGGAATCCTCCCTAATTCATTTTATGAGGCCAACATCATCCTGATACCAAAGCCTGGCAGAGACATAACAAAGAAAAAGAATTTTAGACCAATATCCCTGATGAATATCGATGCAAAAATCCTCAATAAAATACTGGCAAACCGAATCCAGCAGCACATCAAAAAGCTTATACACCACGATCAAGTTGGCTTCATCCCTGGGATGCAAGACTGATTCAGCATATGCAAATCAATAAATGTAATCCATCATATAAACAGAACCAAAGACAAAAACCACATGATTATCTCAATAGATACAGAAAAGGCCTTCAACAAAATTCAACAGCCCTTCATGCTAAAAACTCTCAATAAACTAGGTATTGATGGGAGGTATCTCAAAATAATAAGAGCTATTTATGACAAACCCACAGCCAATATCATACTGAATGGGCAAAAACTGGAAACATTCCCTTTGAAAACTGGCACAAGACAGGGATGCCCTCTCTCACCACTCCTATTCAACATAGTGTTGGAAGTTCTGACCAGGGCAGTCAGGCAAGAGAAAAAAATAAAGGGTATTCAACTAGAAAAAGAGGAAGTCAAATTGTCCCTGTTTGCAGATGACATGATTGGATATTTAGAAAACCCCATCATCTCAGCCCAAAATCTCCTTAAGCTGATAAGCAACTTCAGCAAAGTCTCAGGATACAAAATCAATGTGCAAAAATCAAAAGAAATACACCAATAACAGACAAACAGAGAGTCAAATCAGGAATGAACTCCCATTCACAATTGCTTCAAAGAGAATAAAATACCTAGGAATCCAGCTTACAAGGGATGTGAAGGACCTCTTCAAGGAGAGCTACAAACCACTGCTCAACAAAATAAAAGAGGACACAAATGGAAGAATCCATGCTCGTGGATAGGAAGAATCAATATTGTGCACATGGCCATACTGCCCAAGGTAATTTATAGATTCGATGCCATCCTCATCAAGCTACCAATGACTTTCTTCACAGAATCGGAAAAAACTACTTTAAAGTTCATATGGAACCAAAAAAGAGCCTGCATTGCCAAGACAATCCTAAGCCAAAAGAACAAAGCTGGAGGCATCATGCTACCTGACTTCAAACTATACTACAAGACTACAGTAACCAAAACAGCATGATACTGGTACCAAAACAGAGATATAGACCAATGGAACAGAACAGAGTCCTCAGAAATAATACCACACATCTACAACCATCTGATCTTTGACAAACCTGACAAAAACAAGAAATGGGGAAAGGATTCCCTATTTAATAAATGGTGCTGGGAAAACTGGCTAGCCATATGTAGAAAGCTGAAACTGGATCCCTTCCTTACACCTTATATAAAAATTAATTCAAGATGGATTAAAAACTTAAATGTTAGACCTAAAACCATAAAAAACCCTAGAAGAAAACCTAGGCTATACCATTCAGGCCATAGGCAAGGACTTCATGACTAAAACACCAAAAACAATGGCAATGAAAGCCAAAATAGACAAATGGGATCTAATTAAACTAAAGAGCTTCTGCACAGCAAAAGAAACTACCATCAGAGTGAACAGGCAACCTACAGAATGGGAGAAAAATTTTGCAATCTACACATCTGACTAAGGGCTAATATATAGAATCTACAAAGAACTTAAACAAGTTTACAAGAAAAAAATCAAACAACCCCATTAAAAAATGGGCAAAGGATATGAACAGACACTTCTCAAAAGAAGACATTTATGCAGCCAAGAGACACATGAAAAAATGCTCATCATCACTCGCCATCAGGGAAACGCAAATCAAAACCACAATGAGATACCATCTCACACCAGTTAGAATGGCGATCATTAAAAAGTCAGGAAACAACAGGTGCTGGAGAGGATGTGGAGAAATAGGAACACTTTTACACTATTGGTGGGACTATAAACTAGTTCAACCATTGTGGAAGACAGTGTGGCGATTCCTCAAGGATCTAGAACTAGAAATACCATTTGACCCAGCAATCCCATTACTGGGCATATACCCAAAGG
The DNA here is from genome assembly GCF_009764315.1 of Trachypithecus francoisi. NCBI lineage: Eukaryota > Metazoa > Chordata > Mammalia > Primates > Cercopithecidae > Trachypithecus > Trachypithecus francoisi. Next base: position 30,375,977 of record NW_022681464.1, read on the forward strand.
ATTATAAATCATGCTGCTCTACAGACACATGCACACGTATGTTTACTGCAGCACTATTCACAATAGCAAAGACTTGGAACCAACCCAAATGTCCATCAGTGATAGGCTGGACTAAGAAAATGTGATGCATATACACTATGGAATACTACACAGCCATATTAAAGGATGAGTTCATGTCCTTTGTAGGGACATGGATGAAGCTGGAAACCATCATTCTCAGCAAACTATCGCAAGGACAGAAAACCAAACACCACATGTTCTCATTCATAGGTGGGAACTGAACAATGAGATCACTTGGACACAGGGTGGGGAATATCACACACTGGGGCCTGTTGTGGGGTGGGAGGAGGGAGGAGGGATTGCATTAGGAGATATACATAATGTAAACCACGAGTTAATGGGTGCAGCACACCAACATGGCACATGTATACAAATGTAACAAACCTGCACGTTGTGCACATGTAACCTAGAACTTAAAGTATAACAACAACAACAAAAAAGTTCCTGGTTTTGGTAGTGGACTATCACTATGCAAGGTGTTAATTTTGCAGAAAGCAAGGTCAAGGGTGCACAGGACCTTGCCGTATATATCTTTTGCAACCTTTTGTGTATCTATAATTATTTTAAAATTAAGAGTTTAAAAAATATGTAAAATCGGCCGGGCGCGGTGGTTCACGCCTGTAATCCCAGCACTTTGGGAGGCCGAGGAGGGCAGATCACAAGGTCAGGAGATCGAGACCACGGAGAAACCCCGTCTCTACTAAAAATACAAAAAATTAGCCGGGCGCGGTGGCTGGCGCCTGTAGTCCCAGCTACTAGGGAGGCTGAGGCAGGAGAATGGCGTGAACCCGGGAGGCGGAGCTTGCAGTGAGCCGAGATCGCGCCACTGCACTCCAGCCTGGTGGACAGAGCAAGACTCTGTCTCAAAAAAAAAAAAGTAAAATCTGATTGAGAAAAATTCTCAAAATCTCAAAGTACCACCCAATGTATTATTTATTAATCAGAAAGGAAAAAAAGTATCTTTACAATTGAAAAGTCTGGTGGACATCACTTTAATAACATGGTGAAAACTTAGCATGACCAATTATTAAACAAACTGTTATTATGGGTCCTCTAATATAGACCATCATCTGTGTAATAATTTTGTCAAAAATATTAAATCTGAGTCTAATCATGAGAAAACAATGGAACAAATCTAGATTACAAGGAATTCTACATAACTTTCCTGAGATCTTCAAAAATGTCATCATAAAAGATGAAGAAGAAGAGACTAAAGCACATACTGACCAAATGTAATATGTGATCTCTGATTAGATCTTGAATCCAAAAAACAGAATCTCAGCTATAAAGGATATTTTGGAAGCAGTGAGGAAACTTTGAGTAGGGGCTGTATATCTTACAGTGTCAATGTTAAATTTCTCCTGTATAACAAGGCAAGACATGGCTGGGCAAGAGTATAAGGGCCTCATGGCCAAGCCAAGAATGGTTCCTGGGAGCCAGGACTAGGATAGAAGGGTGGTAGATTGAAAATTGAGCTCTTTAGGAGAAGTAGGGGTTAAATCCTGGAGAGATTGAGTACATAGGACAAAGTCAGGTTCAGAGTCACTAAGCATACTGTGTTAGTTTGCTAGCACTGGCATAAGGCACCGCAAAGCACGTGGCTTAAACAGAGAAACTTAATCATCTCATAGTTTTGGAGGCTGGTAGATCTCCAAAATCAAGGTGTTGACCAGATTGGTTTCTTCTAAGGGCAGCGAAGAAGAATCGATTTGATGCCTCTTCTAGCTCCTGGCGGGTTGCTGGCAATCTTTGGTGTTCCTCGGCTCATAGGATCACTTCAATCTCTGCCTTCATGTTCACATGGCATTCTCCGTGTGTGTGTGTGTGTGTATCTGTGTACAAACTGCCGCTTTTTCTAAGGATACAGTCTATTGGATATTAGGGCCCACCTTAACAACCTCATTGTCACTTGATCGTTTTTAAAGACCCTATTTCCAAATAAGGTCACATTCACAGGTTCTGGGGGCTAGAACTTCAACAACTTTTTGGGGGACACAATTCAAACCATAGCAATTCCTAGGAGTTTTAAATTTGTTGGAAATCGTGCTGGAAAAATGGACTGGGAATGAAGAGGGAAGGTCTAGGCACAAACAATACAGACATTTGCTGCTGACCTCTAGGTAGTTGTGTTGGTCTAACTCAAAGGCTAGAGGCAGGGCGGAGAGCAGCAAGCTGTGGCAACCCATCTGGTTGTGAGGCTTTAAGTATGGCCCTAAAGGTACAAAAGACTAACCCCCTAACACCTCTTCTCACCTCATATTTTCATAACTCTTACCTCAGTCCCATGCAAAAATAATTCACAACTCAGCACAGTCTTTTTAAATATTACAAATGACTGTGTATGTCTAGAGTTTAATTTTGCACCGGTTTTTATTCATGAATCACATTTCTGCAAACACATTAATCCTTACTCATTACTAGGTGCATTGTCAGCTTGATAACTCACCAATGTGTTTTTGTGTGTTATGTTAGAACAAATAAGCTTCTTAATAAGCTTAAATGGTATTCATCCTTTAAAACTTTCTTACCTAAATAAAAGGAAAAGATTGGGGGATTTTTAAAGGCATATTGGATCATCTCTTCATTCTGTCTCAATCTCTTGAAGCCTGATTCTGCATGTGAGTTGGAGCTGAGCATGTTAGTTACATGAGGAAAGATCCCAAAGCCAAGGAGACCTCTGAGAATAAGACCTCATGGATCTTCTAGTTTCAAATGGACAATTTATATACTTGCCTTCCATATCTGATGGTACCTTTAGACTGTGAAGACTAACATAAATCCCCCAACTCCTTGCTTCTACACAACAAATATAATAGTGGCCAATTATTCTACCCACTTATCAGATTTGTAGCTAGATAGCAGGCATGTCCTCAGGTATAGGCAAAAATGGAAACAGAGTCTCATTTTTATAAGCCCAAACTTATTGAAATTTTTATTATGTTTCTTCCTTTGCTTTAATATTTAGAACTGCCTTAAAGCTTACCTTTGGTCTGATTGAGAAATGTGTTTTCCTCTAGTAAGTTATTCTATGGAAAAAATAATCAGAAGTTTACACAAATACTTCCATAGTGTCACAAGGATGCTTATTTTAGGTTTCCTCTATTGGTAAAAACTGGAAAAAACAAGTGTCCAGCAGGAGGGAAACTAAGAGATATGAAATATTATGTAACAATTCAGTATATATTCAAGTAAAATTAAGTGAAAAAGGGTTAAAATAGTATATACATCACAATTCCACTTTTATAACATGTGATATATATGAAATATAGTGGTCTTTAGTACTTGGGGTACCCTTTCTGGACTAGGAGGTGAATGGAGCAGGTGAAAGCAGGACAGGTTTCTTGTATCCCTCCCTGGCTGCTGCAGTCTACTGTTGGCTTGTCTAACTCCTGTAGTGTTTGCCAGTTATAAAACACAGTATCACATTTGATTATATTTCGTCTTGTATTGTTCTTGAAAGTGTCTGGAAGACATTTAATGTCTGCTAGATTTTCAGCACCTTGTGGCAGAAACCATGTTGTGTCATTTAGAGAAGAAAATATGCTTCATGGTTTCTTGCAGAGTTCTGGACACATAGCTGATCCTCAATTAAATAGGATATTAGGATAATTCAGCTCTATATCAGCAGGTTAAAGCAGTTATTAAGCAGCATGAAATACACGTAAAAACAACTCTTTCAATCTTTTGAAAACTCTAATGTCTATCACTTTGTATGCCAAAAACAAAATTTCTTTTTCATAGCTTAGCCAACCCAAGACAACCTGGCCTTTTGCTATGCAGGACTGTGTCAACTAGTGAAGAGCTGAGTCCACCAACAGTTCTTCATTTAGGCAAAAGAAGAAAACAAACAAAAACAACAACAAATAAATCCAACTTTTAGCAAACCATCTCAAAATATTGCAACATACAAGAACGTCAAAGAAACAAAAAACACTGACACTGAATGATAACACTTCCTTGGCTGACATGGAAATGTTTACTAGTCACCAGCATGATAGACCATGCATGACCCAGGTCTTTGATTTGATTATCAGTGGTAGATAATTAGTTTAGAATTCCCAGCAAAGGCAGGGTGCAGTGGGTTACTCCTGTAACCCACACTGGCTTTGCCTCCCTCTTTAATGAACCCTCACCTGATTTCTCAAGCCCACAATATTCCCTCCCGGCTGATTCCTTCAGCGGATGAGCTCTGATTCAAAGATGATTTTGTTGCAAATTGGCTAGTTTAAGTAAAAGGGATTTATCATAAGGACAGATAAGAAGCAGGACATATTTTTGGATCTCATCAACAGGAGTCCTTGCATTTTATTTATTATTCTTATGGTAGCCTGACTCAGCATGCAACTTCCTTAATGCCTGTGTTACTAGTTTAAGTTCTTGAAAAAGTCCCTGTGATTTGCCATGCAGTGGATTGGTTGCACCTGTGTTGGTAACTAACCTGGCCCATCAGCTGTGGCTGGCTGGCTAGCTGGGAGTAAAGAAACTGTTGTGTTAGAGTCTGGAAAATTAGGAAAATTTACTCTCTCTGGTCTAGACTGTATTAAGATTTCTTTACTTTCAATAAGATGGAAATTTCAGTATAGCAAGAAACAAGTCAAGCAATCACATACCCGTATGTTCCCTATCAATTGCAGCATCCTGGAGGCAAATCCAGGGTGAGGCGGGCGAATCAGTTGATGTCAGAGTTCTAGACCAGCCTGGCCAACATGACGAAACCCCGTCTCTACTAAAAATACAAAATAAAAATTAGCCAGACGTGGCCAGGCGTGGTGGTAATCCCAGCACTTTGGGAGGCCGAGGCGGGTGGATCACGAGATCAGGAGATCGAGACCATCCTAGCTAACACAGTGAAACCCCGTCTCTACTAAAAATACAAAAAAGTTAGACGGGTGTGGAGGCAGGCGCCTGTAGTCCCAACTACTCGGGAGGCTGAGGCAGGAGAATGGCGGGAACCCGGGAGGCGGAGCTTGCAGTGAGCCGAAATCGTGCCACTGCACTCCAGCCTGGGCAACACAGTGAGACTCCGTCTCAAAAAAAAAAGAAAAAGAAAAAAAAATTAGCCAGACGTGGTGATGTGTGCCTGTAGTCCCAGCTCCTCAGGAGGCTGAGGCAGGAGAATTGCTTGAACCCAGGAGGCGGAGGTTGCACTTGCAGTGAAGCAAGATCCCACCACTGCACTCCAGCCTTGCAACAGAGCGAGACTCCATCTCAAAATAATAGTCATAATAAATAAATAATAAAAATAAAAAATTGAATTCCCAGTAAGTACTTTTATTTTGTCCACTTGCTATAACTGAAATGGCAAAGGACTTCCTAAGGCAGGGCTGTTCTCAAATCCATAGTCTAGTTGTACAGACAATATCTGAACTTGAATAAGTCACTTACAATGTTTGGACTTTACATCTCAATACATAAATAGAGGTAATAATGTGTCATCTGGACAATACAGGCAATAATAGCCATCCAAAGATTAATAACAAGATTTTTGCAAGGATTAAATAATGTGACGTGAATACATCCGTAAACTGTGAAATGTGATATATTGTTGACAACATTAGTAACATACCTTTTTGTTCATCGTTTTCTCATAGGGCAGAAATGGATACAGCATCTAAAAGCTCCCTTGATCATAAGGAGTGGTAGTCATTCAGCAATTTCCATAAGAAGAAAAATTCATGACATAGACTATTAGTGAAATGAGGTACCAGTATATAATATTTTCTGCCCAAAACAACTGTATTAAGTACATACAGTAGTTCCCCTTTTTCTGCAGTTTCACCTTCCATGGTTTCAGTTACCTAACATCAACCACGGTCTGAAAATATTACAGTATTTCGAGAGAGAGAGACCACATTCATAAAACTTTTATTACAGTATATTGTTATAATTGTTCTACTTTATTAGTGAGTGTTGTCGATCTTTTACTTTGCCTAATTTATAAATTAAACTTTATCTTAGGTATGTATGCATAGGATAGGGCTTGGTACTATCTGTGGTTTCAGGTATCCACTGGGGATCTTGGGACATATACCCTGCTGATAAGAGGGACTATTCTACCACTGTTTATCACCATTTTACAGATCAGGAAACTGAGGTCACACAGCTGGCAAATGAAAGAGTTGAGACTCAAGCCTTTTCTAGTGCCAAACCTGCAATCTGTGCTCTTAAGCACAAATGAGCCTGATGACAAATTCTCAGACTGTGACTGAATGAGTGAGAGATGCCAGTTCTTAAACAAACACTGGGGAAAAGTTACCAGTGCAAATGGGGATTAGAAAGGAATAGTTCTTTTCCCTCCTGGATGTTTATACGGGTGGTTCACCCATTCATGGGCCGGAAAACACAGGAAATCTGGGCTGTGAGTTGTTGGGATCTAAGGGAGCCCATGATTGACTCATGTGTTGTTTCTATACTGTGCTTGCCAATTATATTTTTAAACAGCAGCTACTGTTATATACTTCTTTTTCCCTCTCAGGAGTTCACAAACAAGTTTTTAATTTTAAGGTCAAATTGGAGGTCACTCTCAAGGTATGGGAAATTCCATTCCCATGGCTGCGTCTGGACACAATTTCTTTCTCCCGCAGGGCATTGTGGAATGTAGAATCACAGGCTGACAGGCAACGTGAGACACAGAACAAGACTGCAGAAATGCACTTGGTGGGGAGCATTTTGCTTCTATTTCAATATTAAAATGGGAAAATAGAAAATCTGGAAAATAAAAAACGCTGTCTCTACAAACGTTTGGGGTACAAAGAAGCATCTCACTTTCACTTACAAAATTAGCTCTTCACTTTCTCAGATGTTATTAAATCTATTATAACCTTTCATCAGCAAATAGTCATGGGAGACTCTGAGTAACACTCGTCCTAGAAAAAGGCACGAAGACACCTGGCTTCTCTAGATTTATTAGCTCAGCTAGTATTGATGATGATGAAATTAATTCAGATTATTGATATCTTGATAACAATGGTGGCAGCAGGAATGTAACCTGAGTCTTTTATAAAAAGATGTATACAAATTCTTTCTAACTTCCTGGGAAAAGCAGGGACTAATCAATGCCATCCAATGTTCATCATGACTCTTATAAAGTAACACTCCTGACTTCTGCATAAAGAATTGCCCATTAGCTCAGCAGCCAGGTATCCAGACAGGGCCGGTGCTCTAATCAGCAGCTTGTACTCGAAATATGGGCTTATTTTAATACCTGTGATACCTTGTTTAAACCACGCTCTCCCTCTTCACTTCCATACTGAACGAAGGTTAATGATATAAGCATGCTTATTGTTGGTTGAGGCATTCAGCCCTGGTAAATCACTCTGTTGATTTTTGCTTTGGGTCCACAGATCTGTGGTGTCATGCTTCACATGGACATGACTAAGTGACTTTAAAAACCATGGTTGTTGAAATCTGACCCAGGTTAAAAAAAAAAAAATTTCCCCCCACTCCCCCCCCACCCCCCCAAAAAAAGCTCAGTGTTCTTTTTGTAAAATGCCAGCTCCAATCTGCATGGAGCCCATGGTAAATTACCCACCTGTTTTCACTTACACAACATTAAAAAACACTTATACATCATTACTTTCTTATATTATATTACTGAAAATGAATGCTAACACAATATGAGATAAACAGTGCTAATGAGGTAGAAGGTGGCTCCTATGCTATCCTGATAGGATGACTATGGCCCTGATCAACTTTTGGTCATTGTATGAGACTCTTTGAACGTTGTTGTCTTGACAAAGAGTAGAAAGAGGCTTTTGTTTCCAGCACCTGCTGTTTCTCCACATACTTGGACTACTTCTCAACAAAGTTAAACTGAATCACTGCAAGACACTGAAACTTTATTAACTCAGTGGAAATCAGGTTGATTTTTTTTGTGGACAATGTAGAAATACAATTACTATGAACACACATATGCCTTTTTTTTTTTATTTTAAAAGTATAATTAGGATGTGACCAGAGTATTTATTTCTAATGGGAATAGCTTCTGTTTAGGCTAGTAGAATACTCTCAAAGCATTCTTGGATTGGGACCATCTTCAGAAAAACTAATGGCAGGCCACACTGTACTTTCAACAGTAATTGTCAGCTGCACAAACAAAATCCATACTTTCCTTAAGAGAAAATTATACAATTACCATGGGGAAAAAAAGCCTCATTTTGTTTAATTTGCTTCATGTTTACCAAAATGTATTGGTTATACCACCAGCTCCACCATCCCCCAACCAAATCCCATGAAAAAATATATTAGAGGACCATCAGAGTTCTGTTTCAGCAAGCTTTGTTTAAACAAGTGCTTCGGTGTGTTTTTCCACTGTCGGAGGAGGTTGCAGGAAGCATGGGTGACTGATCATGAAACATCGTGCCTTGTCTTAGAACTGAGACTCCACCAGATGGCTGGGAAGATGGTCTGCAGGTCCACAGGCTGTAGAAAGAGCAGGATGGCTCTAGCAGATAGGCAGGTTCTGCCTCCTTGAGATATATATATATATCTGTGTGTGTGTGTGTGTGTGTGTGTGTGTCTGCATATGTGTGCGTGTGCTTGAATCCTATTTTCTTCATTGAGGGAGCCCTCCAAAGTTCATCCCCACAGTATCAAGGATTAGAGCAGCTGATCAAATTTTAGACTTGTTTCATGTTGTTTCTAATTAAAGTGGCCATAGGAATCTCCAGAAGTTATGTGAGAATTAAAAGAAAGTCACTGCAAGGTGTAAGCCTCCAGAAGTTTGCATGCTAGCCTTTACAACACCCTGAATTCCGTGATCACCTCCTCTAAAAAGTGCTAGCAGATCCTTCTGTGAGTTCCATCAGAATTGGCTGTTCACGCATTTATGAAAGCATTTACTTGATTCTGCCTAAAATTATGGATTTTTATATATCCTTCTCACCCTCTAGACTAGTATGTGCCCACAAAAGGTAGGTCAGTGCTAGGTACCATTAAATATTGGTGGCTGTTGACTGGTGATTCCTTGAAAAAATACCAAAATAACCCATGATCAAGCAAAGCTGAGTCTTAGTAGCATCTCTGAGCAGCAAGGACAAAAGTGAGAAACGTATGAGGTTTTGAGGGTCAGAGAGGGGTATGTGGGTGTATTGACATGGAGGGGATTGGCTGGGGAGGGTGATCTAATTGCAGTTGGGCAGGCTTGGGGATGTAATCATTTAGGATTGGTGGACATAGACGGTAAGAATTTCTAGGACAGTATTGAGTAAATATTTGTTTGATGATCCCTGAGAATGAGGTACTTAATCTAATAAGGGCTAATTGAGGAGGGTAGTGGTCTATCATTTGGAGGAAAAAAAGGATTTTGGAGAAATATTTGAAAGAAACAGTAAAATTACTGACAACTTTGTCTTCCTAGGCAAGAATTTCCAGGAATAGTAAAGTCAGGTTAATTTAGACAGTGAGCTTGTGATATCAGATGGTTTAAGCTCTCTCCATATATTTGCAAGATTGCACTTAAAGTTGATTTTTCTCCTTTTGTTCTAACTGTAAAATTTTGGTTTCACCAGAATATAGAGGCTTAGCTCCTTAAAAGAAAAAAAAAAAGTCAAGCAAACATCATAATGATAGTCAAAACAAGATACTTTCTTTCTCTAAACTTAGATATTCTAGAAGAAAACAAGATGACAAAATATAAATGTGAGATGGAAAAGAGAAACAATGAGATGAAAAGAACAATAAAATGGGCCACGTTTGTGGTCATTGTCCTAAAAATGTCCTTGATTATGTCAATTTAATTAATAGTATGACTTTTTTCCATAAAGAAGTAGTACTAATTGAACCACCAACTTAAAAATGAATAGCAGAGAACATTAGAAGGTCTACATAAAGTATCATAAAGAAATTCAGGCAGTGGCGAAGCAAACAAACAAGGAAACAACCCAACTCTACATATGTACCACTTTGGGAGTCTTCTTGTTTGGAAGTGACTAAGGGCTGGCTTATAGTAAGGACTCAGTTAATGATTAATAAATAATTGGTTTTTGAAGCATGGACTTATGTCAATACGAATAACTTTTGATGCTTAGAAATGCCACATAATGCTTCTGAAAGGATTTGTTGTAAGTCTGTGACGAGTACATGCAATTATATGAGGTGTCGCATGGAGAAGAAAGGCAAAGACATTGTTCCTTTTCTTCCCCAGGTCTGGCAGTCAGTGTAAAAATTAGAATTTCCACTGTTACAGGATCAGTTGGGCCAGGAAAGGCCTGACTAGGAGTTCGGTTAAAATTGATTTCAGTGTGATCCCAGCACTTTGGGAGGCTGAGGCGGGTGAATCACCTGAGATCAGGAGTTCGAGACCAGCCTGACCAACGTGGTGATACCCCATCTCTACTAAAATTACAAAAATTAGCTGGGGGTGGTGGTGGGCACCTGTAACCCCAGCTCCTCGGGAGGCTGAGGCAGGAGAATCACTTGAACACAGGAGGTGGAGGTTGCAGTGAGCTGAGATCATGCCATTGCACTCCAGCCTGGGCAACAGAGCGAGACTCTGTCTCAAAAACAAAAAATAAAAAACTGATTTCAGAAAGGCTCACAGGGACTGAACAGCAAGGGGTCATAGGTAGAAGCAGGAACCAGGCACTTCATTCTAATGAGTAAGACTGGAAGGATCTCGGAGATAGTACAGGCAGGGGAAACCAGTAGTAGTGAGATTGGACCAGGCAAATAGACCAGCCCTGAGATGTGGAGAAGAAGCAGACAGACAAGTTCATTGGACAATGGAGATCATGATCCCAAAGCCAAGGGTTTTAGGAACTAGGAAATCAGGAATAGAAGAAACAGGGAGAAATAAGAGCTTAGAAATATAGGTAAGCAGAGACTAGAAAATGAGGCAGCATCAGTGCAGAAGCCTGGGGGTCCCATCATCATTGTTGTCTGAATCTGCAACTTCAGGGAGAAGCTGGGGCTCCTTGCATATTTCTTTCTACAGGGCAGGAGCTGGAGACAAATGTTCTCAGGAAAGTTCTGTATCAGAGAAGGCCTCCAGGAGAATAGCTCCCTGGTTCCCATTGGATTTGTTTGGCCCTGCCCCTCCATATCATAGCTTGGATTCTCCAAGAAGTAGGTGCTGAGATAGAGTTAGAAGTGTGAATGGTTTATTGTGGAATAATACCCAAGAAAGGCAAAGGGGAGGAAGCAGGATTGGGCAGGAGGACCCATTGGTTTGTGGACAAGTCTCTGCCAGCCCACAGGGGAGCTCCAGAGCAAAGACTGACTGTTAGTAGAGTTCCACACTGGGCCGAAGTGACCAGGCCCTTGCAGCGAGGCTTCACTCAGCCTCTTCATTAGCTTCTTCAAAAGCTGAGGTAGGTCCTCAAGGTGCTACCATTTTGAAGCTGTCAGCTAACCACACTCATTAATGCAAGTTTTTCTAGAAGGTGCATCTGAGTAGCATGGCTGCCACAGTCCACTCCTTGTACCACACGGATACTCTTTCAAGGAGTAGAACCTCCAGGACTGTGGTGGGCCCCTATTCCTAATGGGAAACTTAAGGGAGGGAGGTTTATGGGATGCACCCACTGCTGCAGTCTGCCTCAGGGCCATGACTATACTCATGGCATCCTTCACTCACAGATAACTCCACTCTCCCTTATAAAATTCCCCTCACCTTCAGCTACTATCCCTGCTGATTCTATGTAGCTTACATGGTGGTTTGACCAAACCCTCGTACCTAAGGGGTCCGAGCCTCCTATAATCATACCATCTTCAGGCCAAGGTAGTTGCACTTATTCAGTTATAGTTGCAATTGAACAAGGAAGTATGAAGAAGCACCCACGTGGGCAACCTGTATTTCACACATACATCCATCCGATCTCATTGTGTAACACTAGTCCTACTTTTCCTACTGATTGGAGTCAATTATCCCTCATAGAATGCTGATTCCTCTTCTTGCCTGCTGACCCCTGGACACAAGGAAGCCAAAGTGTCCAGGCAACAATCATGGACTTTTGTTTTGTTCCCTGGTAAGAGGAGACTTCTTTGGAAATGAGAGTCTCCAACTCAGCAGAGTCTCTGGTTGTAGGGCAGAAAGTTCAAGTTCTCCCCCTGGGTCACTGGAAATGATGCTAGGTGGGGCCACTCCTGCTTTAATTACTGGATTCCAGACCCATGTATTCTTCCAGGCCATTGTATTCTTCCTAGTGGGGAGACTGGGTCATTTAAAGTTTCTTATTTAGCACATATACCATGCTCTGGAAGATGGCGCCTCGTTCTCATGAGTTATTACCGCCATGATGACATTTCACTTGCACCTTCAGCCCACCATGACAACAGCTGTCTGGCCAGTAGCTTCTGAGGAGCACAGTGATGGCACCACTTGTGGCCCCCATTGTTATGGGCCTACTCCCGCACCTCTATTGGTGTCATGGGTTGAGGGCTGAGAAGGGACTAGCATGGGGATGGACAAGCTGTCTGCTCGTTTCTGAAGTTTGCCACCTGCAGAAGATTGTGACACTCTCCAAACCTGAAACAGCCTACAGCTGAAGACTGTCTGCCCAGCAGGCTCCTGGAAACTGGGTAGCAAGTCCTGCCTTGAAGAGTTGTCTGAGCAGCTCTTTGTCAGCCATACCAGGGATGGCCTGGCTGTATCGTACATGCACAGAATGATAGGAAAAATTGGAACACCCATCAAGATAGAATAAATTTGTTTGCTTTTGTATAAACTTAATAAAGAAATGAAGGAAAAAATTTTTAGATGTAGTTTTTAATGAATAAACAAGAGTTTCGCTTTTCTCTGTGTTGTAAATTAATTTGTCATAATAAAGAGAAGCCAGAAATCCTTACTTCAATCTACAATGCTCTCTCCTCCCTAACTTTCTATGTGGGATAGTTACTTATGATTTTACACCCTTGACAAAAGATTGTTTGTATTTATTCATCTAATTTGAGGAATAGGAGAAGGAGACGGGGCCATCAGGACAGGAACTAATATTTCTTACTAGGGACTTCACATCATACTTTTGTTTATTTCTCATATCAATGCTGTAGACGTATTAATACATGCTATACATGTACATTCTGTAGATGGAGAAAATGAGGCTAAGGAACATGAAGAGACTACCTCATCCTATAAAATTTAATTTAGTTTTCTTCTTCAATAGGTTAAATCTGAATCCTCTATCTCTCTATGATCACATAACACCCTACTTATTTCTAGTTTAGCTTTTGGCATGTTATATCAAAGTTATCTGTGTGCTTTTCCATCCCACTAGCTAGGGAGCTCCTTGTGATAGTGACTGTCTCCCCAGTGCCTAATATGTCTGGCACATGGTAAAAAAGTGACTAGGATAAAATTTGGACCCAGAATTTCATGCTACAAAGCCGCTGCTTCTCTCTCTGCTCTGGTATTTTCTTCTAGGAGTATATGTATGAATATGTATGCATGTATATGCACTTATGAGTACACATTAATAATGGTGTCTGGATATCCATAGACAAAACTGTGTGTGTATGTCTATAGATACAGATACATAGATGAAGAACAGAAAATGACAGGCTCCAGACAGGTGACAGAAAAGGGGGCAGATGTCTTTGGCATTTGTTGAGGTGGGCTTGTTACTTTCACCTTCCCAAACATGGGCTTTGCCAGTCAGTGTCATTGACATTTGGCTTTGCCTGTGGATAGCAGCAGCCTCCCCTGGCTCATCTCTTGGTGTAATGGGCTGAGGGCTGAGAAGGGACTAGCACGTGGTGGGCAAGCTGTCTACTCATTTCTGAAGTTTGCCTCCTGGTTGTCACTCTTACACCTTTGAGCTGCCCATAAGCTCCCAGGGAGGCTAAGCAATGGTAGCTTAATTACGGAGGCTGTTATATACTAGGGCCTCAGCTGAATCCATCAAACTAACTTCACTTTAACCTGAGCCGGATTTGATTATGAAGCCTATTTATCGAGTGTTTCCCCCTTTGGCTGTGTGTGTTTTGATTTAGGTACACAGACTTACCTATTTGAAAAGTAGCTCTGTTCTGACACATTTTATATTTTTTAAAGTAATATTGCGTGTAACGTAATTTTGGGGGAAAATACACATTCAATACAAACAAACAAACAACAAGAAAAAGGCCTTTGAATTTAGAATAATGGATACCTGCAAGGCAGCAACTGGCTTGAGAGATTTTGCTCAAGTAACTTATAACTATCAGTAGAAACCCCCAGGGATTTACGGCTGCTTTTGCAGAAGCTGTTTGCAGTGGAATAAACAGACAAGTGCTCTATATATCATTTTAAGTAAGACAAATAAAGCTCTGTTTCCACCTTACAACGATGTCATTGTCAGTTATATAAAAATAATTCTGTGTGACTTTTTATGAATTCTTCCCCTGCGCAGAAATACAATGGCCTAATTTGCCACTCCCTGTATTATAAATAAATGGCTTTCTTCAGCAATCTCAGGTCCACCCAAACTATCTCATCCTGAGCAAAGGCCATCTTTCCTACCACTAAGTGCTCACCTGTGGAAAATGGACGTCGTTGTCCATCTTTGGACATTTGGGGCACTCCAATCTTGTTACCTGCCACCTTCCCACCGCAGCCAATGGCAGATCTGTAAAACAAGCTGTGACTCTAAGGCCATGATGGGTGCAGAGAGAAACTGAGCCATCCATGGACTTGCCCCTTGTTTAAAATACAAGAGAAATAGAATCACCAATTAATCAGCATAGATGACTTAAATATAAAAACTATTTTGTTTGTTCAAGTTTTTATCTGGGATTGGTTTACATGGAGAGAAGCAAGAACTGGCACAACAACAAGTTATTTTGAAAAATAGAGGAAAGCATTCATTCACAATTTGAATTTTTTAAAAGAAAGAAGCAACATGCCTATTCATTGCTTTCGTTCTCTTTTTAAAATCACTTTAGCAGCTTTGTTGAGGTATAGTTGACATGTAAAAAACTGCACATATTTAAAGTATACAATTCCATAAGTTTTGCAATATGCAAATACCTATGAACCCATCACTGCAGTCAAGATGAAGGACATATCCATTGCCCCTAAAAGTTCTTCGTGTCCCTTTGTAATCTCTTCTTTCCACTCATTCTTGACTACAACACCCATCTGCCCCAGTCCCCAGGCAACTCATCAATCGGCCTTCTGTCACTATCAATTAGTTTGCATTTTCTAAAGTTTTACATAATTGGAATCATGTAGTAGATTGAGATTAACATATAGATCTACTTGGGGTAAATTGACATCTTAAAATATTGTGCTTTCTGATGCAAGACACAATAGATCTCTCCATTGAGTTAGATCTTCTTTACATTTTTTCTGCATTCTTCTGTGTGGGTGTACAGGTCTTTACATCTTTTGTCAGACCAGTCCTTTAATTGTAAATTTAAACATCAGACCTACAATTATAAATTGTAAGAACATACTGATTCTTGATATTGTAGTAAGTTGTAATTTTAAAGCTTCAGTTTCCAATAGTTTCTTTCTAGTATATAGAAACACAATTTATTTTTGTATATTCATGTTTAATCCTTTAACCTTGCTAAGCTTACTTATTAGGCCTAGTAGCTTTATTGCACATCCTATTAGATTTCCTGCAGAACCCATCATGTCCTCTAAGAAGAAAGATAGTTTGATTTTTTCCTTTCCAATCTGGGTGCCTTTTATTCCTTTCTATTGCTTGCTTTGAACTATCTAGAACCTCCAGAATGTTAAATAGACTGGGTTGGAGAAGACATTATGAACTTTGTGAGTTTAGGGGGAGACATTCAGTCTTTCCCTATTAAGCATGAGATAAATATCCTTAATCAGGTTGAGAAATTCACTTCTATTCTTGTTTTGCTGAGTATTGTTTATCAGGAATGAATAATCCTGGCTTTTCTTTTTCTTTTTTACTTTGTTAATAGAGTGACTTACACTGATTGATTTTCAAATGTTAAATCCATCCTGCATTCCTTGGATAAGCCTGTTTGGTCATATGTACTATCTTTTATACGTATTGTTAGATTAAATTGGCTAAAATTTTGTTTAGAATTTTTGCATGTATATTCATTAGGTATATCAGTGTACAGTTTATTTTCTTATGATATCTTTGATTTTGTTATCAGAATAAAGCCAGTCTCATCAAATGAAATGGACAATATTCTCTGCTTTTTATTATTCTGGAAGAAAAAATAATATTATTTCTATTTTGAATGTTTGGTAGAAGTCACCCAGATCTGAAGTTTTCTTTGTGTATGTTTTTTACAATACAAATGCAATTTTGTTGGTATACAGAGGGGTTTTAAAGTTACCTATTTCTTCTTGAATGATGTTTGGTATTTTGTATCTTTCAAGTAAATGTGGCTATTTTCTTTAAAGTTGTCAAATTTGTTGGCATAAAGTTATATATAATGTTTCCTTCATGTTTGTAGACTCTCTAGTAGTGCCACCTCTTTCAATCTTTATACCGATAATTTGTGTGTTCTCTCTATTTTGAAAATCAATCTAGCTGGAGGGTTATCAATTTTATTGATCTTAAAAACAAACATTTTTAAATGTTTCTCAAATTCACTAATCTTTTCTTCTTGTTTAATTTGATGTTAATCTCATTTGATGCATTTTTATTCCCATACATTGTACTTTTCATCTCTAATAGGTTGATTTGGTTATTATCTTTTCTCTCCACTGTCTCTCCTTAACCTTTTAAATATATGGAATACGGTCTTTAAAACTGCTTTAATTGTACTCATCTGCAAATTCCAACATTTCTGTCAGTTCAGAGTCTCTCTCAACTGATTAATCCAGTCCCTAATAATGATTCATATTTTCCTCCTTCTTTGTATGACTGGTAATTTTCTATTGGATGCCAGATATTGTGAATTCTATCTTTTTGAATAACAGATTATTTAAATTCCTGAAAATATTATTGATATTTGTTCTGGGATGTGGTTAAGTTGCATAGAGAAAGTTAATCCTCTCAGATCTTGATTTTTAGATTTGTTAGCTAAGGAAAGAGTTGGGCTCAATCTAGGGCTAACCAATCCTCACTACCCAGGCAAGACTTTTCTGAGTCCTCTACCCAATGTCTTGTGAATCTGGAGGTGTTCCAGCCTGGCTGCAGGATCAGGCACTACTTCCAGCCCTTGTGAGCTCTGGGCACTGTTACCTCTAATTCTTTCAAGTTCATTTCCCCTGCTACCAGCAAACTCCTTATGTGTTTGTAACGATCGGTACTCAGCTGGATACTCAAGGCGGACCCTCTACAGATCTCCAGACCTCTCTCTGCTCAGCTTTCTCCTCTTTGTTACTCTGTTCTGGGAACTTACATTTATTAGTTTTCCTGATCTCTCAGCTGCCTCTTTTCAATTCAGGGAATCTGCAGAACTCTACCACAATTCTTCCCTCTGCTGTGGCTCTGAAACTCTCTCAAGACAATAAGCTGAGGCTTTCTCAGGGCTCACTGTTTGCCATCTCTCAAAGATACTGTCTTTTTTGACTGATGTACAGTGTTTTACAAACTAACATTTAGTGTATTTTGTCTCTGTTTGGGTTGTTTCAGGGTAGAATAAATCTCGGTTACTCATCTTGTTCAGAAACGTAAATCCAATGTGTCTTTTTCCTGTGCTATTTTTTTTTTCTGCCTATGTGTGCTGTGTGAATACAAAAACTTTAGCACTGCTGCAGTCCCATGGTCCTGCCCAATATCCTGCCTATGGGAAGGGGAGGAAGCTGAGAGGTTAATTAGAAGGAAGATTTGCTTCAAGTGGTGCCATTGCAGCATCCTGGAGGGTCGTATAGGCTTTCTCCTCAGTAATCACCCATCATTCACCTCTTGAGTAGTTCTTCCAAAATGTGAAATGTCAATCTGCCATCTAAGTGACTCCTGCAAAACAAGTGACCCTGCATGAAGCGGTGATCATGAAAACCAATCACAGCAAATGGCCCATCTACACAGACCTGGAATCAGAGACCTACAGAGCTCATGTGTGGACCGGAGTTGACATTTGAAATAGTGTCTAACCAATCTTGCATAAATCTCATTCCTGCTACTTTTCTCCTTGTCAACTTTGTATGAAAGAACGAAGGAAGGCAGCAGAGAAGAAATACAGGAAGAAAGGAAAGAAGATAAGGAAGGAAAGAGGGTAGGGAGGGAGGATGAAGCTGCTGTTATATCCAGAGAGGTAAAGAGAAATGAGGGAGCATTAAACAAATTCGTGGAGAACCTTACCTGGGTCTGATGGCCACCAAGTGGATTAAGAATTATTTTTATTCATTTTTCCCTCTTTGCTTACATATAAATAGCAGACCATATATGAATATAGTATACTATGTATAAAACTATTACTGAGATCAACTTGTTATGGTACTTAAAATACCTTAGGGATGTAAAAACTCTGAACTTTGAATTCGTTGACTCAATATTGCCTACTTGCCCTGTCTATTCTGAAAATTCTAGAGTTTAAAATCAGGGTGGGGGAGAAGGCAAAAGTTAAAGAGGTTCTAAAAAATAATTACTTCTTACCACAAGTAGATTGATCACTTTTTAAACTATACCAGGGTAAGAAATGAAAAAACAAAACTTCATACCAAAGTGATTTGTTTCTATCATCCAACATACTTCTCAGCCACTGCCTTTCATAACTGATTGTGATCCTGAATTACAATCAATAAATCCATGTGGTAATTTTGTCTCAAGTAATCACAAAATGTAAACCCATCTGTGCACTCATGTCTGGTATGATGTTTTATTACAGTTTATCAACATCTTCATCTGTGAATGGTGTGATGCAGGGGTTCTCAACTGAACACTGTTGGTGTGTTGGACAAGATAATCCTGTGTGTGGCAGGGTGATCACGTTGTCGGATAATTAGCGATATCATGGCCTCCACTTTCTTGATGCCAGTGGCACTCCAGCAGCGGGGATTATAAAAAATGTCTCCAGTTATTGACAAATGTCTCCTGGGGAGGGCAGAGCAAAACTGCCACCATTGAGAACCACTGGCGTAATGAAACAAATAGGCCTGTGATACCAAAGTATGAATAAGAACTCTTCCACCTACTTGGTGCAGAAACTTGAGTAGATTACTGATCCTCTTTAACCATTAGTTTCTGTGAAAATTAAATGAGATTAGGTATAAAAAGTGCGTAGCAAACTCTGTGTGTGACTCATCATAGAAACTCAACAATTTGAATTCCCCTTCCCCCATTCTGTATGCATTCATCTAAGACAGTAATGGTAGATTTAAATTATAAACTCATGGAAGACAGGAAACATCCAGCATGGTGCCTAGGTGCTTAACAAACACTTTTAGTGATGATACGTGCATTTGCTAAAGAGAATTCTAATGCCTTCTTGATTCTCCATACTCTATGGAGACATGCCTATTTTCTTATCAATGTAAAGAAGATTTTCATACAACTCTTTCACTTTATCTTGCAAAGTTGAAAGGAAGAATTGATATTCAGAGTTCACAAAAATATAGCGTAGCCATTTGATAACAGTGCTCTGTAAGAAACAAAAAACCAAAAGAAAATTATATAACAAGAGAATGTGCGTGGCACGGTTTGAAACATTAACTCCTTCTTTTGAAAGTGTGGTAAGAACCTGTCATTTATATTGTATTCAGCCTGTTCAAAGGGATGCTTTCCAGATACTATGATTTTCCTTTATATTCTGTGCTATCTGTTTTGACTTTATGGAATAGCTATTAGTAAGAAAGAAGATGTTTCAGGTATTAAAATGATTGGTAGAAAGTACAATGATTTCTTCTTGCTGAGCATATTTTTACTACAAGTCAATACCAATTCAAATGTGATGCCAATTCTCACAGCTTTAGTTATCATGGAGAATTTTGCAAGCCATCTCGGGATGTGAGTAAAAACATTTTTAGTCAGAAATTTCACTCTTAACTGGAGAGCATAATGTGGCAATATTCACTTTGGGGAATTTTAGTAGGTGGCAAAAAATGAAATCTATTTAGATATTAAGATGAACACAGGCCTGTATAATGTGGTTAAGAATAATTGGGATCCAATTATTCAAAGCTTCAAAGAGGACTTTGACAAGTGGAATTCCCTAAATTTACATTCGTGGGGTAAAGCTGGTATGGTAAAATGATTCCAGCACCATAGTTTAATTTCCTGCCTCCCTTAGTCCCTTTGGGAGATACTTTTCAGTAAATTGGAGAAATTTATTTCTGCATTTACATGGAAAAAAGTGAAAGACAAAACTGAGTACTTCTGAAGGAAGGGCTAAGTTGGAGCCAGAAGAGACAGAGAGAGAGGGAGAGAGACCTGGTAAATTCCAGAGACCATTTTCTGTAGCATATACTTTTTTTTTAAGTGGCTTATAGCAATAGACTTTTATTTTCCCATGCGGTGGCTTTGTAATGTGTTGACTCGGCTAAGCTGAACTACATTTCCCAGAATTCCGTTCCCTGTATGTTCCTGATTAGGATGGGCATAGGAACAACTTGTGCAAGATCTGAAAGATGGAAGTGGAGCAGGAGCCGTGTTTATCCTTGGAAGAGCCATGAAGGCTGGATTCTGTTGCAGCACACACACCCATTTTCACAGATCTGCTCACTCATTGTACTGACTCGTCCCAAAGTTCCGGTCCCTGGAATTGCTTCCTTCAGTTTTACAAAGCCTGGTCCAGGAGTGAGCGTGGCTCTGCAGCAAGAACACCAGCCTCTCTTCACAGCAGCCTTGGCCACGAGGGTGGAGGTTTAGAGATGGGATGGGAAGGGGCCATTGTGGCTTTCAGGGACAGACAGATGCACACTCCTGTGGGATCCTTGTGGGTTTCAGTTTTCCCTGCTCTCCCTGAATTCCTGCCCATCTTCGGATCCTGACTAGCTGTCTTGTGACTTCAGGTTCAGCATCCCTCCTAAGAAACAGACAAACGGAACTCCCTTGCCAGTGTCCATAGTTGTATAAGATTCGATCTTAATGTTTAAATTGATACATAATAATTTTACATATTTATGGGGTCCATGTGATATTTTGATACTGGCATACAATATGTAAATGATCAAATCTGGGCAACCAAAATATCCATCACCTCAAACATTTATTATTGCTTTGTGTTGAGAACATTACAAATCTTTTCTAGCTATTTTGAAATGTACAATAAATTATTGATAACTGTAGTCCTCCTACTGTGCTATCAAACACTAGAACTTATTAAATCTCTCTAACTATGTTTGTACCCATTAACCAACCTCTCTTCATGCCCACCTCCCACCCTTCCAAGCCTCGGTAGCCACCATTCTACTCTCTACTTCCATGAGATTAACTTTTTAAAATCTCCCACATGTGAGAGAGAACATGTGATATGGCTTATTTCTCTTAACATATTACTTTAAAAATTCTAAAACATTTTCTCTGTTTAGCAGACCCACCAGACTGTAGCAATGTCCATTTGTACATTTCAACCACTTTCACTGTCCGGACAATTTACCATAGACAAATCAGTTATCCATTAGATTGTTGCTCGTTGAGCTGCTCGGAATAATTAAATTGATTTGAATTGTCTAAAAAACATGAATAAAAGCAAGTTAGCATATATAAAAAGGAGGAGTAAAGGAGCTACTACTATCATTTATTTATACTAGTTGCTGCCCAGGTACTCTTCTAAGTACTTTAAACGTGCTATCTTATTAAAGTTCCCATTCTATATATAAGAAAACTGAGATTTGGAAAGATTAAAGCACCTTCCTTGCCTCACACAACTGGTATATGCTTGGGTCAAAAATGGGAAAGAGATTCTGTCTGATGCCTAGGTTTTTAATGCAGACCATCCTAACTATTCATTAAGTCATGTTGGTATAAATAACTTAGTTGGATGGACTCGTGTAGCTAAGTTAAAAAATATTGGGGAAATATCAGGATTAATATAGAGGGCTTACAAGTACAGATTTTACTTTATCATTGTTTTAAAAAACCACCATTTAATAAGCATATGTTATTTAAATTCTCACAACAATTCCTTGAAGTAGGAATTTAGATACCACTTTACAGATGAGGAATCTGAAAATCACAGAGTTTAAACACTGACCCCTAGATCACACAATCAGAAGCGATGGAGCCAGGGTGTCAGTGTGAGCAGCCTTGCTTCAAAGCCCATCTCTTTCCAGGGAATTTCATTCCCTCACACATTCCAAGAGGAGTGGAGACTGTGGCAAACCCATCGTGTATCTTTCCTCCCTGTCCCCATCCCTCTCTTTAGTTCAATTGCCAAGAAAGGAACAGCCATGAGAGGAAAAGTAGAAAAGTGGGTGAGAGTCAGCCTGTGGCTGTGACATGTGGGCAGGGCCACTGGCTGATTGTGGGAACACATATACATTACATAAGCCTCAGGACGGTTTCCACTGGGGATTGTGGGAATGCATGTAGATTACAAAAGCCTCAGGATGGTTTCCGCTGGGGAGTTCATTTTCTTTTTCTCTCTATATCCCTGTTGTAGCCTTCCTGAAATACTGCATCTTCCATGGTTCTACCCAGGCTTGCGCCCTCGGGCCCTGAGCACCGAGTCCTCACACCTGATTGGGGGTGACTGTCCCAAAAAGTCTCACTTTGGAGGTGGCTCTGCTCATTCATTCAGGAATGTTCCTAGGCCTTTGAAGGAACAAGAAAATATTGGGTTTCATCAAGGGGGATTCAAATTAGGTCTAATCTCTAGTTCTTAGAGTGGGATTTGTTGTTCTGTTTGTATTTGTTGGTTTTATTTTTTAAAGATGATGCTCCACCAGCCAGCCTCATCATTACTCAGTCTGTACCTAAACTCAGAGTTTCTTTCCTGAACTTGGAGACTGAATGACAGAGTTAGAAGGAATGGGAAACACCCATACTAGGCGAAGTCTCTTTTGCTGTTTAGGAAACTCAAGGATGAGTAATTGAACTGACTAGCAAAGCAGCTATATCAGGGACAACACCAGCACTATTTTTTCTCTCTGGGCTCCACAGCCTGGCCTCACAGGTTACACTGATACCCAGCACACCTGGGCCTGGGCCTGGGCCTGGGCCTTCCCTGTGGCAGGTGCCCAGACGAGGCCTATGTTTCAGAGGCACATTCCAGAAAATAATTTTTAATGTTCATTTTTTATTTTAAGACATTTTGCAGCATTTAGTAAAAATCTATACATATATATGTAGAAAATGTATCCTTCATCTACATATTTAAAGAGGAATAAAATCAAGTAGTCTATTCTCACCTCCCTGAGGAATGGGGTTTGACAGAACTGAGCAACCTCTGTACTGCCGGAGCGGATAGTCAAGGTGTCTCTTGTATAACCATGTATCTCTCTTACATAACCATTTATTGATGGCTTTTTTGTCTTTTTAAAAATTGAGATATAATTCACATAACATAAAATTCACCCTTTTAAAAAAGTGTCCACTTCAGTGTTTTTTAGTATGTTCACAGAGGTGTACAACCATCTCCACTACCTTGTTCCAGAACATCTTCATTACCCCAAAAAGAAACCCTATGTCCATTTGTAGTCATTCTTATTCCACTCTCTCCCAAGACCCTGGCAACACCAGTCTACTTTCTGTCTACAGATTTGCCAATTCTAGATATTTTATATAAATGAAGTTGTATGATATGTGGCCATTGTGACTGTATTCTTTACTGAAGCATGATTTTTTTTTTCTTTTTTGAGATGGAGTTTCGCTCTTGTTGCCCAGGCTGGAATGCAATGGGGCGATTTCGGCTCACCGCAACCTCTGCCTCCTGGGTTCAAGCCATTCTCTTGCCTCAGCCTCCTGAGTAGCTGGGATTACAGGCATGTACCACCACGCCCGGCTAATTCTGTATTTTTAGTAGTGATAGGGTTTTTCCATGTTGATCAGGCTTGTCTCGAACTCCCGACCTCAGGTGATCCACCCACCTTGGCCTCCCAAATTTCTGGAATTACAGACGTGAGCCACCATACCCGGCCGAGCATGATATTTTAAACATTCATCCTGTTGTAGCATTTATCAATACTTCATTTATCTATCTATCTGTCTGTCTTCTCTCTATCTGCTATTTTTAAACAGATTTATTAAGATATAATTTCATACCATTTAATTAATTTGTCTAAAGTGTACAATTTAATGGCTTCTAGTGTGTTCACAGATACATCACCATAGTCGATTTTAGAATATTTTCTATCACCTACAAAAGAAAGCCCACACTATGTAGCTATTATCCCATTATCTGTTACCTCCTCTAGTCCCCACCCCCTCCATCCCACCTCTTTACTCTAGGCAACCACTAAGGTACTTTGAATTGTACAGATTTCCCTGTTCTGGACCTACATGTGGATGGAATTATATAGTATGTGGTCTTTTGTGATTGGCTTCTTTCACTTAGTGTAATGTTTTCAAGGTTCACCCGTGTAGTAGGGTGTATCAGTACTTCATTCCTATTTATGGCTGAATAATATTCCCTTCTATGTGCATACTACATTTTGTTTATCCACTACTTAAGTGGTGGACATTTGAATCGTTTCCTTTTTGGCTGTTAGGCCTCATGCCACTGTGAATGTTCATATGGAAGTTTTTGTATAGACATGTTTTCATTTCTCTTGGGTATATACCTAGGAGTGAAATCACTGCATTGATAAACATACATGATAAACATACAGTTTAACATTTTAAAGAGCTGTCAAAATGTTTTCCAAAGTAGCTGCACCATTTTACATTCCCACCAGCAATGTATGAGGGCTCCAATTTCTCCACATCCTAGCCAACACTCAGCATTGTCCGTCTTTTTAAAATTATTATTATTATAGCCATCTAGTGAGTGTGAATTGTGGTTTTCATTTGTATTTCCCTGATGGCTAATGATGTCGATCATTTTTTTCATGTGCTTAATTGGGCATTTATACATCTTCTTTGAAGAAAAGTCTATTCAAATATCATAATTTCATTGGCTTATTTGTCTTTTTCGTGCTGAATTGTAAAAGTTCTTTTTGTATTCTACATACGAGTCCCTTTTCAGATAGATGATTTGCAAATATGTTCTGCTATTCTGTGGATTGTCTTTTTACTTTCTAATTGATGTCTTTTAAAATATAACAGTTTTAAATTTTGATGAAATCCAATGTAATTATATATTTTTTGTGGCTTATACTTTTGGTGCCATATCTGAGAAACTCTTGCCTAATCCAATGTTACAAAGAATTATGCGTGTGTTTTCTTCTAAGAATTTTATAGTTTCAGCTCTTATAGCTAGGCTTTTGAACTATTTTAGTTTTCATATGTGATGTGAGGTAGGGCTCCAAATTTATTCTTTTGTACATGGATATCTAGTTGTCCCAGGACCAGTTGTTGAAAAGACTATACACTATCCCTCATTGAATGGACTTGGCACGCTTATTGAAAATCTATTGACCATTAATGTAAGAGTCTGTTTCTTAAATTTCTATTCTAATCCATGATTTATTTATCATTGTGACAGTATCTTACTATCTTTATTGGTTTAAAGTTTGTAGTAATTTTTGAAATAGGAAAGTATAAATTCTTTAGCTTTGTTCTTCCTTCTTAAGATTGTTTTGGCTATTTAGGGTCCCTTGCATTTCCATATGAATATTAGGACCAGGTAGTCAAATTTTTTAAAAGGCAGCTGAAATTTTGAAAGTGATTACAACCAATTGCTAGAATAATTTGGGAAGTATTGCCATCTTAACAACAAGTCTTCCAATCTATGAACATGGGATGTCCTTCCATTTATTTATGTCTTCTTTAATTTTGTTTGTTTGTTTATTGTTTGTTTGTTTTTAGAGGGATGGAGTCTTGCTCTGTCACCCAGGCTGGAGTGCAATGGCGTGATCATAGTTCACTGCAGCCTCAAACTCCCAGGCTCAAGCAGTCCTTCAACTTCAGCCTCCTGAGTAGCTGAGACTAAACATTTGCACCACCACTGTGGGCTAATTTTTTAAATTACTTTTTTAGAGACAGGGTCTCATTATGTTGCTCAGACTAGTCTTGAACTTTTAGCTATCCTCCCACTTCAGTCTTCCAAGCAGTTGGGATTGCAGATGCAAGCCACTGCACCTGGCTTCTAATTTTTTTCAGTCATATTTTATAATTTTCAGTGTGTAAGTCTTGCCCTTCTTTTGTCAAATTTACTCCTAAGTATCTTATTTTTTTGATGATATTGTACATGAAATTGTTTTCTTAATTTCATTTTCAGATTGTTCATTTAGATGTCTCATTCTAATGAGACAGACTTTCTGCTTCACCACACCCAACTGTTAGTTTTCTGTAGTATCATAGATGCAAATAACTAGGGAATGGAAATGTTCCTTAGTGTAATCATTTATACGTTTCTCTTCTTTAGATATTTTCCCCCAGTACTTAAACTATTAATGAAAGTGGCAGGTTTAAATTTCATAATCTTTTCCATTTCCCTGCCCATTTTAAGGTAGAAATGGTAATAAACAACAACGTGTTCTGGAAGCATCCTAAGTCATTACCCTAAAGGCCTTGTGGTAGAGAAAAAAGAATAACACTTTTTCCCCAAAGCATATGACAAAAATGTTCTCACTGCAGTGCAAAGATTATTAACCACTGAGACAAGCTGCTCCCTTCCTTACAATTTGTTTGAAAGATTCAGAATCTAACGGAAGAAATCCAAAGCCCAAGGTCACCTATGTTGTTGCTTCTTTAAGTCTCTCTCTCCAAAAGAACTGCTCCAGGAATTTTATTTAGCTAAAATTCTGCTTCCTGCTAGTCCTGCCAATTATTTTAACTCAGCAAGAATATGTGCTCCTTGTGGTTTATTGCATGTATTCACTGTTTATAACTTTGGTAGGGTAAATAGTAACCACTTTGCTTAGGTTTAGGGCAATGGCTTATTTGACCCTGGGAATAGCTTTATATAATTATTTTATAACAGTTTTGTAGCACAGTTTCTGTAGTTGTGGTATAGCTACAAGATCTTGGAATAGAAATCAGAAGATATGGTTTCAAAGTAGCCCTACAGAGCAAAAGCACATGCAAACACAGAAGAAG
This sequence comes from Trachypithecus francoisi, assembly GCF_009764315.1. Classification (NCBI taxonomy): domain Eukaryota; kingdom Metazoa; phylum Chordata; class Mammalia; order Primates; family Cercopithecidae; genus Trachypithecus; species Trachypithecus francoisi. Next base: position 30,402,970 of record NW_022681464.1, read on the forward strand.
AAAGAAAATACTATGCTTGCACATATGCACACACATGCACATACACACCAAGAAACAGCTACATTTTACAAAACCCTCCCTTGAAACTGCATCCCTCCTGTAGCTACCATTCAGTTTTTTCCTTTTCCTCTATCAGACTTCTCAAGAGTGAGCTAGCTGTCTCTCTCTCTACTTCAACTTCATCTCCCAAATATTCCTAAACCCAGAGCACTCTGGTTTCTACCATTACCTCTATGAAAGTGACCTAGATAAAATCACCAGTCACCTCCTGCTTGCAAAAGCTAATGGGCAATTTTCAGCCCTTATCTCACTGGACCAGACATGAGATTGCAAACTATTTCCTTCTTTTTAAAGTTCTTTATTCCCTTCTGGTTTCTGAAACAACACATTCTTTGGGTTCTTCTTGTATCTCTCCAATCATTCCTTCTTGGTCTCTTTAATGAACTCCTTTCCCTATGCTCATTATTTTTTCATTAATCTCCATGTGTCCTTTTCATTATGTTCAGACTTTAAATCCATGGTTCTAGGCTTAAGGCTCTGAAGTACAACTATATATTTAACCTCTCCAAGTTGACATCCATAGGCACCTCAAACTCTACATGATCTTTGGGAGTCAGACCCCTCCTCCTCTCTCAAATTCACTATCTCAGTGAATGACATCATCACTTATCCAGCCAGGTCGTAGCTTTTCTCCCTCTCCTTTCTACTCTCCAATAAAAATTTATTTCTGATTAATTCTTCCTCACAAACAACTCTCAGATCCATTCTCCCCATTAACACTGCCACTGTCTGGGTAAGGCTGCCATCGTCTTTCTGGCCAGTGTTATCTAGTAGCCTCCTAACTCATGTCTACATTAGCACTGTTACAATCTATAGCATATTCTCCAATGGCAGTGAGAGAGTTCTCCTTCTAAACAACACACCTGGCTACGTCTATCCTTGCTTAACACACTCAAAGGCTTTCCTTTGGATTTAATATTTACTCTAAGTGCCTTAATTTGGCTTATAAAGCCTTCATGTTTGCTTTTTCGGCTTTACTTCTCACATCTCCATAATTTTGCACCCTCTGCACCCACCATTTGAAATCCATCCAGATCTTCACACTCACAGCCCTTGTCTTTACCTTCACGTTCCTGTATCTGCTCTACCCCCAGCCTAAAATACTCTAAGCCCTTCCTCTCTACATCCTCCCAGACTTTACTGAGACAATTTTTCCCTAGCTTAATTATGTCTTCCTTTTTAAAGCTTTCCCTGAATCCACTATCCCAAGTCTAGGCTGTCTATTGCTCGCCTGTGATCCTATGACACAACCTGATTTACAATGACTGTGGCATTTTTCACACTGTTTGCCCACCCAGCCTGTTTCCACATGGTCTGCTACACAAGACTATAAGCAGATTGAAGGAAGGGATTATGACTTATGTAAAATTGTATACTAAGGACCTGGCACACAGTGAATCTCAAAAATTTTCTGAACGAATAAAGGAGTACATAGATGAGAGCTCATGGGCTCGTTGCAAAATGTCTTTGAGTCTCACTGTTTTTACCCATGTAAATGACCTCAAGAATCCTTCCTCAGAGGGAGGGTTCTCTTGAGAATTTAATGAAATAAAGAATGTGAAACATACCGTTCAATTTCTGGCACAAGGTACATGCTTCATAAATGTTTGTGCAAGCCAAGTCTGAGTCTCTTCCATTTTAAGTATAGCTTAGTCACAAATTAATGGGTTACACTGAAACATTTTTTTAGAACTCTTCCTGTAAACTCGAAGCTGACATTTTTAAAAGTCAGATCATGTTCTTTTGGGGGTGGTGGTCAGAATGCTGAGACACCAAAGTAGAGCCCTAGACATTTAACATGATCTGTATAGATGACTTTTATATCAGACATGAATTTTAAACACCTATATAAATTCAGAGCAGGGCAGAAAGAAGCAATCCCTGGGGCAATACAATGGGACATTCTTTTGAAAAGACTTTTGGGTACCACCAGACCAGACATTGACATGAATTACAAACCATTTATTTATTTGTTTAGAGTCACTGAAGTACTCTACTCTAAATTTCTCCCTTGGTCATCATTTCAATTAAGTGAGTAAACCATTTCTCTGGGTGCTGTTTTAATGGAATCTATTGTCCTTTTCATCTACAGCTTTTATTTGTCTATACATCTGCAAAATAGGTTCTTAACATTTTGGGAGGGTTGTAGAAATGGAGAGAAATACTATTACTTAATTTTTCTTAAGTAGGTTTAATAGACTACATGCATACTTCGGAGGTATTGCGGGTTTGGTGCCAGACCACTGCAATAAAACTAATATTGCAATAAAGTGAGTCACATGATTTTTCTTTGTTTCCCAGTGCATATAAAAGTTATGTTTACACTATACAGTAATCCATTAGGTATGCAATAGCAGTATGTCTAAAAAACAACATAAATAATTTAAAGATACTTTATTCTAAAAAATGCTCAGAATCATCTGAGCCTTCAGTGAGTCATAATTCTTTTGCTGGTGGAGGGTCTTGCCTCAACGTTGATGTTAATGACTAATCAGGGTGGTCGGTGCTGAAAGTTAGGGTAGCTGTAGCAATTTCTTAAAATAAGGCAGCAAAGAAGTTTGCAGCATTGCTTCACTTTTCCTTTCATGAAAGATTTATCTGTAGCATGTGATTGTGTTTGATAGCATTTTACCCCCAGTAGGACTTCCTTCAAAATTGGAGTCAATCCTCTTAAATCCTACCACCTGCTGCTTTATCAGCTAAGTTTATGTAACATTCTGAATTGTTTGTTGTCATTTCAACAATGTTCACAGCATCTTCATCAGGAGTAGATTCCATCTCAAGAAACTACCTTCTTTGCTCATCTGTAAGAAGCAACTTCTCTTCTGTTGAAGTTTTATTATGAAAGTGCACCAATTCAGTCACACCTACTGGCTCTACTTTTAGTTCTAGTTCTCTTGCTATTTCCACCAGATCTGGAGTTCCTTCTTCCCATGATGTTTTGAACCCCTCAAATTCATCCCTCAGGATTAGATTCAACTTCTTCCAAACTCTTGTTAATGTTGATATTTTGATGCCTCTCACAATTAAGCTCTTAATGGCATCTAGAATGGCACTCTTAATGGCATCTAGAATGGCAAATCCTTTCCAAGAGGTTTTCAATTTACTTTGCCAAGATCCATCAGACGAATCACTAACTATGACAGCTATAGCCTTATCAAATGTATTTCTTAAATAATGAGACTTGAAAGTTGAAATTACTCCTTGATCCGTGAGCTACAGAATGGATGTTGTGTTAGCAGGCATGAAAACAACAATAATCTCCTTGTACATTTCCATAGAGCTCTGGAGTAACTAGGTGCATTGTCAGTGAGCAATATATTTTGAAAATAATCTTTTTTTTTTCTGAACAGTAGGTCTCAACAGTAGGGCTTAAAATATTCAGTAAACAATGCTATAAACAAATGTGCTGCCATTCAGCCTTTGTTGTTTCATTTTCTAGAGAAGAGGCATAGTAGATTTAGATCATTCTTAAGAGCCCTGGAATTTTTGCAATGGTAAATGACTTCAAATTAAAGTAACCGGCTGCGTTAAGCTTTAACAAAGGAGTCAGTCTATCCTTTGAAGCTTTGAAGCCAGGCACTTTCTTCTTCTCTCTAGTTATAAAAGTCCTAGGTGATGTATTTTTCCAATAGAAGGCTATTTTTGTCTACATTGAAAATCTGTTGTTTAGTATAGCCAAATTCATCAATTGCCTTTGCTAGGTTTTCTGGAGAATTTACTGCAGCTTCTACATCAACATTTGCTGATTCACTTCGTACTTCTATGTTATAAAGGTGGATTCTTTTTTTAAACCTCATGAACCAGCCTTTGTTAGTTTCAGACTTTTCTTCTGCAGCTTCCTCACCACTATCAGCCTTCATAGAATTGAAGAGAGTTAGGACTTTGCTCTGGCTTAGGCTTTGGCTTACAAAAAAAGCTATAGCTGGTTTGGTCTTCTACCCACTCATACTTTCTCCATATCAGCAATAAGGTTGTTTCATTTTCTTATCATTCATGTGTTTATTGGAGCAGCACTTTCTTTTCATTTATGTATTTACTTTTAATTTCCTTCAGGAACTTTTCCTTTGCATTTACAATTTGGCTAACTTTTGGCTCAAGAGGCCTAGCTTTCAGCCTGTCTTGGCTGTCTCCATTCCTTCCTCCCTAAGCTTAATCATTTGTAGCTTTTGATTTACAGTGAGTGCCATGCAACTCTTCCTTTCACTTGAACACTTCAAGGCCATTGTAAAGTTATGAATTGGATTAATTTCAATATTGTAGTGTCCCAGGAGGTACAATGGAGAGGAAGAGGCACAGGGGAATGGCCAGTAGGCACAGCAGTTGGAACACGCACAATGTTTATTGAGTTTGCCATCACATGGGGGCATGGTTCCTGGTTCCCCAAAACTATTACAGTAAAACGTCAAAGATCACTAATCACAGAACATCATAAAAAACATAATAATAATGAAAAAAATTTAAATATTGCAAGAATTAGAAAAATATGATGCAGAGACATAAAGTGGGAACATGCAGTTGGAGAAATGATGCCAGTGGACTTACTTGACACAGTGTTGCCACAAACCTTTGATCTGTAAAAACTGTGAAGCAAAATAATGCGAAGTATTCCCACAGTAAAATGAGGTATGCCTGTATTTAGTGTAAGGAACTTCCTTTTGTGGGAATCTACATTTTAGTTATAAATTTTATTCACTCTCTACTCCTTCCTTCATTCCCCTGACACCCAACTCTCAGCTTTCTGTATTACCTCCACCTCAGAGGCCAACATATAAAGTGAGACTACTAAAGATGTTAGAGGAGGCTGGGCGCGGTGGCTCAAGCCTGTAATCCCAGCACTTTGGGAGGCTGAGACGGGCGGATCACAAGGTCAGGAGATCGAGACCATCCTGGCTAATACGGTGAAACCCCGTCTCTACTAAAAAAAAAAAAAAAAAAAACTAGCCGGGTGAGATGGCGAGATGGCGGGCGCCTGTAGTCCCAGCTACTCCAGAGGCTGTGGCAGGAGAATGGCGTAAACCCGGGAGGCGGTGCTAAACAAAAAGAAAAAAAGAAGAAGAAGAAGAACTCTACAGGGCATTGTGTTTGTTTATTGGAAATACGCCCTCTATAGGACAGTGCACTGGGTAGGTTAGGGGAATGTTTACAAAAATATGGTACATCTTACATATAATAGGAGATTATTTACCATTGAAAGTTGTGCTTTCCAAGTATTTCTCCTAGGATAATAAATTAGAAAAATAATAGAAGAGAAACGCTGGATATTTTAAATAAAGTTATGTAACATAACATACAGATATACATGTAAAAAAGATGATGGGGAAATGTATTATTGTCCGTGGCATTACTGATATTTTAATTCTCTTTTAAAAAATATTTTCTGTTTTTTTTTTTTAAAGCTTTGGTCATGAACACGTGGTACTTTATAGTCAGAAAAATTACTCAACACAAATCAACAGCGAAATGAGTTTAGAAGCAATCCCACGTGCAGTTATTGAGTACCTGTACTATTCATAGCACTGTACTCAGGTCTGCAGTAGGCAGATGAGATCACACATGGGTTCTACCTTGCAATCTGGAAAGAGAGGCACATTGTTAAGAGGTAGCAATGTAAAAGATAGAGGCTTAAGCCTTAAGAATTGCTCACCTGAATCAGCTCTGTGAGTCCTGGGAGTTGCTGGTGTTTGCAGAGGTTCTAGGTAGGTAGGAGAAGCCAGTTTGCAAACAGGAATCACGTGGCTCCGGACCCCAGGACACCTGGATTTTCCCTGACAATAGAGTCTCACAGTTGACTTGCTTTTAGAACACAAGAGGGAGTGGTAATTTTGAGCTAGTGTGGTCTGGAAGGTTTCCGGGGTGAAGCCAATGTGTGAGACCACCATTTCTTAGTTTGCATGGAAAAAAAATTTGCCCTGACTGGATAGAGCTTTTTTCCTTTTTAGGAATATATTAAATATATTATTAAATACAAATGACAATTACTGCATGGACTGTTTCTCATGTCTGTAGCATTTGTATTTAAAGAAGCACTGCTGAGGCAGGAGCGCTTTCGCAACCTGTTATACAGCCAACCTGAGATGTGAACCAGCGTTGCCTCCAATCCTCATTCCAATATGTTCATATCCTTTTTATTCTTCCCCTATTCTTTTCTAAAGAAGGAAAAGAGTATCTCTCTCAAAGGTGTGCTCTGTTTTCCCGACCTGCTTGGTAACTTTCCAGTGTTCTAAAGGCAAACTTTTTCAAATATAAAGTGTCCCAGGTTAACTATTTTGTCCTGTACCAACAAACAAAATGACTTTGACCCTCAGCGCTAAGTACACAAATAGAGGAGGACACAATTGAGATAGAGCATGATGGTGATCCTACAGCCTTTCACTCTGTGTGTGTGCGTGCACGTGTGCAGCGGCAATCTTAACACGGGATTCAGAAAAACAAATCAGAAACAATTAAAATGGATCTTATGGAGAGCTGATTCTCCCATCTTTCTTCTCTGAAACCCTTCCAGGCACCGACTTGTAACCGCGCTTAACGGCATGTATCTAGTTGGAAAAACCTCTAAAGGAAGAGAAAGGAAAAATACAGGAGCCCGCGACTGGTTGGATTGAAACTCTGATCAGGGACTAATCTGCGTTACCTCACTAGGAGCCTGAGTTGAAATGATGTGGCAGGGGACGAATAAATAACCCTCTCTGTAAAGAGGAGCCTGGTAGGAACGGAAAGAGGGAGAGAGAAAAGAAATGGAGGAGTTCACAGCGAGGAGGTCAGAAATAAGTCTGAAACGGAAATGTTGGAAGGAAATAGAGAGGAGAAATTCATTTACTTAATTCTCTTCTCCCACCCCTCCCTGCAAAACAGGAATACTGTTCGAATGAAAGAAAAAGAAAGCAGATGACCTATTAAGAGCTGTGAAGTTCAGGAGCCCCTCTATTAGGATGTGGTGTTGCTGTGCTGGGGGTTTTTACTCTCCATGCTCTCTGTAGCTTGGGGGCATGTCACACACTTGTGAGAACTTTAGCGGAGTGTTGATGCAATATTGTGTCAGTAACTGAGTGATTTGTTTTTCCTCTGGACATTGATTGAAGAAATTCTTATTACATTTTATAGCTTGCTTGGCCTTCGTATGAGAGTCAAGACATAAATTGGACCATAAATTGGCCTCTGTCAGAATCTACATCGGAATGACACTAAATACATGTCATCGGGCTTGTGTTCCAGCTAACAGCAGGAATCCACTGGTGCTTGTCATCTTGATCAAATGTTTACCTCACTCCCTTTTCCAGCTCATGCCTCTACTTTGAAGAAAATACGGTAAAGACCCTGGCAAATTTGCTGTTTTGATTCAGCAGCATTATGCAGCAAAAAGAATACTGGGGGATTTAATTGATTTGCTCCAAGTTAAGTCTCCACTGTGAGTATCAGAGGTAGGATGCATATAAATAAAAATAGATGCAAAGAAAGAAATATATAGTCATACAAAAAGGACAAGAAGGTATACATAACAGATATATTTATCCCACAAGTAAAGCCGAGACTCAATGATTCATGAGTGGCAGAGATATGGTTGAGTTACACAGATTTGTTCTCTGGAGTAAGATAAACTTGTCATTTCAGCTTCTACCATTATGGACTCTGAGCAGAAAATCAAATATTTTCAAGAGTGGCTTATATTATCAATGAACACATATGACCATGTGAGTTAATTGAAAAATTCAGATGATTTTACCAGATGTAAATATGTATTATCATTTGGATAAAAGTAAGATTTAATAACTTATGAAAGAAAAAATTTATTTTTATAATCAGGAAGTAAACTTTTTATGTTAATAAATTCACTTCTTAATAATTTTCATAATTTGCGACCACAGTGTGCTCTAGACTTGATATAAAATGCCACACTTAGAAGGTATCTTTTTCAGTCACATTTGCTTAATTGAAAACCTTAATAGAATCATAGCAATAAAAAAAAGATTTTATGAAAATATTTCTTCCAAAAGAAGCTTTGCATCCAGATAGTTTTATGGATGAGTTCTTTTAATTTTTCAAACACTGGACAAATCCCAAGCTAAATAAACTTTTGAGTATAGCAAAACATAGAGGATTTCTCAAATCTGTTTTATAACACTAACATTAAATCCTCATCTCCTCCCAAAAACTCACAACCACACCACAGCCACAAAATTATCTCATTTATGACAATAGACACAAAAATCCTAAATAAAATACTAGTTTTAACTCATCATAAGATAAAGATGAAAATACCACTACTAATGAAAATGGTTTTAAATGAGACACACTTTAGATATATCAAATGATCAAAGGGAAGAATCCTTGTACCAATGACTATAGAAAGAAACACAAGTTTAATTCACCACCAGTTGCTGATTTAAAAAATGCCTTAGAAACTAGGACTAAATACATACTTTTTGAAAAGGATAACAAATGTTGTTTTGATTGGTTCATTCAATTATTTCTGTTTTGAAAGAGTTGTATATGTAAGCAGTACAACATTCAAAAGGTACAAAGGCTTATTCACTGAGTATATTCCTACATTTCTGCCTTAGCAATCAAACCCCTTCCAAGATACAGCCACTCTTACTGGTTTCTGGTTACCGTTCCAGAGATATTCTAGGTGCACACAAATAAATACCTACATTTAGAGCCTGTTTATTAAATATCTAACGTCATGTCCAATAAAATCATACAGTTTTAAACACAATAAAATTGTTCATTTCTTTTAAAATTTTTCTGACATTTCTTGGCATTGCAGTAAGATGTAAAGCGAAATTAAGAATGTACATTGATTGAAAATAGATATTATCTCTTTTTTTTTTTTTTGCAAATTTTACACTAAAACACCCCTTTTGAAAACCATACAGAATAAACTGCCGAATTATTAAAACTACTAAGAGGATTCATAAATTACCCGGAATCAAGATAAATATATAAAGCCTCTATATAAGAATATAATGAAAAATAGAAATTCTCATCACTCTACTAACCAAAAGAAAAAAGATGAATGACCTAGTAATTAAATTAACAAGAAATATGAGACCTGAAGATAGAACAATTTACTCCTTTTCTGGGAATCAAAAAAGAGAGACATGACATCTGCAAGAAGAAGCTTGAAAGTATACAGTTGTCCATATTTTCCTAAATTAATTTATAAACAACAAAATTATAGTCAAAATATCAATGGTAAATTATTCCTTATCATTTGACAAAATGATTCTATAGTTCATCTGAAATAATTAAAATTTAAGAATAGTCAATATAGGTGAGGCATGGTGGCTCACGCCTGTAACCTCAGCACTTCGGGAGGCCAAGGTGAGTGGATCACTTGAGGTCAGGAGTTTGAGACCAGTCTGGCCAACATGGTGAAACCCTATCTCTACTAAAAAATACAAAAATTAGCTGGGTGTGGTGGCACACGCCTGTAATCCCAGTTACTTGGGAGACCAAGGCATGCACAGGGGAGGACAAGGAGAATTTCTTAGCATGTAGCCAGATAGATTGCTATAAAATTATAATGGACGAAGATGTTAAAGATACAGGAAAAGAGTAGCTGAAGTGTTGATACATGACAGATGTGAAAGAAGTGACAGGATGTGGAGGCTCATCAGTAAAGAAAAAGCTGACAAGAGGTTCTGGTGAAGCCTTCTAAGAAGATTCAAAATTCTTTGTCAATCTTGTGTCTTGCTGTGGCCCATCCAGTCAGCTATTCTGTTCTGTGTTCTCATCCCCATAGTGGTCAGCACTTCTCTCCAGATTCAATCTCCCACTGCTCCTTACTGTTCGGAGGGCTCTTTGGAAACCTTGCCTCACAGCTAACAAATGCCCCATCTCTTCAAACGCCTCATTGAATATCCTATTCTCCTCCCCACCCACATTATAGTAAAGCCTTTTACAATCCTGCATTATAGTAAAGCATTTTACAGTCCTGCATATTAAGAATTAAAGACGGAGATGACTGTAAAGAGGGCAAATGCATATTGGAAGTTGCATTTCACAGAGTCCCACTTTAAGCTTTCCAAATACCAGAGTTCGTTGTGCCTTTCTATTCAGTCCCCAGAAAGTCATCAGGTAGATACAGCAACAGTTCCGGCTCTGATGGAATTCCTGCTGAAACCATCAAACTGAAAAATGGGAACTCATGTTACAGTTTCACTCTCATTTAGAGATTTCTAACGATGGAGAAATTCTAGATGACATCAGGGTGGCTGTGATCATGACAAATTTTAGTTCAAGAGAGAGGAGTCTGACTTAAATCAGATTTACACTGCTTCATTTTCTTTTTCTATAGAAAAATCTTTGAGAATCTCCTTGAGCTGAAGAGATCCTTCCAGAATCTCAGTTTGGTTGTAGTTGATAAAGGGGCTCTATCAACATGCTTCACAGTTCATAAACTTATTTAATGAATGAGAAACCTTCTGAACAATTCTTATTAAGCATGGTTATTTCCCCAAGTTTGCCTTCCCCCTATCCCTGCCCCTCGATACTCATTTCTTCCTTCAAAGTGTTCCTGTTTGAAAATATTTTGTTAAGTTTCCTCTGGGAATAACAGAGCTATCAACCAAAACTGTATCACTGATCAAACATGGTTTTCAAAATTAGTCTTCACAGTGATTCATCTAAGCACGTTTAAAATTTCCTGATAGAGTAAAGCAATTTTCTAAGTGCTGAATAAGGTTTGATCTTCAACTATCTTCAATGCAGAGTTAAGTTTGATAGTTAAAATGCTAGACAAACAGAGAGAAGCTGGAAAACAGGACAAATTGGGTAGGTGAATAGAGACAAATGATCTTAATAAGAAACCTGTTATATAAATATATATAAATATACATATCTACATGCAAACATACATATACCATAAGATATGTATTTATATCTTGATGGGAAAATGATACATTTCAGGATTGTTTGTTACGGCTATTACTAATAACTGAGTACTTTGGTTGGATTGTGAACTATACTAAATAAATAATTTATACCATTAGATTCTCACAACAATCTATGAGGTAGGTATTATTTGCCCTTTTTATAGTTAAAAGAAAAGGCTTAGAGAGTTTAGGTAAGCTCATAGAGGAAGCAAATGGCAGAAAGGACACTTAAGCTCAAACTTTTCTGGCTCCAACCTCCACCTCTTAGTTTTATTCCTGCTTACGAAACAAAAAAGGGGGATTCACGAGTCATGGTGAATTTATGGTATGGTGTTGATGAAAGGGAGTCAAGAAGAAAAGGAAGAAAGCTAGATTCAGCATGCTTGAGATATATGGAGAATGGGAGTACGTTCTAGGTTAGTGATTCCCAATTTTTAGTGTCAGGAACATTCTTCTGGGAAAGTTTTAAAATGCTGATTCCAGAATGTCTTCCTGCCACCCAAAGCACCTTTTGGAAATTTAAAGTGGGTCCCAGAATCTGTATCTTTTACAAGTATCCCAGGTGATTCTGAGGCAAGCTGTCCATAGACCAGTCTGTGAGAAACAGTGCTCCAAGCTATGGACCCAAGAAAAGAGACTGTGCAAGACCGGAGTTAAAGACTCCATGAGCAGATTAACTGGCCATAAAACTTGCTCTCCTGGCAATATATTTGGACAAAGAGAGGGAAAAACTGGACCGAACTTTGTGTCTCCAGAGATCAAAAGAAGTACCAGAAGCAAATCTCATCCCTGTCTTGGAGGTAAGAAATGGGAAAGACCAACTAGAACAACTGTAATGGCAAAGCTCAGAATTGAGGGGAAACTGACCTGGATTGTTTGTAATTACCATCACATTGGAATTTGATGAGCCCGAGCTATCTGTGTTTATGGATGATATTAGAAAGGATGGAAGAAGGAAAGATGAGGAAATCTTTAACGGAGAAATACAATCCCTCTTTTTCATTCACCTTTGATATACGCCCTCTGTAAATATTTACTGACTACCAACTGTGCCCTAGAGTCTTTGGTAGGACTAGTACATAAACTGAAAATTAGATATGATTCCTCTCCTTAAAGAATTGAGAACTTTAAGGAGAGAAAACATTTAGAAATCCTTGTAGCTGATCATGATAATTGCTATGTGTGTTTTGGAGGCACAGAAGAGGGAAGATTATCTTCGGAGAAGGTTGGGAAGTACTCCCCTTGAGCTAGATCTGGAAGGGTAAAGGTAACTGTGGGATATGAGGCTGCTGATGGGCATGCACGGGCCAGATATTGAGGAACATTGGTGGACTCTCCTATGGCCCAAGTATTCAGTGTTCGGGAACATTGAATGCTTCCCTGGACAGTTTCAGGGCATCTGTGAATCCATCCAAATTTAATATAAGTGTGGTACTTACGTGTATTTTTCTGAGAAGTTCATATATATTGTCAAACTTCCGAGGAATCCTCATTTCAAAGAAAGGTTTTTTAAAAGTTATTTTAAAAAGGGCAGACAATAGAGATCTTTAAGCCAAGAAATAATATCTTATTACCTTTTGGAACTATAACTTGGGCTGTAGGGTGGAGAATAAATAAAGGAAAAGGCCAATGATAGGGGAACCCCCTAGGGGATTGTCGCAGTGATGGAGGTGGGAGATGAAAAGGGTTGCACTCAGGTGGCAGTAGTGGAGACAGACAGGAAGAAATGACTTGAGAGCCATGTCTTGGTCTTGGGACTAAGTTAGTACGGTGAATGATGGAGAGCAAGTAGTCAAGGATGAGTTTCATATCTCTCACTTTCAAAGTGGAGTAGAAGCCAGGAGCCATGGCTCACACCTGTAATTGCAACACTTTGGGACATTAAGGTGGGTGGATCACTTGAGTCCAGGAGTTCAAGACCAGCCTGGGCAACATGGCAAAACCCAAAACTCTACAGAAAATACAAACATTAGCCAGGTGTAGTGGCATGCACCTGTAATCCCAGCTACTTGGAAGGCTGAGGGGGGAGTATGGCTTGAGCCCAGGAGGTGGAGGTTGCCGTGAGCCGAGATCACACTACTACACTCCAGCCTGGGTGACAGAGCCAGATCCTATCCTAAAAATAAATAAATGTTAAAAGACTGCGTGGAAAATTGTTTGGCAAAAAAGAACATCTAGGCTTCATTCAATAGACAAATATTAAGTACTGAACTCCATTTTATTCCAGAAATTGTGTAATAGAGTAAATTAACAATAAAGTAGGATGAAGATGAGGGGTGAAGATGAAGTGAAAAAGGAGGAAAAAGACAGGAGAAGGAAAAGAAGGAGGAGGAGAACAACAAGAGGAAGAGGAAGAAGAGAAGGAGGAGGAGGAGGAAAGAGAAATATCATCCCCTCCCAAGACACTTTTGGGTATAGGCAGATCACATGGTGTCTTACAGGCCACCATGAAACATGCTAATTCTCTAGGTGAAATTGGAGCCATTAAATGGTTCAAACAGAGGATTGCCATGATCTGACTTACATTTTTAAAAGATTACTCTGACTGTTCTGTATAAAGTAAACCATAAATGGATGAGGTTTGGAAGCTGAGAAACCAATTACAAAAGTATTGCAGTGATTCTGGTGAAGCAGAATGATGGTTAGGACTAGGCTGGTTTTATATTTTTTCTTTCTTTCTTTTTTTTTTTTGAGATGGAGTTTCGCTCTTTGTTGCCCACACTGGAGTGCAGTGGCGCGATCTCGGCTCACTGCAACCTCCGTCTCCCAGGTTCAAGCGATTCTCCTGTCTCAGCCTTCTGAGTAGCTGGGATTACAGGCACCCACCACCACAGCCAGCTAATTTTTGTATTTTTAGAAGAGATGGGGTTTCACCATGTTGGGCAGGCTGGTCTCGAACTCTAGACCTCAGGTGATCTGCCCACCTCAGCCTCCCAAAGTGCTGGGATTACAGGCATGAGCCACCATACCTGGCCAGGATGAGGCTGGTTTGATAGGGAGGTGTGATAAGGGATCAGATTCTGAATACATTTTGAAGATGGAGCTAACGGGACTTGCCAATAGATTAGATTGCAGTGTGGGAGAGGGAGTCAAGAAAGACTAGCAGGTTTTTGGCCGAACAACTGGGAGGATGGAGTTACCATCAGCCGAGAGATAGAAGGCTGTGGGAGGACCAGGACTGTGGGTAGGAAGCCACTCAGTTTGGGGGTGTTAAATTTGAGCTATCTTCTTGTCATCCAGTTGGAGATGCCAAGGAGGTAATTAAGTATATGCATTTGTAATTCATTAAAGAGGCCTGGACTGAGGCTATAAATTGGGGAGTTTGTCAGGATATAGGTGTTATCCAGCCATAGAGCTGGTTAAGATCACAGAGATCTGAGTGTAAGGAAGAAAGGAAAGAGGAGCAAAGACTGGGGCACTCTTATTTTAAGGACGTGAAGAGAAGAGAGGAATTGTTCTTCCTATATTCCCCTTAGTCACATTTTTTCCCAATGTTTATATCAGTGTAGTATCTAAGATCAGGGGCTTTGGAATAAGGAAACCTAAGTTCAACTCCTCACTCCATAACCTAATCATTGCTCTATGAGTTTGGTCAAGTTGTTTTATCCTTATTCCTTGGTTTTGTCATTTTCGAAATGGAAATAATGAAGTACCTATTTCATAGGTTTGTTGTGGGATTAAATGATATAATATATTTTAAATATTCAGCATGGTTCTTGGCACATAGTAAACACTCAACAATTGATACCTGCTTTTGTTTTTTTTTTTGTTTTGAGAGAGGGTCATGCTCTTGCTCTCTAGGCTGCAGTGCAGTAGCATGATCATGGCTGTCTGCAGCCTCAACCTTCTAGGTTCAAACAATCTTCCCACCTCAACCTCCTGGGTAGCTGAGATTACAGGTCCACACCACCACGCCTGACAAATTTTTATTTTATTTATTTTTTTGTTTTTAGTAGAGACCAGATCTTGCTTTGTTGCTCAGGCTGGTCTTGAACTCCTGGGCTCAAGCAGTCTTCCCTCCTTGACCTCCCAAGTAGCTGGGGTTATAGTCATGAGGCACTGCACCTGGTTGCTTTTATCTTTCTTTAAAAACATCCATTCTTCGAGCTAGAGTCTGAGTACTGAGCATACTAAGAATCACAAATAATATGAGCACCTGATCATGGAGCTCAGCATGAGTCCTAGCGCAGCCAACTGAGTTACTCTGTGGAACACTCGCCCTGGCCATGGCTCAACTTCTAAACCCCTGCCCCATTCTCCATCCTGCCTCCCCTCAACCCAGGGTATTCATCATGTCCCATGGCACTTGATGCCAGAAAATTGGTTTGTTGTAGTTATGACCTTGAAGACAGTTTGTTACTGAAGACCCAGATTCTAAATGCTTTGTGGAAGTATTCTGCTGCCCGGGATAGCAATGTAACACACAATGGCTCAAAATCAACTAGATTTTCTGTGGCAATGATTGATTGAGATCCAACTTCAGAGCCTACCAACATGGGTCCAAGTTCTTCCTAACGGTCTCTTCTCTACATAAATCTGGGCAGCGTAGAATTGCTATTGCATTGTGAAATTCAAGAGGCAAAATCTCTATAAAGTTTGGTAACTATATAGCATATAGCATATAACATACAGCCACCCCATGCTTCATCATAAAAATAACATATGCATGTAAATTAAAAATAAATGATGACAAGGAAAGAAATATTGGAAAAATATAATTAAAAATACTGTAACAGCTGACAGATTAGTGACTTAGAAAAAAATACAGCTACAAGAAGACAGTTCTGAAAATAATGAAGCAACCAAGAATGAAGTTAATGAGATTGAGAAAATGAAAAAGGAGAATTTACAGTACTATCACACACACACAAAAAAATCAAAATATGGACTCCAGTCTGATGTATCCCTATAAAACAGAAGCGCATCTAGCCTGCTTCCTTTCATCAAGGTACTGAATGATTTGGTGTCCTCCACTCATCCGGAAAACAGGTTGAATGAAAGAGCCGACTTTTTTGACACATCAGTAATTCTCAAAGATCAAGCTGTCTTTATACCCACCTGTGGTTCAGAAGCAACTTCTAAACCATAAATGCGACAAGCAAAGTGAACATATAAGGCAACAAGAAAAAGTCTATGTGTTCGCCAAATGTTTCTCTCCTAACTACATGGCTCAGAACCTGGAGTGGGAATTCTATAAATCTTGATGACAACATGCAGTTTTATTGTTGCGCATTATTTTGAAGACCTAATCCTACATTGGTTGTGAAATGTAGGTAGACTGGCAGTCTTTAAAATAATTTGCCAGGAGAACTAAAAGCAAGCTATGAAATGATCATGTTCCTTAATTTGTAGAAGGAAATGCAAACCAAAACCTCAAGTAATTTTTCATATAACCTATATTTCCTGAAAGCTATCATTAATTCACATAGTTAACAATATTTACAGAGACTCTATTGTTTTTCATCACTGTTCTAGGCACAGGAATATGAAGAGGACTATAACATAGACTCTCCCCTCAGGGATCTTGCACTTTCAGCTTGGAGTGGAACATGTACATGATCACAATGAAATACGACAGAAGCAGCATAGAGGCATGTTCAAGGTATCCTAGGGGTACTGAGGTGGGAGCACCTAGCCTTCACAACAGAAGGGTCCTTAAGCTGGTCTTAAGCAGGTGAAAAAGACTAAGGGAAACCACTGGCTATTGCTGGCACAGGAGGCTACTCACAAACGCAAGAGAAATCATAGATTTTCTAGGGCCAGCACATCTTTGACTTGACTCAGGAATAATCATGGAGAAGACAGTAACCCCAGAGAAAGCTGGAGACCTAGGCATGAATCAGGCCATAAAGGACCGTGTACCTGCTAAGATGATCTGAGTGTATCCAGAATGTGAGAAAGCACCTTTGAACAAGGTAGAGGAATGACATGAACATATTGATATTCTAGAAATATTATTCTGGCTGAAGTGTGAAAACTGGTTTGGAGGAAGTCTTCATGGAATTAAGAAGATAATCCCTCATTATTAACGAGATGAGGGATGGCAAGGCCTTAAATTAAACCAATAGCAGAGATGATCAAAAAAAAGGAGGGGTACAAATTGAGAGCTATTTAGAGAGTTGATTCAAGCTGTGGATTCTAATTATAATGAAAGTTGAGCAAACTGGGCTTGCAGGCTTACAGTTTGAGGGAGTAGGTAGTTGATGACATTATTTATGAAGGTAAAGAGTTCAGGGGAAGGAGGAGGTTTAGGGTTCCAAGGCATGAGTTTGGATTTTTACAATTTATTGCAAGATGACATATGAATGAAGAAGCAAAATACATATTTATAAAGTCTGTGAGAGAGACCTGGACCTGAGCTATGGATTTGGTGGGATTTAACATAGTGACATGTAATTAAACCATAGGAGTGGATGAGGTCATTCTCACAGTCCATGAAGCATGAGAAGAATAAGGGCTGAGAACATGAATGTGGAAGCACAATTTAAGGGACCAGTGGAAAAAGAGGAATCTTCAAAGTGTATTGAGAGACAGTAGCAAAGCAATAGGAAGAATTTAGAAGACAGTGGGTCCTTAGAAGCCAAGGTTAGTCCTGATCAGTAGCATCAGGGTTCACTTCATCCATGGAGACTGGCAGCCAGAAAGTCAGTAGTAACTCATCTGGGAAGTTTCTGTGATGGGTTAGGAAGGTGAAGACAGAGTGTGTAGATGGCTTTTTAAATAAAGTTGTTCTGAAGAAATGGTGAGAGAGCATGCTAACTTGAAGGCAAATGAGGATATAGTTATTTTGGTTTTACATGTTTTCAAATAGTTTTTATTTTAAAATGGAAGACATTTGCCGAGCTTACAAGGTGAAGAAATGGAACTAGCAGAAATATAGCAGTTAAAAATAATGGAAAAAAAAAAAAGAGAGAGAGAGAGACAGCCATGGAAACATCCCAGAGAAGAGGGAGGGATGAGATTCGTTGCATGAATGACAACAAAAGTCTTGATGAGTACAAAAAAGAACACTTCTTACCCTCAGTCACGGAGGAAGATGGGAAGACCTCGACCAGTGATGTAGTTCCAGATGTTTTGAGTAAAGCTTTCTAAGCTTCAGTTTACTTTTTGAAGAAATGTGAATAGTAATTATTACTATCTCGTAGGGAGGACTGAGATAGTAATGATTATTATTTCTATAGGCATGACTGTGAGAATGAAACGAAATAAAGCAAATAAAATGCTTAGCACTAATAGTTACGCATATTAAGCTATGGGTAGTGTTGTTAAAATGAGGTATCCATTTTTTTCCTGTCTTCTTATGATCTGGACTTTCTCATGACTGCCACCATTAACACCCCCACCAATGCCACAACCACTTCCCCAGGATTAATCCTACACAACCTACAAAGTGAAACTCAAGTTAGACATCTTTCGTGAAGATGCCTTCAACCAGTCCAGTTCAAAGATACATTGAGCTCTTAATACATTGAAGTTCCATATCACACAAATTCACACTTAAATTGCCCCATCTATAAAATGATGGATTTAGTCAGGATAGGTTAGGTTATGCTATGGTAACAAACAATCCTAAAATCTCAGTAGCCTGGCACAATAAAATTGTTCTTCTCGCTCATGCAAAAGCTCCTAGAGATGCCTAGGACAGCCCTCCATTCTCCATAGTTTTTGATTCAGGCTTTCTGCTTTTTCACCATGAAACCACCTTCATAATTGCTGCATCAGGAAAAGAAGGGAAGTAAAGATCTTGCTCTAACTCTTAAAGGCTTCCATCCATGTATCACACACATCCCTCCCATTCACATTTTCTGGCCAAAGCAAGTCATATAATCTACCTAAAGTCCAAGGGGTTGAAAAATGCATTTTTTTCAGGTACTCCAAAAGAGAGGGCAACCAGAAATATTGATGCATAGCCAATACATCTACTGCAAGAAAACAGAATTAGATAGACCTTAAAGTACTTCCAGATCTACTATTCCAATTATTTCATTCTTCTTAAGTAAGGTTGCAAAATCCTTGAGTACAGGACCTATGTCAAATATATTTGATTCCTCCCTCATAACATATGGCTCAAGGTTAGGCACAGGAGAGTCACTCAACAGGTAACTGAATAACTGATACTATAGGGGTTGTTTGTTTGTTTGTTTTATTTTTGAGACAGAGTCTTGCTCTATTGCCCAGGCTGGAGTGCAGTGCCAGAATCTCAGCTCATTGCAACTTCTGCCTCCTGAGTTCAAGCGATTCTCCTGCCTCAGCCTCCCAAGTAGCTGGGACTACAGGCACATGCCACTACACCCAGCTAATTTTTTATATTTTTAATAGAGACAGGGTTTCACTGTGTTAGCCAGAATGGTCTAGCCAAGATGGTCTTGATCTCCTGACCTCGTGATCTGCCCACCTTGGCCTCCCAAAGTGCTGGTATCACAGGCATGAGCCACTGCGTCCAGCCAGGCTTTAAGGATAAAATGGATCATTAGCTAAATTGGATTTATTATAGATCCTCTGTATCCAAAGAATATACATTAGTTTCTTTGAGAGAAAACAAGAGATGCAGTCCCTGTCTTTAAAAAAGAGTTTATCCTCTAATTGGGTAACCCAATTATATACATTTTTGAAGTCAGTAAGTGACATGTGCCTATGGACAATATTACTGGAATACGCTTGAAGGTGGCAAGAAGATGTGCGTTGTGAATACTAGTTTTTCCAAGCCACTGACACGTCACTTGAGACCAATGTGAGCTCATTTAGGGTACTGTGGCTCTTATGAGATAAAGCTTTAGGTTTATTGCTGTAAAATGCAATGTGCTACCTCACATTTGCCTTGGCTAAGGATTAAGCCAGAGGATGAGCTCATTAATAAAGTCAAGGGCTAAGGGGAGTGGCTGGTCCTGGGAGCGTGGGTTTCGGGAGGGTCAAACTGTCCCTTCATTCTTTCTTGTAATTGAAGATGTCTAATTGAAAGGAAGGGGGTTATTTGTTGGGGAAGAAGAAAAGTCCTCAGTGAAATTTTCAAACTTACCACTGTAACATCTTTTATTTATTTATTTATTTATTTATTTTGAGACAGAGTTTCACTCTGTCGTCCAGGCTGGAGTGCAGTGGCACCATCTCAGCTCACTGCAACCTCTGCCTCCTGGGTTCAAGCGATTCTCCTGCCTCAGCCTTCCTAGTAGCTGGGATTACAGGTGCCTGCCACCACACCCGGCTACTTTTTGTATTTTTAGTAGAGACAGGGTTGTGCCATGTTGGCCAGGCTGGTCATGAACTCCTGTCTTGGTGTTCGTGCCGGGATTACAGGCATGAGCCACCGTGCCCAGCATGTAATATCTTTTGTTTGTAAAATGCCAGATAAAGAGAAATAAACTCTAGAACCATCTTGAAAGGCTGTGGGGAGGGACAGAGAATATGTGCTTTTATGCATGACAATGAAAGGTGGGCCATTTTGGGAAAAAGAAAGCTAAATTATATCTGGGATAGTCATCTTATTGGTGGATTGAGAACTACAAGAGGGTCTGAGAGTCATGGTTCCAAAGATCTGCTGCAGGCCCAAAGGACATCATCCTAAAAGAACTTGAAAAAATGAAAACCAAAAGCTGGACTCTACCCTATCTATTCATCTCTGAAATATTCTGTGCAACTCGCTGCCTTCTCTCTAGAAAGAAACAGTGGTGGGAAGGTCTCTAGGATAAGTAAGGACATGCACCTGACAGATAGATGTGCTCTGTGGAAGGCCTGACTAAAATGATCCAGATTGGTCAGATGGTGAATCAAGAGGTCAGAAAGGATATAACCTAAGTGTGAAAATCATTCCAGGAGACAGTAAAGCCTAAGATCTGTATTATGGAAAAAAAATCAAAGAAGGTTGGCTTTATGTAACCTGTTTTCTGATCTCTATCTCCCTAAATTATAAGGTTGTAAGGACAGAAAGAGAGTCTTACTCAACTTTTCATCCTCAATACATAGCCCAGGGCCTGGAAAATGGTAGGTGCTTACCAAGTATCTGTAGAATGAATGAATTAATGAATGAACCAATGGACAATCTTGCTCCAAGCAATATGCTAAGGTGGGAAAAGCAATGCCTCAGAAGGCCTGATTTGGCTGTGAACTGTCATACAAACTAGCTACCTCCCACAAGTCCCTTAACCTCCTGTGACTTCAGTTCCCTTATCTGTGATGAGGGGAGACAGGCCCAGAAAATCTTTGATGTGACTTTGTGACTTGTTATCAGGAGTACCTGCATGAACAATAGGTCCTTAGGCTTTTAGATAGAAAACATGGGATATTCATGGGAAGGTTGTCATTAGGGAGAAATCATAACCTCTACCCAGTTAGAGAACTGAACCAGTTGGATAATCCATTGTTGAGCCTGGATGGTAATTCATTTTGGTCCTTAACTGTTTGCTATTTGAGCACAGAGATCAAGTTTCATTCACAGTTTGAATGTCCAGTAACTAGCTCAGTGCTTTTGATGAACAAATCTGTTTATATGTTACATTAAACTTAATTGTATCATTATGTCCTTAACTTTACTTTCTTCAAATGTAATAAGCAGGGGAGCTATTTCTCCAATTTTCCTCACCTACTCCAAAAAGCAAACAATAAAAGCCCCATGAGTAGAAAATAACCCAGCTAATCTTCTTCCTCTTAGCCATAAGATGATGTTTATCAACCACCTGAAATAAGAATCACCTGAGATGCACTGTATATTAAAATGCAGATCCCTAGGTACCATCCAGAATTATTGAATCAGAAGTCTCAGAAGTCAGCCCAGAATTCAGGATTTTAACAAGTTCCCCAGAGAGCATCTCCTGAGACCCCTCTTTTTGGGCAAACGATGGGAAGGAAACAGTAACATTAGGCAATAAAGTGATGCTGCGGAAGGATCTAGATTATCTCAAGATAAACCCACATTTTACCACTGAAGGATGTTGCAAGCTATAATGGAGACATCTCAAGATACCATCAAGGTGCCACTGCTGGGCTGCTTTGCAGGCCTCTTTTCCTTTCCTAGTTTCAGGTGCTCTGATCTGGTGTCTAGAAAGAGAGGAGTGACTGAACTGCCAGGATCTAGGGAGAGTGAACACAGACAAGCGACACAAACTGCTACAAGTGGAAAAGAAACAATATTTATGTGGCTCAGAGTCATTCATGGGAAAGGGGGCCTCTTTTTCATCTCTCTGCTGTGACAGAAGGAGTTTCACAGCCAGGGGCACCTGGAGTCAACTATAAATTGTTTCCCTTGTTGTCATTTTGAAATATGCAGAATGGAGGAGTGGAGATGGGAGAACCTATCTTTATCATGCTGGGGTCAGCGGCAGCATTTTTTCTCTCCCTGTTTCTTCTCGTCATGATAACATCCTCTCCAGGGACCACCTGGAGGGTGAAAAACATTCACTTTACTCATTAAATTCTCTTGAAGTTAATTTGGTTTTACCTAAATGCCCTATCAAGGGTCTGGGCTCAGGTGCGTATTTCCTTCATCTCTGCCATCATTAGAGGATGCTTCTGTCTGTTGCTCATTCATCTTCACACCCTTCCCCATGGGTGGATTTAATTCCCAGTTTTTAGAAAACACAATTCCATTCAAGGGACATTTACTATGCAAGGCACTCTTCCAGATGCTGAAGAGGATCTAAAAGGTGAAAAGAACCTAATCTAGCTGCTCATAATTTGGTATGAAGTCACAGAAATAACTTTAATTGGGGTAGATGCAACCCCTGATTGATTTCAGCTAGCAGAATTTGGGAAGGATTTTCAGAGTTGAACCTTAAAAGCAAAGTGCAAAGAACACAACTGGAGTTGTCCATAGCATATGGTAATAGCCAGGTCCTGGAAACCCTAGGCAATCACTAGGCTGGGCACCCAGATATGGTCACAAAATAATACCCTCCGACATTGAAGCAGCAACAATCACAAAGATTCACCCTTTACAGAAGTTGCTTATGACCTGTGGTTGGGTTGCTGTAAAACAGGACATCTCTTAAATTATATCTAGATCAGAAATGCCGCTCAACTCAACTTTTAAAAAATCATGGTATCCTCCTAATCTCATTAAGTTGACTAAAGGATAATGGGAGTAAATTATGGTCTTATAAATGTTAACTCTGATGTCATAAAAGAACTGTAGGCATCTGTACAGACTCTGGCAAAGCCGGAAAAAGGGAATGAAATTTTTTCAGGTTTCCTTTTAGGCAGTTATTCAAGAAAAGTCTCTAAAATCATTTACATAACTTGTTGAACTCAATAAAAATAATTCTTAAGAACTCCAAAATCTCTTCTAATTATAGGTTTAATTAGGAATTAAGTTTATGTTCTTGTTTCTCTCAATGTCATAATTCAATGTGGTAAAATTATATATATATATATGTATATATACACACACATTTGTTCAAAGTTATAAAGGTACAGGCTATCAAATATAGAGAGGTATTATATACAGGTATTACATATAGATATTCCAGATGTTTTCTAGTATATTCCAGATATATATGTTTTCCAGAAGTATTTGAGTATACAGTATAAATCTTTACTTTCATATATTTTTTGTTTCTTCCCAGTGGATTGCTACAGCTCAATTTCTTATATCACATTAGTTCTACAAGACAAGGGAGTTTCTATCTTTTTCTAACTCCTAGACAGGCCAAAAAAAAAATTGCCTAAAGACAAAGAAATTCAGAGTTAAGATTAAAATTCATTACTTAACTTGCTCAGTGGTACCCTGCAGGGATCTCAGAGCAGTGGGTGGTCTCTCATCCCATATGTGCAGAAACTGGGATGTGAAAGCTGGTGTCTAGATGGGGTTTTAGGCTTCATTTTGACATTGTTCATTTGAGCAAGTCTGGTACTTCATCTCAGTGTTATGTTTTCAAAGGGCACTATTCACAATAGCAAAGACTTGGAGTCAACCCAAATGCTCATCAATGATAGGCTGGATAAAGAAAACATGGCACATATACACCATGGAATACTATGCAGCCATAAAAAAGGAGGAGTTCATGTCCTTTGCAGGGACATGGATGAAGCTGGAAACTATCATTCTCAGCAAACTAACACAGGAACAGAAAACCAAACACCACATGTTCTCACTCATAAGTGGGAGCAGAACAATGAGAACACATGGACACGGGGAGGGGAACATCACACACCAGGGCCTGTCGCAGGAGGGGAGGGATAGCATTAGGAGAAATACCTAATGTAGATGACGGGTTGATGGGTGCAGTAAACCACCATGGCATATGTATACCTATGTAACAAACCTGCATATTCTGCACATGTATCCCAGAACTTAAAGCATAATTTTAAAAAATTAAAAAAAAACAAAACAGAGAGCATTGGTAGTGGATGTGTCTCTTTTCTCTCTTTCTCTCTTTCTTTCTTTCCTTCCTTCCTTCCTTTTTTCCTTCCTTCTTTTCTTTCTTCCTTTCCGTCTTTTTTTCTGTCTGTCTATCTATCTCTCTTCCCCCTTAACAAGCGTTTGATGCTGCTCCTGGGAGAGCTAATGAAGTTGCTTTGGGGACTTGAACAACAGCCCTGTATGTGCTGCATAAATTTCTTTTAGCTGCAGGTAAACCAAAAGTTATGTTAAGTGAGAAAGAAAAGGTAACAGCTGCTGAATTCTTTTTGCTAGCCCAAGGAGACTTGATACTGCATGTTACAAGCTGATTGGCAAAATCTTAACCTCCTCTGACCTGTAAAAATAAGAAGCAAAAAATCCTAAGGCTTTTTGCAGGAGTACCATTTCTTTCATAGTTAAAAAAAAAAAAATGTGGGGGGTAATTTCTTCATCTTTTTTTTTCTTCCTGCTATTTTTCCAGGAGAATGGTCTGGTAGTAAAAGAATAAATTGAAAGGAACTCAGGGAGAAAAGGCCTGAATACTGGAATGTAATTTTACAAGACTCGTTTCCTTTACTCTGTGTTTTTCTCCTTTAAAGAGATAACTCGATTTTATACTTTACTGTCTTATTAACAGAATGCATTTTGGAACCCTGCCACCGCTAACAGTATCAGAAGGATTTAAGGCTGCTGAAATACATTTGAAGATTTAATTCTGCTGACTTCAGCTTGGATCTGGAGTAAAATCTAACTGTAGATTAAGTGTTTAGCACTGTGTATTGCGATTGGTGCTCCTGGTCATAAATACTCATGTCTATTTCTGTTTTAGACAGCTCTCCGTTGGTTTCCTACTCGGTACGGCACACAATGCTTGCTTCCCAAATGAGGTTATTCTCTATAAGGCTACCCCTTATATAACTCTTTTTATAGACTCGAGCCTCTGCTCTGTTGTGCAATTCATTATAAACTCCCTCGTGCGCTTTGCGATAACAAATGCTGGGTTCCTGAGAAGAGCCTTCTAGAGAGGGAAGCCTGTATTTCCTTCCAGACAATATTTAATCTCATAGCAGCACTGACTAATAAAAGCAAAAGATCAATACAAAGCTGTATTGCTAGGATGAAAATTTACTAACATAGTCATTCATATCACAGGAACATCTGGTTAAAGCTTCAGGGCTCCCTTACTTTCTTAGTTATGATTTTATGGGTCTCTCCAGACTCCTTTTTAGGATTTTAGCAGGCATTTATAGCAGGCTGGACATTTTAATCTTTTTAATGTGGTTATCTGATCCACACTTGGCTTTCTCACACTGACTGGTCATCTTCTCCACTCCTCGCTTATTGCACTTGAATCAAGTTATGATAAGCTCACACTGTAATAGCCCCTAGTCCTAAACGGGTCTAACTTCGTGTAAGTGGCCTCCTGAGCTGCTATTTATGGTCATTTCTGTGAGGCACTGTCTTTAAAACCTTGGCATTTAGTGCCTTCTTCCTATCCCCATGACTTGGAATACATAAAGACTATTATATATCACATAGCCAGGCCTGTAGATATACTTTTTGCTGGAAGAGATTTCTGAGGCCTGAGGGGCAGGCTGAGGAGTCCTGGTTTACAGGCCTGAACCAGACGGACATGTATGAGGTTGACCAGATGGCTTGGTGGCCCAGCATGATCCCCATCTGTGGTCTTCAATGTCGTGGCTTGGTGCAGAATTTGTTGGTGGTTGAATTTGCTTCTTTGTGGTGTGTGAATCAGAATTCAGTCCCTTCCAGAGACCCATTGGTTTGAAAGTGGTAGGTAGGCGGAATACTAAAATTCACAAGAGAATAAAAGACCTGAGGTAGAGAAAGTAAATGTAAGTGTAGTTTTACATCTAATATTTCAACAAACCTAGCCATTATGACACGCAGGGACAGCAAGAGTACCAATATTTATGGTACCTACTGTGTGAAAGTCTCTCCACATGTTAGATTTCATTTAATTTTACGTTTATCTGAAGTAGATATTATCTGAACTAGGACTTGTTTACTGAACACTTACTGTAAAATAACCCCCGGGCCACATACTTAATACATTTATATTTCGTTGGCTCCTTGTAACAATTCAGAGAGGTGGGTACTATTATTATTATTATTAATTTTTTTTTTTTTTGAGACGGAGTCTCGCTCGGTCGCCCAGGCTGGAGTGCAGTGGCGTGATCTCGGCTCACTGCAAGCTCCGCCTCCCAGGTTCACGCCAATTTCCTGCCTCAGCCTCCCGAGTAGCTGGGACTACAGGTGCCGCCACCGCGCCCGGCTAATTTTTTTGTGTTTTTAGTAGAGACGGGGTTTCACTGTGTTAGCCAGGATGGGTCTGGATCTGCTGACCTCGTGATCCGCCCGCCTTGGCCTCCCAAAATGCTGGGATTACAGGCATGAGCCACTGCGCCGGCCAGACGTAGGTACTATTATTATCTTCATTTGGCAAGTTCAGAAACTGCATCTCAGAGGGATTAAGGAACATTCTTGAGTGAAACAGCCAGCCAAGGGCAGCGTGGGAGTCAAGCCTCGGTGTGTCTGGCTTCACAGTCTTTGCACATGATGAACAGCGTGACTGCAATGACTAGAAAAACACACAAATAGGTATAAGTTATTCTCCTAATGTCTTATAAAATTCCTTTGCTATTTTACAATAAAGCCAGGCCATCTACTTCTGTTGAAACTAAGCGTGTCAGACCCATCTCAGAAGATATGAGTTACCACAGATCTTCAGATAAAAGAAACAGCACGTTAATTCACTTAATAACACATTCTTCAGAGGAGGAAATTGAAATACAGTTTTAACTTGATTACTTTGTTCTTTCTTACCTGGGCAAAACCAAAGTAATCACACAGAGTTCCCCCTCTCCCTCCTTCTTCCAGGATGCCTTGGACAGGCTGTGGACAGACCACCTTCTCCCCCAGTTCCTAAGGGTCCAATCAAAAGGAGAGACTATTCACGGGAGACGGGGAGGCTTTGGCATGCGTCAGTTCTCAAAATTGGCTGCCTGGCACAGAAGATGATTTAAGTAAAACTGAACTAATTTTCAAAACTGAAACTTAATTGTTGAGCAACATGAGCCAAGTGCCATTTGTCTTGGACACCCCAACACTTTCTTGGCTCCTATTAGCAGCTCAAATGTTCCCTGGTCACATTAATTAGTTCAATTGTCCTAGACAGGAAGGATGGAGGGAAGGCGCGGGGCTCCAGCAGCCCAGGCTGTGGCAAACTTGGACTCTCAGAGACGTTTCCCAGCATAGTTCTGAGGAATATTATGGATCAGAAACACTCTGAGGCTGGTCACCTACACAGAGCAAAATTGTCCCCATAGGATAACCCAGCAGCCTGCTCGGGTATAGAGTTTTGAGGATAAAGAGGTACAGAGAAGGCCAGCATGGGCAGAGCTCCTGGACAGAGACGTAAGAATATTTAGTGAAAGGAGAACACTCCTTTTAGCTCTAAACCTCTCCCATCCCCCGTCGCTGCCCAGGCATTTGGGTGATGACACATTCCCCTTGGGACACAGTCCAATCTCCCCGACAGCTGTGCCCAGAAGGCCATCAGAGGCAGGCCCTGGCAGCTGACAAGCCTCTGTTCAGCCAGCTCCGGCCTTGAGGTACCTTTCAATGCCAAAGACAGGAATGCAAGGATCAAATTTCTGAGCACTAGAACTTGACCATGACTTCCAGAGACTGAGTCACAAGAACACACATATCACACAGAAGGACTTTCTTACCATCCAACAAACACAAATGTCCCCATTCCTTTTCTGTTTGAAGAAGAAATAGAGAAAAACCAGCCCTGAGTTCCTCCTGGGACTGGAAGTACGCCTATTGCTTCCCTTTTCTGCAGCCACACTAAGGGATTCTGTCAACATTGTAAAGCCATCCATGTAGAAAATGGTTACATGGAAATATTTTTGTAACCTATTATTATTACTATTAATACTCTGATTTCTCTTCAGCTTGTATAACTCTTTTGGCTTATTATTATTATTATTATTTGGAGGAGAGGGGGAGCTAGCGGTAAGTAGGAGGCACCAAGAAAATACCTCCAAGAGGGCTACAAGTTTTTGCTTTTAGCAATGGAAGTGATGTCTGAGAGAGTCAGATCCCAGTAATAATGCAACAAGTGTCATGGAGTTCCAAGTGTCTTTCTTGTAATTTTTGTCATCGCAAGGAAGCTACAGTATGTCTTGGAGTCAAAAAGTCCTGGGCTCTAATTTTAGCTGCAACATTTAGCAGTGAGTATGTCTATGGACAAGTAAAGTATACGTTTCCTTAGCCTAAACCGACTCACCAGTAAAATGGGAATGATAAAGCCAATTGCGCAGGCTTGTTGTGCAAAGACGAAATGAGATAACGCAGGTAAATTTGCTAGCACACGTAAATGCTCACTCAGTGGGGGTTTTCATCATGAATAAGATTAACATGCTGTGTTCACAATGCTGAGGCATGTTTGAAGTTCTCATCTTTTGCCTCTTAGGGGGAAGCTCTTGCCACGGGACCTCTCCAAGAGCTGGAGACAAAAAGCCCCCTGTTCTGAGAATTGTTGAAAGACTCCTTTCCCTTTCCCAGACTCTTTGCTCCTCAGTGCCCTGTCAAAACATCTGGCCTCTTTTGTCCTCGGCTTTCCCTGCGCTATTAAAGCCAGTCCTCATCACGAGCCACTTCCTGTTGACCTAAACATTTTTTTTTTTTTTTTTTTTTTGTGCACCTTAACACTTCAAGATGATTAGAGCTGAAAGGGTAAGAACAAAAATGAAGGTTGAGCCTTTCTTTTCCAGCAGCTAATTTGATTCCAACAGCACTTGAAAAAAAAGAGAGAAAGAAAGAAGCTCAAATGTTATGTTTTCATCTGCTAAGAATGAAGAAAGCATTATTTTTAAAAATTCCCCTCTCTAGCTCGAGATTAAGAGTACAATAAAAGAGGTTAGTGTCTGGCAAAATATTCTCAGTGGACTAACGTGGTCATTCCTTTATCCAGAGTATTCTTCCAGCCAGGTGCATGCAATATTATTATACAAACTCTGGTCTGTCTTCTTGCTAGGAGAACAGAGGGATTTGTCAGGAATTCAGGGTCTAGAGCAAAAGTGCATTGCTTCTTTCCCACAGCCAACACTGGTAGTTCCTCCAAGATAAATTGCTTGAAGTAAAACTCTCAGTAAAGAGTATGTCTGAACGGGGACCCTAAGAAATTTCAGGAGGGGTGTTTTTTTTTTGTTTTGTTTTGTTTTGTTTTTTGTTTTTTGTTTTTTTTTTTGTCTACACTGACTATCCTTTGCTGTGGATTAGGCCACTGCTTATTACAAATTCAAATCCTATCTATATATTGTTCATGGTTCCTTTGTGTCATCAGGAAATTAAAGTTTGCAGCTGGTCCCTTCATCTTGGCTAATCATGCGGACATAAAGTCCTTAAAGGCCCTCGGAGTGGCCCCTGCGGGGGCCCCACTCAACACTTCTCTTCAGCGGGACATTGTTCTTCAGCTGTGTTTTCATCCTCTGCCCCCGCGGTATTAAGCTCCCGCTGCTTTTAGCCCCAGCATCAGACTGTCATGCGTCATTTTATCATGGCCGGTCCAACACCTACAGGAAACCGTGCCCTCATGCCGAGTCCTGCAACCGGCTGGAAGTGCTTCAGAGGGTGACAGGGCCCTCTCCGTTGTCCTGGGATGGCCGTTGCATCCTGAAGACCCCCATGGGTACCCAGGTGGAGCGGAGTGGGTCCCTAACAGCCATTGGCCTTGTTAGGGCTCTCAAGTCACACTTGCTCAGAGCCGAAGGACACGAATTACTTGGACCTGTTAGGGAAGGCCTGGGCTACAACCGGGCAGCTGCCAATTTGCCAGCTCCTCGAACATTGATCTGACGTGCTACAAAACCCTAAGTCTCCTCTCAGGGATCTTTTAATATCCGGCAGAGTTTACACCTGGTTTCTGTGATTCCTTGAATTAATTGAATTCTCATTAGAAATACTTCCTGCCTTTCCCTTCCCACACTTAACCATCTATGACCCAACGTTCACAGGGGAGTGACAAGATGAGAGCAAATCAGTCTCCCTGGTATCCTTGTTTTATTTCCCACACCAGCCTGTGCGCTCACCTCCTCCCTGAGCGACTCCAGCCAGGCCATTTTTTCAGGGCAATTGAGAAGCCTTCCACTCCTTTCTCCTAGAAGTTACATTTATTACCTTCTTCCAAGCATTCCATCATTTGTGTTGTCTTACACATTGTGTTGAGTCTAGTGTTCTCTACTTTGTAGCACATTGAGTAATACATCTTTTCTTTTCCAATGACCGTATTTTCTTTGCCATCTCACTGGTTTTAGACACTCTCTATGATTAATACATTGAAAATTGTGGCTATATTTGTGGTGCACGTTATCATAAACATGCATTGTCCAGGAGCCTAGAAAATGCTAGGCTCTTAAAAGTTTTTTCTGTACTATGTATGTACAGTACATTTGTGACCACATCCACCATACATGCATTTTAAGACACAATCTTTCCTTATGTTTACCATCTGGGACCATTCAGTGATGTAAACCATTTTACATATCTCCCACAAAGTTGTAACTATTTTATTATGTTGAGGCTAATTCATTCTTACAGAGATCTAGTTTCATTTCTGATTTGCCTTGGAATTTTATCCTGTTTACACCAGGCATAGTCTCATAGTGACATCACTCTGGCTAGAATATGGAAGATTGTTTATGGTAGAAGAATACTACCTCAAGTAATCATCAGATTTGTGAGGCAGAAAGGTCCAGGAAGGGAGACACCAAAGATGGACAGTAAGATTTCTTGTTGACTTGGTAAAAACACACTCATTTTTCACCTTAAGTGTTACCACTTCTCTGCCTCTTGTGACATCCCTCTCTCCACCACCCATAACTCTTGTGTCCTTGTCCTCTAGCAGAACGCCAGTATGGTTTAATGAACAAAATTATTTATACATCTGCATTGCCAGTAGATGATAGCTGCCTGGGGTTAGAGCCCGTGTCTAACTCAAAATTATATTCCCTTCACGTAGGAGAGTGGCTATAGGTTGAATGAATGAATGAATGAATGAATGAGTTTTATTCCAAACTGAGATATGACCCTCTCTAACATCAGGTTAGAGGCCAGAAAGAAAACTGTAATATCAGCAAGCCTTTCTTTTTCTACCTCCACCCTTCACAACTACGTGTTCTCCAAGCTCAGGACTCTTCCCAACTACACTGACTCTCACAAAACCCTTCTTTTTCCCCTTATTTTCTCCTTTTCATTTTTCATTTTCTGGTCTCAGCATAAGTGTTGCTTCCTCAAGAAATTTTTCTCTGATTCCCTAAAATAAGTTTGTTCTCTTTGGTTTTTATACACTCCCATGTTCCAGCATATCCCAGAAACATCACACTTGGAATCCTTGGGACTTGAGGGGCAGGGGGAGAAGAATGTGAGTCCTCAATGAGACAGGGCCAGAGAGAGGAAGGAGGGGGAGCGAAGAGGCCTCACTGGGCAAGTTCAATTCCTTCTGCCGGCCACTCGGTTTGTTCCACTCTCGGGAGAAGTGTGAGCAGTGGGGAGAAAGGCCGGAGATGAGCCTATGGATCCCTCCCGCAGAGTGCGAATCCCCTCCTCTTTGCTGGGTTCTTCACCCGCTTGCTCCATGCAGTTGCCTATTTAAAGTGTCAGTACAGGAAATATGCCTTTCTTGTTCCTTACTCTACCTCTGACCCTAAAAAAGTGCTTATTTCATCAGGATAGATTTATTTTAAAGAAAAGAAGATAGAAAGGATTGCATTCAATATGATTTAAGCAAAATTAAAGCAATACAGTCCTGTCTACCACACACACACACACACACACACCCCAATACCTAGAGGAGACCACGTTCTGATGCTTTATATTCCAGCTTAGACACACAAAGCTGCTGTCTCAGGTTCGTTTCCTAGAGGGAGAAAAATTAAACTATTTAATGTTTTTATTAATAAGTTCAAATTTACTCGTGGTTCCAAAGCTTCAACCATCAATTCTTATTTCTACCTCTCTTTCTACTATTAATATTTATTTCTTATTTTTAACAAACGCCTTTTGAGCTCTCATCGAATGCAAGATGTGTGCTAGGAGTAGTCATGTGCACTACAGGTTTTTACTCTTGAGAAGTATGTTAAGCTGGAAACCATCATTCTCAGCAAACTAACACAGGAACAGAAAACCAAACACCGCGTGTTCTCATTCATAAGTGGGAGTTGAACAATCAGAACACATGGACACAGGGAGGGGAACATCATACACTGGGGCCTGTTGGGGAGTTGGGGGACAAGGGGAGGGAGAGCATTAGGACAAATACCTAATGCATGAGGGGCTTAAAACCCAGATGATGGGCTGATAGTTTCAGCAAACCACCATGGCAGGTGTATACGTATGTAACAAACCTGCATGTTCTGCACATGCATCCCAGAACTTAAAGTAAAACTTAAAAAACAAGTATGTTACCTTGTGAGGAGGACAGACAAGGGAACAGGCAATTATAATAAAGTGCAGTTAGTATTCAGTGGAGCAAATGAGACAAGAGTGACCCAGAATCTTTAAGGCCTGAGACAGCTTCCCAGAGAAAGAGACATTTAGGCTGACAAAGATTGAAAAGCATAAACTAGAAATAGGAGGAAAGGAGTTCCAGACAGATGGAATGGCACATGCAAATGCCCAGAAGGGGGAGAAAAGAACATGGAAGGTAACACTGGGATGCTCAGGGTACAGGTCTGGTCTACCAAGGGGGTATGGGACTGTCTCCCCTGCCCTAGTGTAGAAGAAGGCAGCACAGCTGATGTAATCCCTGCTTGGGATCCCTGTGGAGTCCTTTGAACTGTTAGAGCAAGTCCTTCCTCATCCTAACAAATTGGTATAAGCCCTCTTCAATTGGAGACGCGAAGGAGCCTGCTGCTCCAGTAGCTGGAAAGTTAAACACAGGCGCAGGCAGTGCAGGTTCCCTAGGCCTGCTTTAAATAAACATTTGTGGCATGTGACAGTCCTGTCTTTCGAGGACTTCTCACACAGAGGCCTGGCCTTTCCATTGTCTCCTGGCCTTCTTTTCTTCTATTAAACTTTGCTTATCATTTTTCTTAGTTTCTTTGATGTACGTATTTGTAGCAGATATCATTGGCCTCCCAGCCAACCACAGTTCTCTACTTTCCTTCCTACCAGACCTCCTTGGAGCTAGCCTGGCCTTCATAGAAGGCTGAGACCTCCCCATCCCAAGGGGGCGTATCTCAAAGGATCTAAGTCCTTGTGGATCTAAACCAAGTGATGGTGATGCAGTTCTCTCCAATTAGACCTGAGGGAGGTCTGTTGGGTTTTCTTGAGAAAGGATACAAGACAGAGAAGTTTCTGTTCTTTCATCTGAATGTTGCTGCCTGCTTATAATACCTGTGGCCATCATTATGGGCCCAGAAGGGGAACCAGCCTAGGGAGAAAGCATACTGTGCAGAAGAGGGCAAAGTAGAAGAAGGAGGGAACCTTAGTTCTTGAAGTTGTAGTTGAACCAACCAGCCCTGAAACCATCCTGCCTCTGGACTTCTCATTATTTGTTGAAGCCACTTCTAGCTGATTTGTCTGACATGGGCATCTGTTAGCATCCTGTCTGATACACTGGGCCACAGGTCATCTGGCCCAAACCCTCTAATTTTTGTTTCGTTTTGTGTTTTTTGTTTTTGTCTGAGACAAGGTCTTACTCTGTTGACCAAGCTGGAGTGCAGTAGCACAATCATGGCTCACTAAAGCCTCGACCTCCCTAGGCTCAAGCCATCCTCCCACCTCAGCCTACAGAGTAGCTAGGACTACAGGCACGCACCACCATACTTGACTAATTTTTGTAATTTTTGTAGAGATGAGGTCTTGCTATGTTACCTAGGGTGGTCTTGAACTCCGTGGCTCAAGTGATTCACCCACCTTGGCCTCTTAAAGTGCTGGGATTAACAGCCATAAGTGACCACACCCCACCAAACCTTCCATTTTAAACACAAGGGAATTGAGATCCCAAGGGAGTAAAGGGATTTATCCTTGGTGCATGGATATGGAGCTATGAACAGAATGCTCTAACTTCACATTCAGACTATTTTTCACCACGTTGTCCTATGTTTATCCCTGGAGTGGATGGCTGCTAGTTTTCCTGGCCTCTAAGAAAAATTTCCATAAGTACTGATGGAGACCTACTAACTTTGCCCCAAAAAAGACAAGATAAGGCAATAGGAGAAGATATTTTTAGATAACTAAGCCATTCACTATCTCTCTAATTGGGTGTACAGAAATGTTTATTTCGTTACTTTTTTAAGGATATTGTTCTGTCTTCTGATACCATTTATTCATTGCACACCTACTTTGGTAGGCCCTAGAAATAATATGGTAAGTAAAGCAGACTTTATCTTTGCCTCATGAGCCTACATTCTAAACATAACCATTCTCTTTCTGCTTCTGCAAAGTTGAATCTTCATCTTACAAAAGGAGAGGGATCTCACAGTCAGCAAACAGAAATGAAGAAGGAAAAGATCTACAGCTGGGAAAATAGAGCAAAGTCTATTCGGTCGGAGCCAGCCAGCTGAGTGGAGAGACAAGAAGGCTGAAGCGCTGGTCCCCTCTGATGTGGCTTTGTCCCGATGGAACATGGGTAGAGGAGATTTGAAAGGAGCCTTTCCCTGCCAGGGTTTTGTTTGCTCCTCTGGGACAGGGACAATTTAGCTCCGTTTTGAAGCATTTGGGAAGTAAAGCAGCCTTTAGCATAGCTGGGAAGAGACATGCCCCTAACTGTAGAAGATGAGGATAGATTGAGTGCCAATGGCAGAATCCCAAGGGAATTATTATAAGAGGTTCCAAGTTAAAGGTAAACAAGTCAAAATTTATATTTGGGAACTGGTTCCCTTGAGACTTCAGATTGCCCTGCAACCCCATTCATGGGGGAAGTATGTCCTAAGGCATCCAGGAAACTCACATGCCCCTCCTCTGCTGGTCCCAAAGGACTGGGTACTGCCAGAGCATTGGTTGAGACCATCTGAGTCTCAAAATCTGCTAAACAAAAGACTGTCTTTGAAAATTAACCGAGGTTTTTCTTTTGGCTGAATCTGGTCTCTTGATAATTCAGAAATGTAATACAGCCATCTTGGGCCTTTCTTCTGAGAAATAAGAGGAGACATCTACCTAGACCAAAACCTAGAGAAAGGTAACACATTATTCTGGCTCCAAGATACGATAAATGCTGTGTATATAGCATCCTCTGATCCCAAGCTAACGTTGTAGTAGGGTCTAAATTAAATGAAAACAGACACGAAGAGGAGGCTTGCCAAGGAATAGAAGTCACCGAAGAGAAGCTGAGATACAGATGGGGGTGATGCAGTTCACCTGCCTTGCTTTGTAGATGGGTACAAAGTGTGCAGCAGTGGATAGCGGGTGCAGCTACGTGTTGTAGAGGCCAAGAGGAAAGACCCAGCCAACTTGACCACAAACTAGTTTTGTGACCTAGACATGGTCCCTAGCCTCGCTGTCTTTCAGTTTCATCATTTCTAAAGTGAAGTGACAATTATCTCTATCTCATAGACTCGTTACGAGGGTTAAATGAGTTAATGCACAGAAAGCACTTAAACCAAAGCCGGGCATGTAATAAGCACAGCAGAACTGTCAGTGTTGAGGGATAAGATCATTTTTCGAACCTGCTGATGATCATTTTCTCTTCCTGCCATGGTTTCTGCAGGTCAGTGTCCTTCTGTGGCACCATAGAGGCCTCCCTTCAGAAGTGTGGGGTCAGAGGATTTGCCTCAATTTCTTGCTTCCTGCAACAGCTTTGATCTTGGTATCTGGAGAAGATGAAGGTGTCAGTCATGCTGGAAGAAGGCACACTTCCTGACCACTGGGAGGCACTCAGTAAATATTTGTTGAATGGACCAGGCACCACCCTATTAGAACAAGAATAGAAATTGCTGATACTGGAACAAGGAAATAGAAATTATTTGATGCTCAAACTTCATAAACCAAGATAGCCTGGGATCCTCTTCAACTCTCTTATAATTAAGTGTGTTATCTAATCACTTATGAAAGGGCAAGGAAGAGGGTAATAGGAAGAGTAGGGAAGCAAGCTCAGGAATGTCTTGGAAAGATTAAAAAAAAAAAGTGGAAGCTATCAGAAATTGAGTATTTATGTGCCATGCAATGAGCTAGGCATATTACATTATTTTAATTCTGACACCAATCTTACCAGGTATGATTATCCATATCATAGGGAGGCAAGTAGCTTGTCTAAGGTTGCTCTGTGGTGAATCCTCCATGGACTAGGATGCAGGCCCACTCATTTGACTTCAAAGCCCCTAAGCTGTCTGCTGCACCTAACCTAGAGAGTTTCTCTTATTTCTTCAGCATAAAGTAGAATATTGAGCTGGGTGTTCTGGATGTTTCACAACTGGACAGGATAGCAATGGCACTGAGTGTATTCTTCCTTTTTTCTTAAGTACTGAATTAGGACTTCTCCAAACCAGGATTTCTTCCCACCTGCTCTTATACCACTGCCCCACTTCCCAGCTCTCACAGGTCCACCTGCTCCAGCTCAGCAATTTGCGCCGGCACTTACACTTCTTCAACCATCATTTTTGGAAGCCGTGAAAAAAAACAAGCACCAAGTGCATGTTTAACCTGAAGGGTCTCCTTGGGTTCTGAGGCATGCTCAGGGTTTTCTCTGGATTCTGCTAATTCTGTGACAGCTGCTGCTAAATACAACCAATCCCATCTCCCCGTCCTCAATGCCATTGGCTGGAGAACTTGTGGCAAGACTAAAGGTGAAAGGTCATCTGAGGGGAGTTACCAACTTTAAGGTCTAGTTCAGCTTCTCATCTGCCAAGAAATACCATGGTCAGTCAGCATGTGCAAAACTTCCTAAAAACATAGTGATGAGTCTTAAGCTTCCCCTAGGACCTGTCAGCCATGCCCTCCCACGGTGGCACATCTAAAACCAGGCTCCTAATTCCTAAATTAGGCTCCTAAAACCAGGAGCCTGATTTATACTTGGTTCTCTTGTGGCATCCTTTAAAAAGGCATCAATCATTTAGTGTTCTGCTCTTTGGATTTCCCTAAATGCTGTACAGGCACAATGTGACTCAACTCAAGATGAGCAACAGCTGTCCTCAGGGCATATAAGCGTCTTACTCAGCAGGGGCTAGTGCTCCAAGCTGATAGGAGCTTGGGGTCGGAGGAGGAGAATCCCTCCCACTCTGAGCAGCAGTAGGACACTGGAAAGCCCCCGCCCCACTCCCATACCCCACCCCCAACCAAATACTTGCCATTGGCCGAGGTAATAGCATTTCTTCCTTTGTCTCACAATTATAATCCATTTATGTTACATAGACGGAAAGAGGGTGAAGGGCATTATCCTTTGAAATGCAATGCTTAACATCAAATATTGGATAGGGATAATTTAGTAAATTCATCTTTTTCAGCTGTAATTGCCCTTCTGGTACAATTCCTATAGGACAAAGGAATCATAAGTAGTCACTCTGCCTTTATGGGCCCCTTTTATTTCAGAACACAGCATTACACGTGGTGCCCTGTCTCCTGCAGAGGGTCATGGTGAACACCCAGCACTTGGCTTGGCCCTGCTCCTTCTGCATGTCATTATCAGAATTCTGGCCGCCAGATTCCATCTGCTGCTTACACTTAAGTTTTCACATCCAGTCTCTTCGCCTCTTTAAGTTTTGCCAAGCATATGTTTGTCCTGCCTTTGGGGGAATATTTAAGTGTAATATATAGAAAGCCGCAATAGCAAGAGCTATGTTGGCAACTCTCTACATAGTGTTGAAAAAATTTACCCTGTTACATCAGAATTGTGGTTATTTTACACACTGTCAACACCCATGCTTAGCTTCTAATGGACACTTTTCTTCCTTCAAGCTGGGATAAACTCTCCCAAACTCTCATTGGGGCATCATTCTTTACTTGTCTTCCTTTCTTGCTGCTCTCCTGCTGTAATGATTGGGTTTACACCAGATGCACAGACTTATCTCCTCATTTAAGGCCACTTCTTAATTCCCTTCACACTGTATCTTTTTTTCACAACCTTCACCTATTATTTCCAAAGGGAGTCCCCCCTTACTGAAGCCATGGCAGACTTCTTCTCCACTGCATTCCAAGATAAGACCATCGAATTTGGCCTCACTCGATACCTCTTAACTTTTGCCCTTGGCATCCAGACAACTCTTCGATTCTCAGGATGCTTGCTGCTGAACTTCCTGTCTATATAAATGTGCTTGGGGAGTCTCTTGCTCCTCTAGCCTGTTTCTTCCTCCTCCCAGAGCTTCCCTTTCCCTTTCCATGCCAAGCAATTATTCTTATTAATTATTCCAGCTAGCAGTAATTATCAGCAGTACATGCCCCAAGCCACATTAATAACAGAAATCTCTAGGACACTGAGCAATCAGCTGGGAGGCCCCTCTGTCTTTTGATTTGCCTGGCGCTGCAACTCGTGCTCTCTGCTCCCAGGGCCCCTCCCACCATGCCTCTGCTTTGCTCTTCCTGGTTCCCGGTTGCTGCATTCTCCAGCCCTGTTTGATGGTGTGATAAAACAGGGGCAGCGTCCTCTAGACCTGTGTGTCCGCTATGGCGGCGTGGGAGGCATCTGACCTCTAGCACACTTGAAAGCTGGCCTTAAGCAGACTTCGACATTGGGTCCTCACCACCCCTGAACACTCTGTTAATCCCTCAACCCTTATTTGCAAGGGTTTTTAATTTGTGTGTGTTCTTACCCATTGCTCATTTGTCTTGGCTGTCATTTGTAAATAGTTTAAAACCTCAATGGCAGGTCATTGGTGTATTTAAAGTAGTGCTCTTCTTTTATTGGAAAATTTCAAAAATCAATTTGGTTTACACACACCTCTGGGAAAATTCAATGGTAAAGCACTTTCTTTTATCTCTACTTGGAAAGTTGCATTCATGATAGTCTTCTGCAAATTGGTGAACCAGCCTGATTCACTAAAATATTTGGACGAAAAAGCAAATGGCTGGGAAGAAAGAAGAACAGACAGACCAGTTTAGACCAGCACATCTTTCTTCCCAAAGTAACTTTATGTATTAAAACGCGCGCACGTGCTTGAGAAGTGAGATGCAGCGTTTCGCTAAGGTAGCTCCTCGCAGTGACTTGGAAATCTGCCCGGTGGAACCTTCTTTCTTTAGTGCAAAACAACAAAGTTTGAAACACTTGGATACAATGTCAACTCTGACTTACTACAATTGCAAACCATCAGCAAGTTTTCAGGGAGGCTGCAATGCAAGGTGCTAATTTGCAGATGTTATAGCAAAGATCTTATTACTAAACCACTACAGACCACATGTGGCAATGGTAAGAATCAGGTGGAAAAGAAAACCAAACAACTTTCAGCATAGTCAAACGGTGTTTTTGTCAGTTGTTGCCAAGTGAAAACAAAAAAGCTAGTTTTTCGTTTTTTGGCTTTTAGACGGGGTGGGACAAGTTGGCATATGGGAAGCAATCTGAAAAAGGTGCAATTTTAAAAGTGACACAGTCTCACTTAAAAACACTTTGAAAAGCAAAAGTAATAGGAATTGTGCCTTATTCTGACACTGTGCATACTGGCTTCCAGCATGAAATACCAATGCATAATTGTTGAGGCCAGTAGTAAAAATTCAGTCCTTTGCAAATTTATTTAATTTCAATAAGCTTCCCCAACACTGGGGGACTGTGTTCTCTCAGTGTGCTTCATTAGTGTAGCTTACACCACAAAACTGGCTGTATTGAGAAAGATTGCACCATTATCAAATAATTAGGAATGCCTTAGCAGGTGCATACACTTACCTTAGTAATTAAACCCTTGTTAAAACACCAAAATCCAGAGACTTTAAATGGTTACATGATCCCAAAGGAGGTAGCCTAGAAAGTGATTCTATAAGGTAGTGTCATTTGGGAACAGGAATATTGAGCAGAGTCTCTTTTTCTCTTGGGATGCTTACCAAGCACATCTGTGCATATCATGAGATGCAATAAAAATTGCAATGACAATGCTAGACAAACACCCACTGCACAAGATGCTGGACAGCCCCAGCACCATCCCGCTTGGAAGCAGATACTGTGTAACTGGGCTCTGTGCGGCCATTGTTTCAAGCAAGGAGCACGAGACAAAGAAAAATAAAAATGAGAGTCTCTGAAGTAAGTACTCAGCTTCCTCTCTTTACTTTAGGGAGAAAAACGCAGCTAATCCCAATTTCTCATTAAATGCCTTTCTAAAACTTGACTGTAAGTTTTTCTTTGACAAAATGCAAAGATTGGATAGATTTCCTCCCCCAATGGCATTTGAAATACAGGCCCTTGTAAATATGACAAGCGGCCACCAATAAGGCAACATGCAAGGGCAGTTCCTTAACATCTTGCTCCCCGGCATGTTAGAGTGATCTATATAATTACAAATTAGATCCATTTACTGGGGTCTGGTTGCTTATGCAGGAGCTCCTCTTCCATATAGAAATATAATTGTGATAAATCTGGACCCAACAGCCATGGGGCATTCTGAAGATGATATCTAGGGGTTGCCATGACAACTCCCTAGCATTCCTGCTGTCTTTTCATGGTGGAGTTCCTAGGTAAAGCCTGGAAGGTATCTGAAATAAATCATCAAAAGGTAGGACAGCTGGAAATTGTCCATGGAAGAAATCCAAGTATATGAGTCCATACGTCCTGTGGTAAGGAGGCTGTCACTTGAGGACAAATTTCCATCACTTTTAGAATTTAGGCTGAATATTTCAAGCAATAAGATTTTTATGGAACTCACTGTTCCTAAGGCTGAGGTACTATGGTATTTGGACTAATGGTCTCTGCCAACCACTGAGGTAATCGCTTCCTGGGAGCCAAACAGCTCACATTCCTGGGATATGCACACTCCTCAGAAGCTCTGTGACCCAAACCATGCAGGAAAAAAAAAAAAAAAAAATGTGGTCCACCCATAAACATCAACCCTTGTGTAACTCTCTTAACAGCAGAGTCTACCCTGCCGTCTGGGAGGCCTTATGATAACAGCGGTGGGGCTAGGATGGTAACTATTAGTATTATTAGGTCCTGAGATGAGGCTGACTCCCAGTTAAACCACTTATTTGCTTAGAGACCTTGAAAGAACCACTAGAGCCATTTTCCACATTTGTAAAAACAAGACAACGCCCTGACCTAAATTGGTAATTGTAATTACTGAATAAAAGAGCAAATATAAAATACCTAATGCAATGCCTGCCATTCAATATATAATCAATTAATTTTCTTTTCATTCTCTCCACCCCATAAAAATATAAAACATAATATAAACACAAGACTTATTGCATTATTATTCAATTCTAGAATCTACAGGCCATCAGGCATTGCACCATTAGTTGGGCAGACCAACACTTCCAGTTCAATTTTCACTGTGAACAATAACGGAATTTTTCAAAGAGCAAGGGGAAGTGGTGGTTGCTATGTCAGCAGAGACATAGATGTCGTGTGATATTTTAAATGATAAACAGCTGAGACCAAAGTATTATTTGAATTGTCCATGCCATAACTTAGGAAGCTGATGATTACGCCCCTATGCCCTGAAGTAAAAGAAACTTTGGAGTAACAAAAAGAGTATTACAGTCACTTGATATCGTGCCCCAACTTCAGACCTGCCAAGGATATTTATAACATGTTATTCAATAAGTTAAGGCATTGTTTTCACCTGTAAAATAGCACATCCACTGGCACACATAAATCAAATTTGTTTATATTTGCAAACTTTGTATTGAAGTATAACACACATTCAAAAAAGCAAGGCCAGGCACGGTAGCTTATGCCTGTAATCCTAGCACTTTGGGAGGCCGAGGTGGGTGGACCACTTGAGGTCAGGAGTTCAAGACCAGCCTGACCAACATGGTGAAACCCATCTCTACTAAGAATACAAAATTAGCTGGGCATGGTGGCACATGCCTGTAATCCCAGCTACTTGGGAGGTTGAGGCAGGAGAATCGCTTGAACTTGGGAGGCGGAGGTTGCAGTGAGCTGATATCACACCATTACACTCTAGCCTGGGCAACAAGAGCGGAACTCCATCTCAAAAAACAAAAAACAAACAAACAAAAAAAAAGTAAGCAAATCAGAAGAGTATAGCATGGTGAATTTTTACAGATTATAAAAATGTTCTATTTTAATATCATTTAAGTATACTCTATTTATTAGAATGGGTTAATATTTGTCTTTGAATGTGTTACTAAAATTTTAGAGTTTGTGTCACAGAGTTTTTATTTCTTTTCCTTTTTACAATTTTATATTAAAGGACAGTAATTTTGGCCACTTTTTTGGTGTACTGTTCTAAGAATTTTAACACATGTATGGATTCATGGAACCACCACCACAATCAGAATCAGGGTACAGAATAGTCCATCACCCCAAAATTCTCCCGTGTGCTATCCCTTTGTAGCTGACTGCTGGTAACTGTTGATCTGTTCTCTGTCATGTAGTCTTGTCTTTTCAAGAATGTCATAATAAATAGAATCAGATAGCATGTTACCTTTTGAGTCTAGCGTCTTTAACTTTGTAAAATGCTTTGCAATTCATCCATCCTGTTGCATGTATTAATTGTTCATTTTTATTGCTTGGTATGAATTTCATTGTATGAATGTAAACAATTCATTTATCCATTCACCCACTGGAAAACTTTTGAGATGTATCCAGTCTTGGATGACTATAAATAGAGCCATAAACATTTGTATATACACTTTTGTGTGAATACAGGTTTTCATTTCATTAGGGTAAATACATAGAAGTGGGATTGCTGGATCTAAACCACTTCTGTGATTCTATTAAATCTACCTAGTTTTAGAGTCTACATTGTCTTCATCAGTGAACTATTTCCTTCTTGGGATAGGCTCTTCAGATTTTGGAGAGACGGAAATGGTCTCCTGTGGTCCTCAGATCAGAAAGTGAGATTTTAACAATTCAATGTTTTGTTTTTATCATTTCAGTACTTTTTTATTTGAGTTATGATAACCCTAAGAGACATTTTAAAAATTTCTCAATTGAAAACACTCCTCTATATATTTGAAAGCAAAGTTGCAGATGTTATGATTACCCCCATTTCAGCATCTGTCTCCTAAGAACCAAATATTCTCCTAACCACTATACCATTATCACATTCAAAAAAGGTAAGATTGATTTTAGGTTCTTGGGTGTTTTTTTTTTTCTTCACAACACTTTTAACTATTTCTCTCCACTTTCTTCTTGTTGCGTGATGTTGGATATAATTTTTATCTTTGCTTCTCTGCAGATAAAGTGTTTTTTCCTCTGACTTCTTTTGAGATTTCTTTCATTCCCATTGATTTTCTGAAATTCGAATATGATATTCCTAGGTTTTGTTTTGTTTTTGGTATTTATCCTGTTTGGTGTCCTCTAAGCTTCCTGCACCTGTGGTTTGGTGTATGACATGAATTGGGGTGAATTCTTAGGCATTGTTCTTTCTAATATTTTCCCTGTTCCTTTCTCTCCTTCTTTTCCTTCTAGTATTCCCATTACACAAATGTCACACTTTTTATAGTTGTTCCACAGTTCTTAGATATTCTATTCTTGGGTGGGTTTTTTCAGCCTTTTTTTCTCTTTGCTTTTAAGTTTTGTAGATGTCTACTGCAATGGTCTCAAGCAATTCTTTCCTCAGCTGTGTTCACTCTACTAAGCATTCTTCGTTTCTTTTGGCGTTTTTGGTTTCTAGCATTTCTGTTTGATTCTTTCTTCATATTTCCATCTCCCTGCTTATATTCCCCATTGTTCTTGCATGCTGTCTATGTTATCCATTAGAACCCTTAGCACATTCATTATAGTTGTTTTAAATTCCAAGTTGGATAGTTCCAACATTCCTGTCATATCTGAACCCGGTTCTGGTGCTTTCTCTGTCTCTTCAAACT
The DNA here is from genome assembly GCF_009764315.1 of Trachypithecus francoisi. Taxonomy (NCBI): domain Eukaryota; kingdom Metazoa; phylum Chordata; class Mammalia; order Primates; family Cercopithecidae; genus Trachypithecus; species Trachypithecus francoisi. The sequence continues at coordinate 30,447,175 of NW_022681464.1, forward strand.
GTGCTTTTGTCTTTTAGTATGCCTTGTATTTTTTGGTAATAGCCAGACATGATGTCATGGGTAAAAGGAACTGCTGTAAATAGGCCTGTAGTAGTGTGGTGTTGAGGTGTGGAGGAAGGGGAAGAGTTCACAGTCCCATGAATAGTTCTCGGGTTCATAGTGAGCCGGTATCTCTATAATGCAAACTTCACGTATGCTTCTCGCACCCCCTGACCCCATGCCCCCTTAGTTGGTCAGGGTGACTAGAGTGGGCTAGAGTTAGATACTCCCTTTTCTCCATGTGGAAGGTTAGTTAGGGTCAACTGACTTTTTTCCAGGTCAGTTAGGCTCTGATAAAATCTTTGCGGGCTAGGTTCTGGTTAAATAGTTTCTGCTGAGGAAAGACCTTGTTAAGAACAGAATGTTCTGGTATATTTCAAAATGGTTCTGGAAGTACTAGGGGATTTTTCCCTAATATTCACTGTGAGAACCTGGTGAGGCTCCTGGGTGTAAAACTCACAAAAGTGTGGGGATGTCTCTATGACCAGATCCCTCTGGAGTTTTTGGCTCTCGGACTTCTCCAGACTGAGCCTCCGGCAACTCGTCAATCATAGTTTAGGTTTTCCTGTCCAGCAGTGGTTCCCATGGAAGTTTTTGCTCCTGGATCTCTGTTATGGTAAGTTGTGCTTCTCTGTCTGTGAGTTTCTTGTCTGTCTTTTCAATTATAGGGGGCAGTGATTTGCCCTATAACCTCACTTGTCTGATGAATCTGAGAAGAGTTGTTTATTTTTCAGTTTGTTCAGCTTTTTACTTGTTACTTGAATGGGGCTGCAATTTCCAAGCCCCCTACGTGCTGGGCCAGAATCAGGAAGTCCCTAAGATTGATTTAAATTATCTGTATGCACTCCACATGCAAATTTCTCCAGTTATTCCAAAGTGATCTTTTATCATCTTCAAAAATCTGGGATCCAATAAAGTTTCACGTTTTGCATTTGGTTGTCATGTCTCCAGCTTATTTTAATCTCAAACACTCACCTTCCCCATACTCTTTTTCTTTCTTTCTTTCTTTTTTTAATCTTTGAAGACACTGAAACTTTCAAAGAGTTCAGGCCAGTTGTGGTATAGATTTGTTTTCTCATAACCTGGGTTAGACCCTAGGTTATACATATAGTAAAAATATGACATAGGTAATACTATATGCTTCTCATTGCATCATATAAGGAGGAACATACTGACCATTTTGCCTTTATTTGTGATGCTAAATTTGATACTTACTATCCACAAGATCTGTCCATTATAAAAATATATTTTTACTTTTGTAACTAATAGATAATCTGTGGTGATACTATGTGTAGGTGTGAATAATCTATTTCCAACAACCCAATAGTTTTAGCATCCATTGGCAATATTTGCTTAAAATCACTTATTACATTGCAAAATGGTGATTTTCTTTTTTTTAATTTTTTTGAGATGGAGTCTTGCTCTGTCACCTTGGCTGGAGTGCAGTGGCGTGATCTCAGCTCACTGCAATCTCCTCCTCCCGGGTTCAAGCAATTCTCCTGTCTCAGCCTCCCAAGTGGCTGGGACTACAGGCGCGTGCCACCATGCCTAGCTAATTTTTTTTTTTTGTATTTTGAGTAGAGACGGAGTTTCACCATATTGATCAGGCTGGTCTTCAACTCCTGACCTCAGGTGATCCACCTGCCTCAGCTTCTCAAGATTTCCTAATTCTATCTTTCTCTTATATTTCATTATAAAAAATGTCTGCCCCTTCTTTTGTGTGAGCTCTCTCTCTCTGTCACTCTCTCTTTCTCATATCATCATGGATCAAGGACTCTTCCTGTTTTATTTACTTATTATTATGATTTTTGTTGCTCAACTGTCTCCAAGTCAGACAACAAAGATTCCTTCAAGCCATTTCTTGTGGCTTCCTGTGTCCTTTTGATGTGATCCCATTAATCTTTGAATACTTTGTTGCTTTCTGGCACAATAAGACATCCCAGGTTCATTTTGTACTTTCTTTGCCCCAGCTTTGGAATCAGTCAAGGCTGAAATATTATTTAGAAACCAAGATCTGGGGCACTGATGATGTCATTGTTGGATACAATGATCAGGCAGTTTGCCCTACAACTGTGGAAAACTAAACCCATGTATCCTAGAGCACTTAACCACTCTATTTTTTCTATAAACTTCTGTCAGTCCCTCTTAATCTACTTCTCAGTCCATTTTTCCTCTGTTCAGCCCCAAAATGTCAGCACATTCCCAAGGATATATTCCTCAGTTGCCTGGGTCTATTCTTTTGACACTTGCCCCGGCAACTATCTCCATACCCAAGGCTTCAGGTTATCACCTACAGATTAATAACTCCCACATCTTCATCTCTGATACGGAAATCTGCTAAGCCGACCCTTATTTCCACCCTATCTCCAGAACATCTCCACTTGAATGACCCCCAAATATATCAGTCACTATGTCCAAAGTGGACTCACCATTTTTTTCTTGAAAACCTGCTGTCTATATTCTAATCAACATCATCCACTCAGTTATGCCAGAAAAACAGAACTTTCTCTGAATGCTTCTTTATATACACTGCTGATATCTTGAAAGTCACCCAGGCTGGAGTGCAGTGGTGCGATCTCAGCTCACTGCAGCCTCCGCCTTCTGGGTTCCAGCAATTCTCCTGCCTCAGCCTCTTGACTAGCTAGGATTACAGGTGTGCACCATCACACCAGACTATTTTTTGTATTGTTAGTAAAGACAGGGTTTCACCACATTGGCCATGCTGGTCTCAAACTCCTGACCTCAAGTGATCTGCCTGCCTTGGCCTCCCAAAGTGCTGGGATTACAGGCATGAGCCACCGCGCCCAGCCCCATCTTAATCCGTCTCAAATATTCTCCTTCTCAGCTTCCTCCTGCCTTTCCTGGTTTCCCTCATTTCCTGTACAGCCTACTGGTCTCCCAGCACTCATCCAACTCCCCTAGCCTCCCACTCCCATGTCAGCCCCTCTATTATCCACAGAGCTGCTGTGGGGAGGTCTCTAAAATGCAAATCTAATTATGTCACTGCTCTGCTGAAAATTCTTCAGTTTCCTCTGTCAAACAAAGTTCAAAATTCTTAGCCAAGATCTTCCAAGTGTCTGACTGCCAGCCTCATCATCTTCTACAGCAGCAGTCCCCAACCTTTTTGGCACCAGGGACCAATTTTGCGGAAGACAATTTTCCCATGGAGCAGGGTGTGGGGATGGTGTGTGGTGGGGGGATGGGGGATGATATGGTTTTAGGATGAAACTGTTCGACCTCAGATCATCAGGCATTAGATTCTCACAAGGAACTTGAAACCTAGGTCCCTCGCATGCGCGGTTCACAATGCGGGGTTCACAACAGAGTTTGTGCTCCTGTGAGGATCTAATGCTGCTGCTGATCTGACAGGAGGCAGAGCTCAGGTGGTCATGCTGGCTCACCCACTGCTCACCTCCTGCTGTGTGGCCCAGTTCCTAACAGGCCACGGACTGGTACCTGTCCATGACCCGGGGGTTGGGGACCCCTTTTCTACAGGAAACTTTTATTCTACCTATACAGAATTCTTTTCAATATCATTCCATCCCATAAGCTCCTGCTATTCATAGAATTTCCTCCCTGACTCTCACCCTGCTCCCCTGTTTGTGTAGCTAATTCTTGATGAGATCATGTCGCACAATTATGTCAACTGTCCAAGACCTTCTAGTGGATTCCCCATGCACTCTGAGTAAACGCAAATCTATTATCCAACCTGCATGTCCTGTCTTCCTCTAAGACCTCATTTCATACCCTAATCGCCTCTTGCCCTCTCTGTTTCCATGCACTGGTCTTCTTTCTAGTCCTCGGCCACACACAACCTTATCTGTCTGGTATTTGGAAAAGCTGTTTCCAGGGTCTGGGTTCTTCCCGATCTTCACATTATTATCATGGCTTCTCATTATCAATCAGATCTCAGTTCAAATTTTATGTCTCAGAGAGGCCTTCTTAGGTCCCTTAATTCCTTCTAGTCACGTCTGTGGACTTTGGCATCTAACTAACCTGAGTTTGAAAGCCTCTGCCACCTACAGGCTGTGTGACCCTGAGGAAAATGAGCCACAGAGAGGTTCACTTTCCTTATCTATAAAATGAGAGTGATAATGCCTCCCTCACAAAATTGTTGTGAGTCATAAATGAGACTATTGCTTGATTCTCAGTGTTTAAAACATCCAAACAGTAAGTGTTTTTTAAATGGTAGCTGTAAATATTTTTATTTTGTTGCACACCATTGGCAATATTGTTAGCACTACTTCCATTGTGTGATGTCTGTGGTACAAAATGCCTCAAAAGAGCTTTATTTCCTGTAGCACTAAGCAACAAACAAACGAACAGGAAACATTAAAAGATTTTTGTGGCCAGGCACAGTGGCTCACGCCTGTAACCCCAGCACTTTGGGAGGCCAAGGCGGATAGATCACAAGGTTAAGAGATCGAGACCATCCTGGCCAACATGGTAAAACCCCATCTCTACTAAAAATATAAAAATTAGCTGGGCATGGTGGTGTGCGCCTGTATTACCAGCTACTTGGGAGGCTGAGGCAGGAGAATTGCTTGAACCCAGAAGGCGAAGGTTGCACTGAGCCAAGATCGCACCACCGCACTCCAGCCTGGGCAACAGCAGGAGACACCGTTTCAGAAAAAAAAAAAAGAATTTTGTAGTCTGGCTCTAAATTTTCCAGAATTATCTTCAACTGCTCTCCCTCACAAACTGTATTTCAGCCAGTCTGGATTTTTCTGGAGGTCTCTTACCTCTGTCTTCATTTGCATATAACATGGAGCCTTGTAGAAGTTCTATTCATCTTTTATTTTCTTTCTTATCTCCCTTTCTTAATCTCTCAGATTAAACCTTACATGGTCACCAATATTGGAAATGTGTCTTCTGAACTGCCAAATTTATCATCGTATCAGAAGAACCTCAAGTTCAATCTGTCTAGACCAGAACGTATGATCTTTCCCAAGCAATCTGATTCCTTCTGTGTTATAAGTCTTAGTGAAGACACCACCATCCACTTGAAACCGCAGTCAGAAATCTAAGTGTTAATCATAGCTTCTTTTCTGCCACCTGATAATCATTTACTGAGTCTTGATGAGTTCACCTCCTAAGGTTCACCTTCTATATTGCCTGCTAAATGTTTTGTTTCTCTAAATGCATCACCTCCACTCCTCTATTACTGTTTCGTTTTGTTTGTTTGTTTGTTTGTTTGTTTTGAGACAGTCTCACTGTGTCGCCCAGGCTGGAGTGCAGTGGCACAGATCTCAGCCTCCCAGGTTCAAGCAATTCTGGTGCCTCAGCCTCCCAGTAGCTGGGATTATAGGCATGCACCACCACGCCCAGTTAATTTTTTTATTTTTAGTACATACATGGTTTCACCATATTGCCCACACTGGTCTTGAACTCCTGGTCTCAAGCAATCCACCCACCTCGTCCTCCCAAAGTGCTGGGATTATAGGTGTGAGCCACCATATCAGGCTGTCCCCTATTACTATTGATCTGCATCAGACATTTGCCATCTCTTTCTTCATCATGGCAAAGACTTATCCCAGGGCTCTCTGCCAGACTTTCCCAGGCCACTCGCCTGCAACGCAATGGTTCTGGAATGGATCTGTGGCCATCTCCCTCTGCCTTCCTGCTCCACACCTGTCAGTGGCTCATCCTCAGAACCAAGCCTGTGCTCCTTAGCATGGCACCCAAAGCAATTGCTCTCTCTCTCTTACCTGTTCTCAAAACACGCACTTGTTCCCCACAATGCACACCCAAGCCATACCGTTCACATTATATCTTCTGCCTAGATGTCTGCCCTCCTCCTTTTTCACGTAAACAATTCACCTCAAGAAAAGAGCTTACTCATTTTCCCTTCTTATAAAGGCAAAAATTTTAAGTTTAAAGAAAGCAGAAGATTCAGATAAGCAAAATGAGGAACATAAACAGTCTCCCATTATATTGCCACCCAGAGAAAAGCAGTACTGACATTTTTTTCTATACTTACATACAATTTTTAAAAAATGGAAATATGCCCTATTCTTTTATAACATAATCGTTTTTACTTAATCATAATGATGAATAATTTCCTATGTCATTTAATATCATCCTTCATTATTATGCTGCATTGGGTACATAGAAGTCTATTGTGTGGCAGTGCCGTGACTTATTTAATTGGTTCTCTATTTGGTTATCTGTTGTTGGATATTTATACCACTTCCAATTTTACATAGTTACAAATAATACTGTGATGAATATCCTTACTGATGAAATTGTTTGAACATGAATTTTAATTTCCTTTGTATAGATTCTTAAAGATGTTTTTGCTGAATCAAAAGATATGCAACTCTTTAAGGATTTGATGCAAATTGCCAAATTGTTCTCAGAAAGGCCATAGCAATAGCTAAATGAAATATCTTCCAATTTTGTGGGTGAAATCAAGATTTTGTTTTATTTTGCGTTTCTTATTAGTGAAGTTAAACATTTCCATATGTTTGGTAATCATTTACTTCTCTTCTTTTGTGCATTGCCTTTTAGTGTTCTTTTCTCATTTTTCTTTTGGTGTATTTAACTTTTGCAAAGTAATCTGAAAAAAATGTAATGGAACTAACTCTGTTATGCATGCTGAAAATATTTTGCCAGATTATGGCTTGCCTTCCAATTCTATTTGTGGTGTTTTGTGAATGCCAGTAGCCATGCAGCCTAGCCACTACACTCTGGATTTACTGGATTACTTTGGATTACTGCCTAAGCATAAATCTGAACTCCAACTCCTAAAAGTTGTGTAGTCTTGGACAAGTTACTTAACCTCTCTGTGCCTCAGTTTTCTTATTAGTAATATGGAGGTAATAATAGTAGTTGCCGTATAGGATTGTTGTAAGGATTAAATGAGCGAATACATGGACAGTGTCTGGAGCTTTGTGTGGCACATGTTAAGTGCTGCATGATAGTTAAGTTAAACCAACAATGGTTCAGCTTCAAAGTCTTCACTTCACAAAGACACCACTGAATCCCTAATGGAGGGAAATCCTACACATCTGACCTTCTATAGTATTTTTCTTAATACTGTTAATTTTATAATGATACATTTATATGCCAGTCTTCCTCAACAGGCTGGAAACTAATACCGTGGTCAGGGATTCTATCGTATTTATCATTATATTTCTAACGCCCTCCATATGCCTTCTTCAGTGCTCACAAAGTGTCTGTGACCCACACTCTGGCTCTTAGGACCACACATAGCACATATCCTACATTCCTTTGAATTCTAATTGCAAGTGTAGTTAGTTAGCTCTCCAATTAGATCACACATTTCTTAAGGGCAAACACTTACACTCTTGTTTTTTCTACAAGACCAAGCTCTGAGTCTAAAATATATTAAGTGCTCAGCAAGTGGAAGATTACAAGAAGGAGAGGTTGGGAGAGAGGAAGGGGCAGATTTTTCAAAAAAAAAAAAAAAAAAAGCAGTTTTCAAATGAGTAGAAGTTACAAGCATATAAGCAGACACTTAGATCCTGTCTTGGAAGATCATGCCTCCAGTTACTGAGTCTGGTCTAGTCAAATGAATGGTCAATCCCGTGAACTAAGTAGGAGAGAAAAGCCTGAAACCCTAGCAAGTTCTAGCAAGTTGTGGACAGCCACTCATGTGTACATTGTTTTAACGAACTACATTTTCATGATGGTTCATGACAACTCCCTCCTTCCTTCTTCGTGCAAGTGGTTCTGCCACTGGATCCCAAGAGGACCCTTGAGCCTGAGGGTCTATGAATGGATCATAGAGAACCCTGGCTGAAAGGCTGAGGTATGCAGTGATCTGGAGCATTTATTGCATTTGAGATCTCAACCCCATCCCTGGCCTGAGTCAAAATAGGTGTCAATGCAGACATCTGTGTCTCTACTATTTAAAATATCATGTCTATATTCAAAGTGGTTTTAGAGTTGTGACAGCCAAATTGATTAAAAAAAGAAAAACCTTTTCATTTAAGTGATGATTTTTTTTACCCTTTTGACTGTCTTGGTAGCTAAACTTTATACATATGATCACAGATCATGGTTATTTCTATAACCCATTTATTTACTCACTCGTTTAACAAATCATTCAACAAACATGTGTGCTAGTCTATGAGAAGTACTAGTGGTGGGGATTCAAGGTAAAACAGGAAGGGATATCCCTGCTCTTGTGTTTTTAGAGTAAGTGCAGCAGACTGACAATGAAATCATTATTAGAATGTGCTTTTGTAAGCATTTTGATAGAATTATGTTCTGGATACTATTGAAATACAGAGGAAATGAACATAATCATTTAGAATTGGGAAGAGGAGGTCATAGACAGTTTCATGGAAGAGCTGAGGCTGGGCTGAATTTTGAGGAAACAGTCATTCATTCATTCAATAAATATTGACTGACATGAATAAAAAAGACTACACTCCATCTAGGCATTGAGTTTATTCGTTAGCAGTGAACAAGGTTTCTAAGCACATGTGACTAATTATTAAAACATCAAAAGGGGTCATGTAGAACAAAATTTTAAAAGGTGATACGATAAAGAGCGACAGGAGGGCTGAGCATGGTGGCTGACGCCTGTAAACCCAGCTCTTTGTGATGTTGAGGCAAGCAAACCACTTGAGGCCAGGAGTTTGAGACCTGCCTCGGCAGCATAGAAAGACTCCACAACAAAATAAAAATACAATAATAAAATTAGTCAGGCATGGTGGCATGTGTTTGCAGTCCTTGAGGCACATGAGTAGCCAAGGGGCTACTCAGGAGGCGGAGGCAGAAGGATCCTTGAGCCCAGAAGTTTGAGATTATAGAGCTATGATTGTGCCACTGCACTGCAGCCTGGGTGACAGAACAAGACCCTGTCTCAAAAAAAAAAAAAAAGATAGGAATCAGGGAGGCCAGATCACTAATGGTCAGTGTGGTAGACAATTGAATTGGAAGCCAGACAGTAACTAAGCACATATAGAACAAGGTACTCTGCCCATCACCTAAGGCCCTGGACTGGGTTGGTAACTATGGGAATGGGAAAGAGGAAATAGAAGCAACGAGGACTGTGAAGGATTCAGCAAGTCTGAGTGTGTAGGTGGCAGAGACAGAGGCATGAATGGAAGGATGCTGATACAGCAAACAGAAACAGGAAAGCTGGGAGAAGAGACTGTTTTAAAGGAGCAAGAGTTGAGTGCTGGGAAGCAAAAAGGGCCCAGTACATAAGAGGTATTCAGTACATGTCAAATGAATAAATAGGTAGATGTGTGCGTGGGTAGACAGGTGAATGGGTGGGTGGATGAGTGAATGGGCAGAGGATATGGTGGTGAGTGATATAGGTAAATCAGAATTTCTCCTTCACTTCCACCTATCTTGACCCACTGGGAAGCAAACCAAGCAAACTTGTATTTATTTCTTCATATTTTTATCTCCCAGTAAACCACAGGCTCCTTAAGGGAAATAATTGTGTTGCTCCCCTAGGGCCTGGCACCATGCCTGACCTCCTGGCTTTGTAGATGCAGACTTGTTGATTACATGCTCTACCCACCATTCCTTCCGATCAGCCACAATTTGACTACCTTTTTTCATGCCTGCTGATTATGACTTTCCATGGGCAAGATCAGGAAAGCTCTCGATTTTCACCCATGATCTACCACTGATCCTTTCCTCCTTCACTGACAAGTCTTGCCTCACACTCACTGATTGACTCTCCCAGGCACAAAGACCTGGCTGTCAAAACTGGGAGTCTGGATTCGTCACACAGCCTACATTCAGGGTAGAAGGAACCTATTTAGAAATTGCCAATACATAACAATCTAAAGTGCACAAATGATTAGGTCAGGATGAACATTTCTTATTGGAGACAGTAGCAGTCCCATGTAATTGGGCCAAATTGTGGTTTATTAAGCTAGCTTTTATCATAGTGACTCCTGGTAGTGCTATAGTTAAGGGTCTGTCAGTTTTTCCATTATAAGACCCTGTTTCGGAGGCTTATAACTGCCAGGGAAATTCACTGCTGCCTGGAACTTGACACATTAGGGTGCTCGCAGCCTTTGGGTATATGTTGAAAATACGAATAAAATAAAAATGATGGGATTATTTGGTTGAGATACGTGGCCTCAGCTTGCTAGCCTATGAGGATTCTGTAACAAGCCAACCTTACCCAGCCTGTGGACAGTGGGCTCACATGACAGATAGTAACATTTTAACATTTTCCTCGTTGTCATTATGCTCCATCTTGTCAGTAATCTTCTTGTTAAAGAGCACTCGTTGACATGATGAACAATAATGGCCCCCTGGCAGCCATCATCGGCCATCACAGAGTAACCCAAGTTTCAGAAGTTCCTATATATAGTACATAAATTGACTGCATAAAAGGTTGTGGAAATATTTTTGATAGAGCAAAGGTCTAATCAGAGGCTCCCCCTAATCAATTCCATAGATGTGGCTATAAGATTTGTAAGAGTCCTACTGCTGTCACTTTTTTGGGCTTGGGTCTATTTGGACAGTAATGAAGTGACTCTATTTTCTCGTAAGTTCTTTGTTTGCAATTATGACACGTTACCAGCAGCTGATCTGTAGTACTTTGGTTGATTCCAAACTGTAGTTTTCCCATAGGAGAGATCATTAACATACCTTTCAACCCTTAAACTTAACCTACAATAAATACCAATCACGATGAGAGTTAAGATGTAAGAAATGAGCACCTAAGTAAAATTTGGCACCTAAACAAGGTAACTGTTATTGACCCACTACTTAACCTTGAATCTTTCCAGGGTCTTAAGCATGTCATCTAAGAGGTCACTGTGGGGCAGTTGATGCAACATGGGCTATGACTTTAGATTCTAGGGTTTACAGATTTCCAATCAACCATCTATATCTACTAACTCTGTGACTGTGGGCCAGCTCCTGAGCGACTGAGGTCTCTGTTTCTCTTTCCTAATCTGTAAAATGGTGATGGTAACACCCATTCCATAGAGTTATTATGGCATAAGGTTGTTATGGAATGGGTGTTATTATCATGGAATAGGTTCTATTATCGTTAATTAGGAAAATACATGCCAAGGACTACAACATCAGAGCCAACCTCTTTGATGTTCTTTCTCATCATTAAAAAAAAAAAAAATTGAGCATGTATATCTCAATATGTGTTTAAAATACTTCTGTGTTTATAAATTAAATTGTGTACTACTGGACTAAAATATTATGCACCTTATAAAACATACACAAAAAATAAATTTTCAATGATTGGAATAAATAATACTTAAAACATGTTTCATTTCATCTTAATAATAAAGAACATATTTTTGCACTTGGGGAAAATTATTACTATATTTAAATAACATTTTATATTACTACATTGAACTAATATTTTTACAAAAACAATGTGATTTAAATGATTCCTTTTTCTTAGAATCTTGCTTTAACACCGTGATGTAATTCATTTGAATGTCTGTTTCTACCTTCTTTTAGTGACCACTGCAGCTTAAAATATACTTCATAAGCTACGAATAGCTAAATGAAAGACATAAATTTCTGGCTATACTTCTTAAAATCTTCAAACTATATACCTTTCATGGAAAGACCTTTCTTGAAATTAAGTTACTAAATGTCCGTCTTCTCTGGTTGCAGGCAGTTATTTTTGAAAATAATCACAGATCATCATATTTTGCTGAACAGGTTCAAAGTACTCTGAATCGCTTCATTTGGAAGCTTTATAAATGAGTAAGAATGTTTTGTTTCTAGACTTCTTTCTAGATTTAAACATTTTAGCAGGTAATAGATAACATTTTCTGCAAAAAAAAAAATCATAATGATGAAAGTATTTCTAACATCCTCTTTTGAAAAATATTTTTTCCATACCAGATATTTATTTTACAGAACACCTATTTTCTCTTTTATTGTTCAGTTGCATTTATCTGCAAAGCATGGATTAAGTGTGCTGATTTTTTTTCTCCCAAAATAACAGCTAGATAGCATATTATTGACAGTCAAAAAAAAAAAAAAAAAAAAACCCTCAGCAAATGTGGGACATATTTTTGTTGTTGTTGTTGTTGTTAAAAAAAATCTGGAATTCATTATTGCATTTAAAAACTTGTGTGAACCATTTCCAGGAGTTAATCTGAGAACCTCTGTGTGGTACAAAACATTTTCACAGTCATACACACATGTATGAATATAGCCTTATATTGGTTCATGTAAACTGCATATGTCAGGATAAACTAAAAATGAATGAATAAAGGATGGGGTCACTGCCCAAATGGAATTTCTGTGCTTCTTCAAGACCCCCTAATCTAGCCTAGAAATTGAGTGAGGATGCTAGCATAATCCCATACACCTAAATATCAGTGATGCTCATTTTTCTCTATGTCATGTAAGAAATTACAGAAGTAGAATTTCAATCTTTTCTCCCCACATCTCAGTGGATTGTCTTGCTTATCTCTGGGATGTGCAGATTCCACTTTGGAGCTACTGGCTCAGCAGTCACTGGGACTTATGAGCATGCAACAATTGTCAGTAACTACTATTATCTTCTAATATCCATCAGTTTCCCAGGCGAGTGGGTGTGTATGCATGTCCACCTGCACGCATTGCTCAAAAATAACACACTAATTTCCATATCTCTGTAAAATTGGAAAATGCCCCCTGTATTCCTTTCTTGTATTCTTTCCTTGATTCTTAATAATGTCCCATGACCTTTCTACTTCTTATACAAAATTCCAGATATAGATCATCAAAAATCTCTCTAAAACAGATGAGAAAAATAATGACCATTTTTCAATGCACCTCAGCACGAATATTACATTGCACATTTTTTAATTGAGGGGCCTGTGAGTCGTCCTGTATCAGTATGTGTGGAAGAAGGTTAATTGGCTCTTAAATATTCTTGCTTTCCTCTTTTTCTTCCCAAATACAGGATTGTTCTCAAACAATCGGACACCCATCTTCCTGGAGGTAGATTATAACATGTACTGAAGGAGCGTAAACATAAAACATCTAGGTAATATTCAGCTTTTGAAATTCAAAGTAAGTCAGGCTAAAGCCTCACAAGTCAGGCTCTTGTCTTCAGAGCAGATTTTCTAAACTCCCTTATCTCCCGGTGTCAGGTGAGCCTACTCCACAGTAATAAGAAAATGTAACGTAGGAGAAGTCAAAGTAGCAGCCCACCTTTTTCTTGCTTGGGGCATGGTGGGAAGACTAAGGGGGAGAGGAGGGGATGTGGTGGAGAGGAATGATAGGAGAGAGGGAGGAGAGAACGGGGCACAACTTCATCAGTGTGGATGCTCAGGTGTAGTGGGACCTTAACATTTAGAATTTTAAGCCACCCTTGATTCCAACATGGCCTAGAGTAGGGCTCAGAAATCGTTGCGAGTCTGAATCTACAAATGGCGGTGATCACTATGATAGGGTGGCTCTGTATCCAGGGCTGGAAAATGGACAGTAGCCGGCTGGGAGCCCAGTAGAGTCCCAGCACACACAGCGGGATCCTGAACACTAGCCAACTTGGGGGTCAAGTCAGTCAAGGGGTCACCAGCTTCTGAGAAAGCCAAGCCAGACCAACAAAATTTAAGATAGCCCAGCTGCACAGGGCGTGGTGGCTTACGCCTGTAATCCCAGCACTTTAGGAAACTGAGGTGGGCAGATCACGAGGTCAGGAGATCGAGACCATCCTGGCTAATATGGTGAAACCCCGTCTCTACTAAAAATACAAAAAAAAAAAAAAAAAAAAAATTAGCCAGGCGTGGTGGCGGGTGCCTGTAGTCCCAGCTACTCAGGAAGCTGACACAGGAGAATGGCACGAACCCTGGAGGCGGAGGTTGCAGTGAGCCGAGATCGCGCCACTGCACTCCAGCCTGGGGGACAGAGCGAGACTACTTCTAAAAAAATAAAAATAAAAATAAAAGATAGCCCAGCTGCATATTTTAAACACAAATACCATGAGCTCAAGTGGTACATAATGGGTAAGGAAAATCATTTGAGAGACCAGAGCAGGCATCCAAGATTCGCTTTAAAACCTGGACTTTTCCCCACTGCCCTGGGAGACTGCATCCCTTTTCTCATACATCTAGCAGCATCTTGGGAGAGAAGTCAGAGGGAGGGAATACATCCAAAAGACTGAGCATTTTCATCCAGTAAGTCGGTTACTTCAGTTTACATTATTGGATCAGACTAAGCCTTAAACTGGATTGGATATTTGTTAATATCATTCTCTCTAGCCAGAGGTAGGTGGGAGTTTAGGTGGAATAGAAGAGTGGAGGGAGGAGATGGTGCACAGGAGGAAGGTAAGTTAGTTACAGACAAAATCAAAATACTGTATTTCCTATGCGCCTCTGTATTGTAGTGGGAGCTAAACTTTGCAACGCTGCTATGCGTAGAAGACAACGTCACTCCCTCCAACTGTATAGTGGCAGAAGTTGAGTTTCACATGTGCCAATGCCTCTCTGAGTTACAAGCATGCAGAAAAACACTTCATTGCTTTCATAATTACTGATTTTGGAGCTAGGTTACTGATTTGGAGATAGAAAAAACCAAGGCTCTCCCCCAATTAATGTAAGTGACAGGCCAATAATTTATTTCAATTTTGATCCTGTTGATGCACTTAAGTATCTGTTGGTCAATACCAAAAGATTTCAATTGAATTTCTACATATGGAGTCACTTTGGAAACTAAAGTATTGTACTGACAAAAATGAACCTAGAATACTGCGCCTTCCCTCTCACAGAAATATTTCAGAAGTACCTGAAATCACGTTTAAGAGAGTATCATGGGCTGTCACACGACAGAGTGAGATTAAACCTCGTTGTTGAGGACAAGACACTAAAGAGGGCCAAGAAGAGGAGTGATGGACAGCCATGGAGTCTGGTCCCCACGCCTTTTGTCACCATCACTATTGAGAATCTCAAGCCCTTAACGTTTTAGCATTAATTATTCATTAGAATTAGACATAGCTATGGAGTCATTTTAATGAGCTTTAATGGCAAATATCCAAAACATCAGGCCTCTCCCCTTCCATGTTACCTGAGGGGATTCTCTGCAGATCCTTCTATCTTAATCTGTAATAAATACACCATTAACCCTTAATGCCCCTAGCAGGATTGGTCAATGGCCTTTGTATGCCATAAATGCTTCCTGAAGGGGTAAAGTGAGGTAGAGCAGAGATGCAAAAAAAACTGGAAAGAAATGGAAAAGAAATAATTAGGCTTTCAAAGAGTGGAGACTCTAGTGATAGAACTACTTCGACTATGTCCTCTGCTGTGAAGGAAAAACCATGGAATTAAAAACTGTAGAAGAAGTTCTAGAAATGCAGGAAAGGTGAAATCTAATTAGGGGTTTTTTTCCTCTGAACTTTCAAAAATCAGAATCTCTTCTATAAAATATATCTATTGTTGAATATTCACATGTACAACTTCAGTACACATTTTCAGGAACACATATAAAAAGGAAGGGCACAGCCTACAAATGCCTGGTGAATGAATGAACTTCAGAAATAAAAAATAGAGGTGCCTTTTGTGCAAAGTTATAGAATTACATCAGTGATTAACATATGTTCCACTTTCACATGGACACACCACCACTCTGCTATATTCCAGGCTACCACTGATCATTGAAAACACATGTACCTTGTGTACATACTCTATCCTTTCTTTGTCTAAACCTCTTCCTAGAAAAAATACAGAAAGTGGCAAAGTACATTAACTTCTGTGGGCCTGTCAGGACTCTTTAATAGTACATTTCCTATAAAGCACTATTTGGTCCCCAAAAGTTTAAATGAATTTGAATGCTTCTCCAAATACTCACATTACTTTATGAAAATAACTTAGACACTGGGGAGAATTAGAGTGCTTGTTTGATTGTGTTTGTCCAGATTAAGTAGTTGGAAGAGCTTAACAGAAATTGATATGGAAAGTCAAAGGTCTAGAAGCTTTCTTTTTATATCTTGGTGTGACTATAGTAATGGCAGGGAGTAAGGAACCAGAAGTTGTGGCTACAACTGTGTGGATGGCAATGAGGGAGATAGCAATTTTAAAATTACGCTTGCCTTCCCAGGATCCGCATAGCATGCACAAATAGAACTTTGAGGGCCAATCAGAGTGCTAAAGAGACAGATACTCTTCCAGTTGCCAGCTGTGTGGCTATATAACTTTTTGGCACTTTGTGCAACATAGAGGCAGATCTATGAATTGAATCTATAAACATTGCAGTTACCATCTGACAACTGTTCAGTGGCCTCAGTCCAGTTTCTAGTGGACAGGTGTTTGAATTACCAAAAGAAAAACCCACACACAACAAAACCCTCACTATTGGAGCTACTAATTGATATGCTTGTTGGAAGGCTCAGAAACAAGGCCAAGAATTGAATGGGCACGAAGACAGAAATGTTCCCCCTTCCTGGTGGTCCCTCTCATCTGAACTGGAAGCATTTGGGGAAGAGTTGAGGAGCGGTTTGCCTGGCCGCTGTGTGGGTCTGTGATTAGATGGCATCGGCTTCCACTGCTTTGAATTTGAGGCATTTCCTAAGCCCCTTAGTTAATGTTTAAAAATATTAAAGATTACAGAACTCCTTTCTGCTGTAATTGTTCAGCTTTCACAGTTTCTGTGGTGGTTTGACTGACTGGCGAACTTGACAATGATTCACAATTTAGGTGTTGTTGGTAACTCAGGATAAAGACTGCATGTTGTTGATGTTTCTCTAAGGACAGTGGCAGGCAGGGCTGCACTAGCTATGAAGACCCACCCAATTCCAGGCGTCCCTGAGACCATGTGTGTTCCCTCACGCTACCAGAGACCCAACACTGGGCCTGATGGGCCCCATGAAAATCAGAGAGAATGCAGCAGTGTGCCAGACATTGAACACTCTGTGTGCACATCTGAATCTCTAAAACTGTATGTTTGCCCTTATGAGAAATTATGAGTAAAATGGAGGGTTAGTCGTTTCATCCTGTAATCTGTGCTGTCTTTTCCAACAGAGCTTTAAGGAAAAAAGAGACCTCACCATTCTTTGAATAGGGACCCAAAAAAGAGCAAGTTGTACTTTTAGTTATACAATAAATTTCTCCCTTCACAAGCTTCTAATTTAGTGTGTCTCTGAATCACAGTCAATAATGTATCTAACGCTGACAACAGCATTGGCATAAAAACACTTTTCACTTTGGTGGGGTTCCTGTTAGGTCCAACAATTTTGAAGGCAATATTAATGATGACAAATGAGGAAGAAAGCTTACCATCTTATCTCTTTTCTTCAATGTCAATATTAGAGTTAGACTTGGGATAGGCTGTTTTTGTTGTTAAGTTTGCATGAAGAAGAACTGTGATGATTAAGAGACTTTTAATATGGGAATAGATACAACATTAAATGTAGAAGTCTACTAAAATGGCACGCTTTGTCATCAGCTTTCCATAAATGTAACACGTTTAGGATGTAGTGCTTTTTCCCCCCTTGGAAACTAGTCATTTAATTTGCTGACAATGACAATATTAGGTTTAAAAAGAAATTACATCAGAGAACGATGTCTCAGTAATCTGGAAATATTTCTAAATGCCTAAGTGACTATGGATGTATCTTTTTTGCATAGTAGCTAAAAAACTGACCAATGTCACCAAACTACCAATCTGAATGAATTTTATACTTTATTGAATTAATGGATAGTACAGTGATTTCAGCCACTTACCCCATCACATGCTGTTGAACTTGTGGTGAGCAGAGGCTGAACTGGGGGATCAGGCCACGTGCAGAAGCTCTTCTGTCTATTTCACTGCTCTTTTTCACACTGACAGCAGAGTCCAAATGCTGGGGAGGACAGTGGTGTGCACCTCAGTCCTCAGCACTGCTAAGCAGCATGTCAGTAAGACAGATATTCAGCAGAACATGCCATACATATTTTGGAAAGATGATCTTATCAGGAAAAACAAAATGTTTACAGGCCACATTTTTTTAAATGTAAAATGAAATCATTTTCTTAAGACTCAGGGGAAAATGTATCTTTAAAAATAGCTTTTCACTATAGAAAATGTTAAAATACTCAAGTAGAGAGAATAATATAATGAATGTCCCAGGTACTCCTCCCCCAGCTGCCACATTTATCAACACAAACTCAGTCCTGGTTTATCCATATCTCATCACTACCCTTTTCCACCACATTTTTGAAGCAAATCCCAGATGTCATATAATTTCATCTGAAAACATTTCAATATGTACCTCTGAAAAAAGGGACTCATCTTAAAAAACACCTGTGAAATCACAGTAACACTTGTAAAAATTGACGATAATCTTTTAATGTTATCTCATTTCCAGTCAGTGTTCTTATTTCCCCACATATCTTGTACACTTTTTTTTTTTTTTTTAATTTAGTTCATTTGAATTAGGATCCAAATAAGGGCCACATATTGCCGTTGTTTGATTTGCCTCTCTTCATCTATAGGTTCTTGCTCCCTTACTGTCTTTTTCTTCTTAAGTTTTTGTTGTTTTGTTGAAGAAGAGATTGGGTTTTGCCTGTGGAGTTCCCCACTGTATTAGACCATTCTCACGCTGCTAATAAAGACATACCCAAGACTGGGTAATTTATAAAATAAGAGGTTTAATTGACTCACAGTTCATCATGGCTGGGAGGCCTCAGGAAACTTACAAGCATGGTGGAAGGGGAAACAAACACAGCCTTCTCCATATGGCAGCATCAAGAAGACGTGCCGAGCAAAAGGGGGAAATGCCCCTTATAAAACCACGAGAGATCATGAGAACTCACTCACTATCACGAGAACGGCAGCATGAGGGCAACTATCCCCCCGAGTCAGTTACCTCCCACCAGGTTCCTCCCATGACATGTGGGGATTATGGGAACTACAATTCAAGATGAGACTTGGATGGGGTACAGCCAAACCATATCACCCACAGTCTGGATTTTGCTGGTGCCATATAATACATACATCCTTTAAACTGGCAATTAGATCTGAGGCTTGATCAGATCCGAGTTTGACATTTTGGCAACACTACTGTGTAGGTTGTGTTGCACACCTTCGTTTAATGGGGCGTAATATCTGGTTGACTCTGTTGGCAATGTTAGCAGCAACCAATGACAACTACCTAGATCCATTAGACTCTAATTCATTACAGGTTGCAAAATGATGCTATTTTAACTCTATTATTCCTTCCTCATTTAGTTTCTGGAAAATACCTATAAAGAGAAACTTCCGCTCATCAACTATTGGTTTTTATTGAAGAACAGTTCATGTATGAGAGGCAGGATTCTTGCTTGATTCTTTCCTTTTATTTACCAATTTTCAAAATAGGGAGCTCATTCTCTAGTATGTTCCAAAGCTGACCAATGAGGTTTTTTCTAATTATCACTATGAAATCCTGTGATTAAACATGCCTGATAGTTTCTGTACATTTTCTTGTTCCTCTTACTGCCAATCACATTTTCCCATCTTTTGCCATTGGTAGTTTCTTCATATTGGCTCCTGAGTCCTTTTGATATATTCCTGGATGTCCTTGATAGTTCCAACGTCGTATTGGACGTTTCTTGCCCAGACTTGGAACCACCCATTTCTCTGAAGAGTTCTGGTTGCTTTTGTTGGTTAAAAGGTTTTTAGAAATTGCAATTTTAAGTAGTAGGTATGCTTTTGGCTCCTAGGTTCATCTTTATATTTTCTATTCTTTCAGTGAACACAGCTAGAATATTTTTTTCTATTCCATTTTTACTGAGATAGATGTATGTACTTTTTATAATAGAAAATATAGAAAATAAAAAATACACAAGCAGAGAGAATAACAACCTCTCCCAGCTTCAAAAATTAACTCACACACATATGTACACACACACATATGTATCTGCAAGTTCTGTACATTTAGATACAAACATTTGTATATGAAAATACATCATGAATTCATATTAAAATTATAATACTACAGTTCAAATTAGAGCTCTAAGGTTTTTAACCTGAAAATCACAATTTTCAATGGATCAATGTAGTCACTGACTTGCTTAATCCAAACAGTGTCAGAATAACAAAACCAGCACTGCCACCAATACAGTTTTTTCTTTTCTTGGCAGTTCTTTTGTCATTAGAGTAAAGCCTTGTAGAGATGTACCATCAGATAACTATGTTTTAAAATCACCTGGATACTTCTCTGTGTGGCTTATGTCGCCAACTGGCACCAGTTTTTGCTCTTACTAATAACACTACAGTTACTAGCTTTGTGCATATATCTCAATGTTTTTGCCAATGTATCTCTATGATAGATTTGTCTAGTAGGATTGTTAGGTCAAAGAGTAAATACATTTGTAATTTTACTAGACATTTTAAAATTCTCTTCCATAAGGTCTGTACCATTTTATGTTCCTTCCTGCAATATATAAGCCTGTCTATTTTCCCCTAGCCTTGTCAAAAGAATGGGTTGTCTAACTGTTGAGTTTTTGTTAATCTGATAGGGGAGAAACAGCATTTGGTGTCATTTTAATTTGCATTCAATTTATTACAAGTAAAACTGAACATATGTTCCTAGTTTAAGTGCCACTTGTGGGAGGGAACTTAAGAGGATGGGTCAATAGCTGAAGCAAACCACCATGGCACACATATACCTATGTAACATACCTGCACGTCCTGCACAGGAATCCCAGAACTTACAGTAAAAATAAACAAATAAATGAATAAATAAATAAATAAAGCCACTTGCATTTCTTTTTCTGTATGCTGTTTTTTCATTACTCTGTCCCACTTTAGGGCTGCTGTTTTTGTGTGTGTGTGCTCTGTTTTTAGAAGATTTTTGTAAGTTAGAGATATTGATAGAAATATTAATGTTTTATCTTTAACTACAAAATATTTTACCAGTGTCATTTTTCCCCCAAATACGTTGTGTGCATATGTGTCTGTGCACAAAAATTTTATTTATTTTATATAATCAAATATATCATTTTTTGCCTTATTAATTCCAGATTGTGAATCTTCGAAAAGTTTTCTTCACTCCCAGGCTATAGAGGAGCCCACCTGTGTTTTCCTCTTGTGCTCTGTGACTTGGTTATTTGCATTTAAATTCATTTAGAATTCATTTCGAATGTATCCTGCCATATACTGTAAGGAATGGATCTAATTTCATCTGTTTCCATAAGGCTATTCATTTACCCCAATGTTGCCTCTTAAATATAGTCTTTTTTCCCCTTGTGATTTGAAATGCTACCTTTATCAGAGTATACTGTATATATTTACTACATTTACTTACTATATACATTTTATACATGAGTGAGTTTGTTTCTGGATTTTCTATCCTATCTCATTGCCCTTTCTATTAATATGCTAATATCAAAATATTTTTAATGATCAAGGCTTTATTTTCTATTTTAATATTGGATATACAAAGGTCCTTCCTTATTACTTTTCTTTTTCATGATATTTCTGGTTATTCTTGCTTGTTCTTCCAAATGGACTTTATAAACAAGTTTTCTAAGTTTAGAAGAAAAAGATCTCCAAAAACCTGATGAAATTCTTATGGGGATTTTTTTAAATTCATAAATTAACTTAAGGAGAACTGACCACTTTATAATGTTGGGTTTTCATATTCAAGTAAATTGTATGTCTTTTCACTTGTTCACATTGGTTTTCTCTCCTGCAGAAGTGTCATATAATTCCACATAGGTTTTAGACATTTCTTGCTAATTTTACAACTAGGTATTTTATTTTCATTTTTGCTGTTGTTAGTGGATCTTCTCTTTGATTATATAGTTTTTGTTTGTATATGTAGGATTTTTATGTTACTTCTATAATCTGCTAAAGTCATAATGTTATAATACTACTAAGTCCTCTTATTGTTTATAATGGTTTTTCATGGATTCTTTTCAATTTGTATTATATAATATTGTCGGCAACTAAACAAAGTTTTGCCTTTTTCTTTTCAATTCTTATGATTTTGTTTTTTGCTTTCCCTTTCCTAACTGCATTGGCTAATAATTCCAACAGAATGTTAAATTGCAGAGGGCATCCTTGTCTCTCTCTCTTCCCCTGCCTTCCTATCTGTCCATATCTATCTATATCTGTCTACATGCCTTCTAGTGCTTTGTAATTTGGCTACTTGCATTTAAATCACTAATCTAGTTAGAATTTATCCTGAAATATTCTGTGAGAAATGTATCTAATTTTATCCTTTTCCACATGGTTAGCCAGTTCTCCCAATACTGCAGATTTTAAATCATTTAATCATGTTAATGAAGTGGGAAAGGTGGATTCTTACTTTGTAAATCAGACCACCGTGTTTTTGTACGGCCCTGCTAGCACACTGAGCACTGGAGACTTAGCCAGGTCACTCCCCTCACCCCTGTTCCCACTGGCATCCAGTGCTCCAAACTAGGGCCTGTGCAGGTTGCCATCTACACATTAAAGACTCTTCTGATGTTAGCTGCCAAGCACTGGGCCGTAGGATCTCAGTTCAAGAGTCAGTGGTTTCGTGAGTTGCCTCCCCTTGAGCCAGCTGCCGAAGTTGAGGCAGCCAGGCTCTTGCGGGGAAGAGAGAATTGCACACAGAGATCTGTGTGCAGTTCATCCCTACCCACACAGAGATTAATCCCTAGAATCTCTTCAGTTGGTGGCAACTGGGTTGCAGACTGTGCCTGCTTTGGGATGAGGTGGGCAGTAGTTTTCTTTTCTTTTTGTTTTGTTTTGTTTTGTTTTGTTTTTGAGACAGAGTTTTGCTCTTGTTGCCCAGGCTGGAGTGCAATGGTGTGATCTCAGCTCACTACAACCTCTGCCTTCCGGGCTCAAGCAATTTTCCTGCCTCAGCCTCCCAAGTAGCTGGGATTAAAGGCACCCACTACCACACCCAGCTAATTTTTGTGTGTTTTTAGTAGAGATGGGGTTTCACCATGAAGGCTGGGCTGGACTTGAACTTGTGACCTCAGGTGATTCACCCACCTCGGCCTCCCAAAGTGCTAGGAATTACAGGCATGATCCAGTTTGCTTTCTTAATATAGAAGTGCCTACCCAACATTTCTAATTTTGTCTCTTGGTCCTCAAATCCTAAAATATGAACTATCTGGTCCTTTACAGAAAAATTTTGCCAACCACTGCTGTAGATTACATATAATTTATTGGCTAAAAAATGAGCTTATTGACAACTGGATTTTGTTCTTCAATATTCTTTCCCATCATTTGTTTCCACGAATATAAACATCAGTTCTTAACTGTTATCTTCCTCTTATACTCATAACTAGAGTGTAAACTCCTTGAGGGTTAAAATTTTTTCTTACTCAACTTTTGATCTTCTCTTAGCAGTGCCCACAGTAGGTGCTCAAATGCATTTGTTGGGTTTAATTGACTTCAATTTCCCTAAAATTATCCAGTGAAACACATTGCAGACTATTTTTTCTATGTCACAGTAAGTTCTCATTTTGCCTTTTTATCACTTTACTATTTCTTGTTGCTTTCCCTAGAGCAGAAAGACACTTGTCCTGTTGACCTCAAATGAGACTCATCCCTGGTGCTACCACTGTCACCTCTTATTGATTAAGTGCTTATATCTCTAATGCCTTGCTCAGCTCCCAGCTCCCACATTCCTCCTCTCCTCACAGTTATAATTATTTTACTCCCACCTGCAGACTCAGTAGCTTTATAACTTGCCTTAACCCTTTTGTTAGAAAGAAGTAGGTTATAAATCATAAGCATAGAAAAATATAAATATAAAATGAATATCTTCTTCATTTTTAATTGTGGTGAGGCATAATTTTACAATAAATGAATTCCTAGGTCAAAGGGAAAGTATATTTTTTGTACTAAAACACTAAAGAACTTTCTAATAATACCACAAGTATATCAATATTTAAATAAATTACCCAAAGCTTCTGGTTAGAGTACAGAATAGTGTTGTTGCATCTGCCATTCACAGTTATATAATTTGTTAAATTCCTTTAATAGGTTATGAGCTTTGGTAGAATTAAACCTGCAGTTGAAGGTGAATAAATGTTTTCTAGGTTAAAATAACGACACTGTTATTTCAGAAACCAGGTGTAAATCCAACGAAGGCCCTCCTAATGGCAGGCAGGCACCTCAATTCTTATTCTCCCCTCCTTTGCAGAAAATATTTGTGTTCACTTGCTCCCTTAGTTCATTTTCTGCTGCTATAACAGAATATAACAGACTGGCTAAAGTATAAACAGTAGAAGTTTATTTGACTCATGGTTCTCAAGGCTGGGAAGTCCAAGATCAAGCAGCTGCATCTGCATCTGGTGAGGGCTTTCTTGCTGTGTGATAACATGGCAGCAGGGCAAGCAAGCAGGCATGAAGCAGAGAGAGGAAATCGAGCCAAACTCACTTTTATAACAAACCAGCCTCATGATAACTAACTCACTCTGGAAATAATGACATTAATTCATTCATGAGGGAACCTCCGTGACCTAACAGCTGCTTAAAGGCCCCACCTCTCAATACAGTTGCAATGGCAATTACATTTCAACATGAGTTTTGAAGGACACATTCAAACCATAGCACTCTCCTTTGTCCAGAGCTAACCCCTGACTTTCCAGGCTTTCTCAGGAGCTCTGTGGGGCTGTCTTATTCCCTGATCCTGCTGGCAGAGGCCCTGGAGCCCAAGAACTCCAGGTTGACGTCCGAGCATGATTTGGATATGTTATTGATGCTTTTGAGGCTTGCTTTCCTCATTACAAAATTAGTGACGACCACTCTCATCTCTTGCAGCTGTTTGAGGTTTACATGGTTTCTTGTTGAAAAACACTGAATATCATGACTGCTTCACAGTATTTCATGAATGTTAATGCCTACCACCCACCCAGTTTCTAACCTTCTAATCTGCCCTTTGTCATGGTGGATTGCCCTCACTCTTCTGTAAATTCAGCAAGATGCACTGCCATCACCCACCCCATCTTGCAAAAAAAAAAAGAAAAGAAAAAAACAACCCCTTGAGTGCTTTTGACACTTGTCAATCAAGTGGTACTCACCTCCCATTGCTCCCATGGATTTATGAGCCATTTGCCAAAGTAATTTGGTGTTCATACCACCTGAGAGACTGAGGGACTGAGAACTGGAGAGACCTTGGAGATCATCTAGTATAACCATTTCATTTTTCACACAATGCCCAGCAAGGTCACATGGATTGCCCAAGGTGACGGAGCTAATCATGGCAGGATAGGGGCCACTTTGCAGGTTTCTGCCTTCCCAGGGCAGTGCTATTCTATGGCACAACACTATAGTTGTTCTCCCTCTGGATAATAAAAGCCTGAAAGCACATGTCTAAATCTGGTACATTATCTAAAATTAAATTTGCACAATCACAGCCCATTCAATTCAAGAAGGCCTGAACTTTAATTCACTTGAGTCATACTTTCACAGACAGAATTTTGGCCAGAGTGAATTCTAAGTTCTAATGACAAGCTAGACACACAGATTTGGCTTAGGATCTCCTTTCCTAAAAGGAAGGCAGTGAGGCAAGTGCCATGGTGACCACTGGCCAATCAAATCTGGCTGAGTAAATCTGTTATTTCAGTGAAGATTTCATATTTTTTGCTATCATTTACCCTACAAATCTAGGCCCATAAACCCATTAACAGTGGTGCAAATGTGTATGATACTTAGAGAGTTCATCATTCTTTGATGATACCATTTAGAATCCATATTAACCATTAAAAATGTTTAAATTAGTTATCGTGTCCTCCAGATCTTCTACTGGCCTTTTCAGGAGTGGGGACTATTAGGACCCAGTATTTGAAAATGCTTTGATAGTTTTCTATGCCATTTACAAAGAGGCGAGTAATGTTATATTTTTATCCTCACATATTTTTCTCACGTTTTAAAACTGATTTTAGTTTTGAAATATTTCTTTTCATAATTTCAGAACTTTTTCTCCAAATCATTATGGTTTTATTCCTAGGGTTTTAATTTAGGGATGAATAATGTAAATTATTTTAATAAACCAACAAGTCCCTTGTAATATCTTTAATTAAGATGAAATAGATCTCTAATAATTACCTTAAAAGGTGAATTGGATCTGACACCATCAATTCTCTAGAATTATTATTAAAATGTGTGGATTAGATTTTCCAAAATATTTGTATTCTATTTTGAAAAATAAAGGAAAAACGAATAATTTTTATTACATTTTTAGCTCTAAAGAGAGAGAAAAAATAAAACTTAATGAACACATAGATTTTTTTTCTAAGCACTAAGAATGTAGCCCAGACCTAGTCTGAACTTCACTCTTATTTCGTGAGGAAATCAGGGATATGGACCACTTGTAGTAAAAGGGACCTCTATGCAACTTCACATAAATCTTTATAACTAGCATGTTTACACTGGCATAACTGAAGGCTGCTTGCCTGTAGAGAGCACAACCACAGCCACTGATGACCTCATGGGACCAGGCACCGAACAGGGTTTGTGACTGTTTAAGATATAGTGAGCCAAGTTCCCTGCCCTGGTCTTCTGATATGCTGGGCATGTTCTTGTGGCTGAGCCATGACTCCTTCCCAGGAAGCAAGACTGGTGTCACAAAGAAGGCGGGAATCAGTTGACATAATATGCAGACACTTAATTTATAGAGCTACCAACAATCTCCTGTGTATAGTTCAAATGTCTCATTTATCTCTTTGAAACGATGAGAAGTATCTGGAATTGATCATTTGTTTGACCCAATCAGCAGCCTTTCAATGGCACAAACAAGCTGTTCACATCACAATGTGAAGCAGGAGGAAGGCTGGGACATTTAAGAGTAAACAATGGAGTAAAGACAGATTCTGAGTGAAGTACCTACCTGGAGAGACTTAGGAACCTAGAATGTGTGTTCTTGGCACAAAGAAATAGGACCCTAGGGAGTGGTGAGGGGAAATCACAGAAAGAAGGATAGTAGATTCCTAACGCCTGCTTAGAGACAGAAGAGATGACTGAGACAAGTTGTGGATTGCAGCTGTGAATGCGATAGTAGAGCATCATTTATGAGGATGGGAGGAGAGCAGCACTGGCTCCATATGGTTTTCGAGAAATTGCCCATCTCCTATTTCTGTCAGTCTTGCCAGAATGTGTCAACTGGTGGCTCGGAGCAGTGTTTCTGAAAGGTGCTCCATGGATCACCTCCGTAATTGCCTGGGGCAGTTGTTAAGAATGAAGATGCTTGGGTCCCCCTCCAGACCTCCTGAGTCACAATCCTTGGGGACGGGCCCCTGAATCTGCATTTTAGTCAAATTTCCCAAATGTACACTTAGCATTAGAATCTGAGCACCATCGGAGCAGTTCATTTGATGGGCCATGCAATTTTTTTCCTCTTTATAATATCTACTAAAACTTATATACACTTCTATTTTATGAAGCACATTTACATATATCATCTCATCTTATCCTCACAGTAATCCTATGGGATATTATTATCCTAGTTCAAAAACAAGTAAATTAAGGCTTGAAACTTTTAAGTCACTTTCCCAACAGCCCACATCCAAGGAATGGCTCTGGGATTTGAAACAGGATCTGTGAATTTCAAATTTGCATAATTTCCATCAAGATGCTCACTCTTACCTGGCTCTGTTGAAATTAGGTAAAGTGTCACCAGGTGAGTGTGTGTGTGTTAGTCCAGGCCTTGGAATTGAGTTTACCATAATTGTAGGCCAAGTATTCAGGACAATAAACAGCCTCATGGGCACAGGTCTTGAGAGTTCAAACCTATAAACCTTAAAGAGATGGAAAATATTACTCCTAGGAGGCTTACAGTGGTTCTTTGTTCCATCAAAGCAAATTACACAGAGACATCATGAATTGATGCAAATCAGTCCAGTCATTTCTCAATCTTTCGAGTGCTGCTACTCAATACCATGAACTATACTTGTATTTCTCATTTTTCCTTTTTACTTCTGTGATCCTCCTTTTTGTCCTTTTGTGGCTTATTTCTACTTCTTTCCCTCTAGGTGTTGGGAGAGACATGAGAACAGAGATAAAACTGAATGAGTATTGGTGGCTGTCAGCAGCTTTGTGAAAAAGCAGTTGCAACTATCAGTTTATATCAGGTTTTGGAATTATTTGTGTGTTTCAATTATCCATGTTGTCTACATTCCCCATTATCTCAGATAAGTATTGCATTACAGTATTGACATAGCCTGTTAGCAAGTGTATTTCTGCTTGTTCAGTGCAATTGACTGTAACAATTTTCATGACTTTTTTTCTTAGACAAACACAGAACAAATTATCTCAAACCGACTCTCAGTTATTCAAGGGTTAATGATCTAACATGTGAGTTTTACAAGGCCTTTGCTCCTTCTCTGTCTCCCTCCCTTTCCCTGTATCCCTCCCCTTCCCTAGCTTTAGGTCATTTGGTTGCTTATTAGTGTCTCCACCAGAGATTATATCACATTAAACTTAAATTAATCTTTTTTACCGTAGTAGTGACTCCTTTTGTTTCTTTTAAAATTTTTACTTGTATAAATTTAGGGGGCACAGGTACATTTCTGATACATGGATACACTGTGTGGTGGTGAAATCTGGGCTTTTGGTGTAATAGTGTACATTGTACCCATTAAGTAATTTCTCATCCTTCACCCTGCTCCCACTCTCCCACCCTTCTGAGTCTCCAGTGTCTGTTATTCCACCATAGTGACTCTGATGTGAGCTGTGATGAGAGAAGGAGGTCAAGAAGTATAAGTATTTTCTGTTTTTTTAAATTTAATTTTCCAATCTTACCCTTTTCCTCCATTAACACAAACAAATTGAGTTAGTTTTAGCTATGTTACAGGAATATGGTATGCGAGTCCTGTCATTTTAAAAAATCTCTCATGAACTGCTAGATAAATTGGGCAAAAGGGTTTCAGTTCCTTGATAAAGTATACAATACACATTTCATTGATAGACCAAAGGGTTTAGAAAAGCAACTGTAAATTGTCCAATAAAACATCCAAGCAATTTAGCATGGTGTGAAAGTCAAGAATTAGCACCTCCAATAGGCGAATTTGAGTTTCATCTTTTCCCTCTTTTTTTGCTCACCCCTGTGGGAGGTGATAATGAACAGTGAAATGGTCAAGTTAGGCCTCAGCAGGAGGGAGAAGGAAGGGTGGCCAATGTCTTCAAACAGGTAAGACGTGGCCAGATGTACTTTTCCTCTCCCTTTCTCCAGACTCTAGAGAAACTTCTCTTCCTCTTCAACTAGATGGGGTTGAGAGGTTTACTGAGTTATCTGCCTGACTCATGCTATTGCCAGCAGGCTAGGTCTCCACGACGAAAGCAGACAAAAATCTCACTGCTATAGAACAAGGACAAAAACCTACAGATGTTCCTTACTAGCCTTTACAGACCAAAGGCAAATGCACACCCCCTCTGAGGTACACCCCTGGACCTGAATATCCTCAGAGTATATAGGACTTGGCGTAGTTTCTTATTCAGCCAGGACCTGATATCATGTTGCAGGAATGTATAAATTAGTGTGGGTTTAGCTTTCGGACAGAAGGAATCCATTTTCTAGCAGTGGGTTCTTGGAGGGAAATCTCTCCCTAACTTCTGGAGCACATTCTCCTCTTTCTATGAATTATTCGAGTGAGAGACATAGGAATTGTGTTGGCTCAGAAGAGTTAAGAATAAAACAGAGGTCCATAATCCAGAAAAATATTCATGACTTTCACCGAAGAAATCCTGAGATCAATGGCAGAAACCATCTCTGGCTAATTTTCAGAGATGCATATTGCATAAGTTAGAATGCAGTATTGGCTAAGTAGGATACAGCTTTATTCAGGTCCAGAGAAACAAGAAAATTTTGTCAAAAATAGTAATATTTTAGACTTAGTTTAAGTCAGTATCCCAGTCAAATGGCATTGGGTCCACTCGGAATGTTAGCCTACTCAAAATTTCTTCACTGGGTCATATTCGAAGTCTATTCAAGACTTTCTCCCTTATTCTAAACAAGAAACTCTATCATTCTTTTCCAAAAGATAATATACAAATAAAACGTAACATCATGACATGACCTCCAATTAATTTCAGACTAGGCTGGATTCACACTTGTCTGGGAGAAAAATCTATTTCTGTAAAATGCTAAAGTTTATTTTGTTTTTTAACTTTAAGGATGAAGCCTTAGGGGTGTGTATACGTGTAAATATGTATAAAATTCTTCCTCTTTCCATCAATAATGTATTGCTTTTGCCTCATTTTATTAATCTATAAAATGGGATAATAATTGCTGGCATATTTCAGAAGTCCTTGGCCAGCGGCATAAACATGATAATATTATAGATTTCATTTCCCAGGGTAACTTCAGAGTGAATAATCATCAAAGCATTCAGCCTAGTATAAGAAAAATAATATTGTGTGGACTTCACACTGCATGATTTTATTAAATCTAGACTTCATGTCTCCATGGCAAGGGGATCCCCAAAGCCCAGGCAGCCAAAATGATCGTGCTTCCTCTGAAAATAAAGTTAACAATATCTGAAAAACATACCATTTAATCCATTGCAATTGTTTTGCTGAAAAATTTAGTAGTGGTGTGTTTGAAGGGGAAGTCTGTTTTCTTTAAGATGTGCTATCCATCTTCCTCAGGCCCAGAAATTACATCCTAAATAATTAAAGTAACAATGCACCTGCACTGAGACTACAGCTAAACTGTCTTAATAGTGGGAATCTGGATGGTCCAAGGAAGGGGCTGATGGCAGAATTAACCTTCCTTCTCCACAGAAGGCTGCTGAGTTTGGAATCATTTTCTTTATAGCTTTTCCTAATGTTCCTGAAGGAAAAGATCCACAACACCCCTGTCCCCAAATATTCATCCCGACACCGTATGAGATAAGATAAGGTGATGATAAGGCTGCCTGACCTCTGTGTTAACTTTAGCAGTTAAAATTCTGTTCTTGTACCAGGAATTCTAATTTACCGTGCACATCACAGATGCAAACGCGTCAGATATTAAACGAGTGAGGATTACTCAGATGCCCCGCTTTGCAGGCTTCCTTTGAAGACTCCAGGGGATATAAAGGCATTTAGCTGTTTCCTTTGCTTTCCCTCTAGAGGCATCTGGCTAAGTCAGGTGGTGCACATTCCACACACTCCCGTTTATTATATGTTCTCGTTCTGCCTCGGCTGTTTCCCTTCCCACTACTCTATCTTTCCTGGCCTTCCCCAGACATCTTTATCCAGAACCAAACATCATATTTGTTTCTGGGATTTCTATCAGGATAAAGAAGAGAAGGAGCAGGCTCAGGTCAGGGCCACTGCCCGGAAATGGGGAGGTCTGCAACAGCACAAATGCACCATGTGCAGCAGCCCCTAGCCTCCTCTCAAGGTACACCCCGGCTTTGTACATCCAATGGCTGATAAAGGCCTTCTTCTGCTCGAGGAGTGAGCATGATGCAGCCATTCCCCAGCTATAAATTCCACTGACCTCTCTCCAGAAGACAGGCCCCTTCCCTTTCAAGGCTGTCGTAAAGAGGAAAATAGAGCTTGGTTAAACAGTGGCAAACTACTTGCTATTCTCATGACTTCAGATTGTCGGCATAACTCCCAAGGCAGAATCCCAGGGCAAGTCGGAGCAAGTTCTCTTCAGAATGTGGTTCTCTTTTTTGTCAGTCACGGATGTGGATTATCAGCTGACCTGCTGGACTGGTGTAAGGAATATATTTTCTTTGTCGGGTACAGGGGACAATTACACCGACTGAGGCAAGATTCAATGGCTGAGGGTCAAGTGCTGCCAGGATAGACCCATCCTGAAACACATCTTTAGGCTCTCTATTCACTTCTGCAATGTGCATCCTAATGAGTATCCTGGCCCCATTTCCCCATCTGTGGGCTTTCTGCCTGTCTCTGCATCTGTAACCCATGGTGACCAGGGAGGGAAGGGAGATGTCTGCTCTCTGAGACCCCAGCGGCCCACCCTCTTCCTGCACACAGAAGCAGCAGGGGCAGGATGGGGGCAGGGGTGGTTATTGTGAAATATTATTTTTTCTCTTCTTTCCATATCATTTATTCTTTCTATTAATATGCTTCTAGAGGGCAAGAAGAGGCTCATGACACCAGTAGCAAGCCCTCTGTGAAAATTTCGTATTTTCTCTGCTGTAAATATGATTTATTTGGATTATTTTCCCTTTACAATCATCTTTTCACAAACAAAAATAAAAATAAAAATTTTAAAAGTTTAAAAATACCAAAAAAGGGCATATAATGTCAAGGATCCTGATTTCAGTGCCCCTTCCTAGAAACAAATTGCTATTTGTAGCAATTTTTGTTCCTTCCAGAAATAGTCTGTGTATGAACATATTTATACCTAAAAAACTTATGTGTGTGTCTAAATTTACAAGCGTTTCCTTGGGCCAAGCAACTGGAGCAGTAGGGAACAACTAAGGGATATTCCTCCTTACTATGGTTTTTATGTAGACAGCTTCGCGTATGCTGGCTGCATGCATTGCCCTGGGCCTGTCCCCTGTACCCATCTAGAAAGAGTCTTGTTTTTATTGTTTTTTAAAATATAGATACATGTATATCATATATATATTTTAGTAGCAAAAAATAAAAGTGCACATATACACTATACTTCATCTTGTTTTTTCTTATAGCAAAATAAAACTTCAAGTTCTTTTGATATTAATATATATGGAAATACCACATAAAAGTGAACACATCTTAATGATGGTTTTCAAATGGCGAAGACTAGGAAGGAAGGAAAGAATGCAACATAAAATCAGAAGCATCCTCAGCTATTTATAGCTGTTATTTGTCAAAACATCTTTCTCTGGAAATCTCCATCTATCATTTTTCTTGTGTGGACAAGGGCAGTGACAGTGGATTTGTTTTGATTGTTGCTGCAAAATCTAAATTTAAGGTAGCCAAACCCGGCTTCCTCAGTTGTTTTCTGTATTAAGGACATATGAGATCTAAGAGGTCACCCAGCACCCTTCCGAACAAGAGATGAGGCCTCTTCTCCGCACTGACTGAGCGACAAGGGCCACCAGCAAAGCCAGTGGATGAGCTGCTGTTTGCTGCTTCTGCAACCTCAAGTCATCACCTTTGCTCCGAGTGGAGCAGGCAAGCACTTGGCTAAGGAAGGAGGATGAGGTGTGAGTTGTTTTGCTCCCACCCTCTGTCATGAAAGGAGAATTTCTGTCAATGTTTTCCTTTATTCCAAACAAGAGCTACCAGCAGAAAGTGTAGCTTTTTCTGATTTCTCTGCCTCCTGCATCATTATCCCAAGGAGAAGAGAGGAGAGTCCAGCCCATCTTTGTCCTGAAGGTGCACGTGGGACAGGAAAAGGTGAAAAGTGAAGAATACTGAGTTCTCTGTCCATTGCATCCATACCTCCCTGCAACCCCAGCAAAACAGAACTAGGCCAGTGAGCAACTGCGAGAGCTGCTGGGCAGACAGTAGAGTGCGATGGAGGGGCACCATCCTGGGGAGCCAGAGACGGGACTGGAGCCCACCTCCACCCTCGTCTAGCCTGGATACGGTGAACCTCAATGCCACAGAATTCTCACCTGTAAAATTCAGGATAGCATGATAGGGTTGCTGTAATGATTAAATGAGTTGGTATACATAGGACTGCCTAGTGCTTAATCAGTGTCTTATTGAGTAGTCTTAGCCTCTGTGAGCAAGGTATGGCTGAACTGAATACTCTAAATACAGCTGCTACCCTAAGTTATTTCTGAGACTCTTCCAGTTTGAACAGTGTTTTCTTGTGCACATCCAGAACATCGTTGTGCATTCCAGGCTCAACTCGTGGGGCCACCTGGGGCTGGCTCAGGGGAGACCATTGTAGAGGGTAGCAAAGTGGGTCAGCACACTGGCTTCTGATTCAGACAAGGATGGTGTTGACTCCTCCTTCTACCACCAGTTGTGGCATTTTGAGCAAGTCCTTATTCTTTCTCTGCCTCAGTATCCTCATCTGTAAATGAGGACAATTTTTTTCTTTTCTTTTTTTTTTTTTTTTTGCAAAGTGGAGTGTTGAATGAGGTAATATGTATGAAACTGATAGCTTAACACATAGTAAGTGTTCAAGAAAATGGTAGAAAATCATGCAGAATTTCAGAACTTGAAGAACTCATTGAGATTATTTAGTAAAGTGTCCCCTACATTGACCTCACCCCTCATTCGTGAATGGGAAAGTAGATAATAGAAAAGTTAAGTGTTTCAATAAATGTTCTAGAGCCAGTTAGCTGCAGAATCAGGGGTGGAATCTCGGGGTTCTGAAGCCCGAGTCGGGGGTCTTTCACTCTCCACAGCTCTCCTTCTGCAAGGCTGAAAGTGGATGCAGCATCCTTTTTAGGTTATCAATGTTTCAAATTTCTTTGAAACTTTGGACAAGCAATTTTTGAAAGGGTTATCAGAGTCAATACCGGGTGCTGAATTCTTGTTTCCATCCTGAGGTTTTAGCTGACCATTTTTTTAATTAATTCATTTTCTTTTATATGGCAAATTCCTATCTGCCTCTCTCTGTCCTCCTCCTTGCCTAAGAAAGCCGATATGCCTTCCCTCCCCACTGCCCTTATTTTTTGAACTACAGTCTGCAGTGAAAACCCTCTTCTCAAGTGAAATGAAGCAGCTGGCACCTTTAGGGCTCTCCTATTATCATTATTATCATTTAACATTTATAAGTGCTCACAGTATGCTAGACACTATAACATACAGTACTAAGGAACTTGCCATCTAAATTAGACACAGATAGATCCACATAAAAGAGAAAAATAGAGGCAGGGGGTGAGTGGGAGAGGATGAGGCAGGGGAAAAAGTCAGGGTCGCTGCCACAACACTTCAAACCCTTGCTGAGCCAATGGCTCTGGAAGACTTAGGAAGACGTATCCAATTTTTAGCAAAGCGAGATAAAATTGCCCCGAAAGGGATTGTGTGAAACACCAGGGCTTTTTTTTTTTTCCATTTCTGCCAGAGAATTGAGGGAAAGCACCTTCTTGTGAACGGTACTGTCTAAATCTGCTTTCTGCTGCCTTTTTCCATCAGCCCTCCTCAATCCCCCCATGGCCCCCCTCCCCATGCACTTTTGGTTTGAACTCAGAGAGCCAGCAGGGAGGCCAGGGAATAAAAGTGTGGGGTAGCCGGCATGTCTAATTCCATGACAGACATGTGGTGAATCTAACGGCCACCCCTGGAAGCATCTTTGATCTCCAGAGGCCTCTATGCGTTCTCTTTTCCCTCCTCGGGGTCAGAGCCTGTGGTGCTCCCCAAAGAGGCTGCCCCAGAGCCCCACCAAATGTAATTTCCCCTTTCTGTGAGTCCAATGTTGCCCCCAACACTGGGGCAACACTGTTCTTGCAACTCACTCTTGTTCTCCAAATTGTGACTCTTTATCTTCTTGATTATTTTTACTGAAGAGATTTACCCCTTAGAACTTGAGAAAGGAAAGTGACATCATCCGTCGCTACGGGGAAATATTTCAGCATAAAGCCAAATAGATTCATCATATTTGGAGTGGGATCAATAGCTGAACACTCTAATGAATTAAGGCAAAATATAGATATTGTAAATGGTAACACTTCTAATAACCTCCTGTTCGTGAAGGTTGTCCAGGGGCTACCCAGAGAGAGCCTCCCAACAGAGAGCATGAACTGGGAGTTGCCCAGCGTTCCTGTATCCTGAGCACTAATGGGTCTCTTGATTTTCTCTTTTCAGCCAACAGCAAATAAAACCAAGAGCCCTCTGTGATAGGAGCTAAGAGGGATAGGAAAATAACAAAAATGCATTTCCATCCTTCAAGAAACACAAATCAAACTAAGGACCTGTTTCACTTGAAATACTAGACAGTGGGCTATACTCAGGACTAAATGAGGGGCAAGAAGACAAGTCATGCAGGAGACAGAGGCCAGAGGGAAGGGCATCGTGCTGAGGGCATCTGCACCTGGCATGGGCTCAGCATCACGGGAATGGGAAAGGCACTACAATTGAGGCAAGGGGAAATGCTCTTCTCACCTTATTTTCTCTGTCTTTCTGTCTCTTTTTTGGCTGGATGCATTGTCCTCAATTCTGTCCTCTTTTTCATTCTAGGACCTAAATTGGTTTAATTCTGGAGCATTCCTTGGAAAGACTATTATTTTAATTAAATTGAACTCTAAGTTACAAATGCCTGGAAACCAGGCATGGACTGCAGCATTAGTTCAGGCCAGCCAAGAAGGAGGTTCCAAGATGGGATTAGCCCTGCAAGAGCAAATAGGGGAGGGGCTGGAGCAGGCAGGACCACTTGCAGACAGTCATACAGTTCCAGCACCTTTGGAAGGAAGGAAGATTGGGACGAAAGCTGGGACCGAACACAGTTTTAAGAAAGGTTCAGCCAAGTCACTGTGGAGTCCTGCAGCCAAGGTTGCCCACGGGACAGGAGGTTTGTTTTGCTGGAATGGACCTGCCTTAGGATTCCCACCTCACTCAGCTGTTGACAGGAACAGGCAGTGGGAGGTGTGTAGTCACAGTGGTGGATCCAGAGAGTGGCTGGGGTCATCCACCAGTTATGATCCCACCTCAGGAGACAGAGTTAGTCACCACAACTGCCTTACTCTATGTCATTCCAGAGAGACAGTCAAAAAGAATAGAGCAAATAAGCTCTTGGCCCAAAAACCAAACACAGCATTTAGCACTGTTTCATACCAATAACTACCATTCAGGCATGTGCTAGGAACTGAATATAGTTACTGTGTTAAACCTCACAAATATCTTATGAGGTTGCTATTATTAGCCTATTTACAGACAAAAAAAAAAAAAAAATCAGTCTTAGAAAGATTTTGGCCACATAGCTATCATTGGTGGAGCCAGAATTTAAACCTAACTTCTGATTCCAAAGCCACTAGGCATATTAATTCTGAAACCACTTCTTGACTGGAGCCATTTATATTTAACTACTGCTAAGCACTAAAGTAGTGTTATTTTCTTACACTACATCATTAAAGAAGAAACCTCTTATAAAATCATGTCAGACTTTGCATTTACTCAAGAATTGTGCTTAGGAAAAGACATCCCCATTCCTCACCACTACCTTCCGTTTTCTAGGGGACCAAAGTAAAATTTTTGCCTGTGTGTTGAGACCATGGCTTAAAAGTGCAGCAACTCCAATGAAATGCCCTTCTTATTTACATGGAGACAATTCCTGAAATGCACACATGCTCTGTAATAATTGATATTTTCCAACCATGACCTGGCAACAAAGACCCAGCTCACAGCCATTTACTGTGCTAAGAAACAAAAGCAGCAGTGAAAAGCCTGCAAAGCTCTCTGAGGCTGGTGTTAATAAATGCTACCAGGTATGCCTATACATCTATAACTAATTCTAATAAAAGAGTTAAAACTAATTAAAAACTAATTCCAATAAAGGAGTTAAAATCCAAATTGATGCTGTTTCAATTCCACAGAAAAAGATATTAAAACCACGAGCCTCTGAAAACCAAGTTAGCTTAATTACAAAGGAGAAAGTACAACCAAATCTGAGGATTAACATGCAGAAATATGTCATAGCTGATGGAAAATGTGGCTCTAATACTATAAGGTTTTCTCTTGAAAAGCTTAAAAGGACACTGTCAAGTTTGACAGGCCCAAAATGCAACACCCGCACATACCCCCTGCACGCAAATATTACATTTGTTATTTTAGCATGGCCCCTTGATAGATATTTCACTATCAGTCTTTGGAAATGATCTCAAGTGAAAAAGAAATAAATAAAAAACAGAAAGCTTTTCAGTTCTGATTCCCTGCTAGTTTGTGAGAACAGATTTGGCAAGAAGAGTGGCACCGCCAATCACAACAAATCCAGGTAATCTGATTGGTTTTCTTCACAGCCAGCCAAGAACTGGGATTTTAACACTATTGCCACCCTCATTTTAAAGGGCTCCCAGCTCTTTACTGCCAAGAGAGCATTCTCAAAAAACAAAAATGTATACAACAGTCATATCTTCAACCTGTCACTCTACCCATTTCCTTTAAGAAAACCACTTCTTTTTTTTTTTTTCTTTTGCAATTGAAATGTGTAAGCAGACCCATCCCCAAAGGCTACCAAAAACATAAGCCTGTCCTATTCACACGTCAGTACAACAGAGGATACAACACTACAAAAGACTGTCATACATACACTAAATAATATTTCAGGCAGTAATTTTCCTCATGCAGAAAGCAAAAAGAAATAAAAAAGCAACCAAGAGCTTCTATATCATGTAGTTTAAATTAAAAGAACCTAGGCATTAGTCCTCCAAGTTTTCAATTCACTTCCTTAACTATATCCACAGTTAATCTCCACAAAGTATTGCTCTGATAATTCAGCATTCATTCAGTACACCTGTATTGAGTGCCCATCCAGGACCGCCAGTCCAGGGGAGGAGCACCGTGTTAGTATTAATAGGAGTCACTACTTGCTCAAAAGTGTCAGTGTTTATCCATAAGTTACAGAATCAAGTTCAAATTCTTCAGCCCAGTATTCAAGGTTCTGCATAATTTGGCCCCAACCTACTTTTGCAACCTTTCTTCTCACAACTGGCTTCCAAGGCCTGTGTTGTCCAATACAGTAGCCACAATTCACGCACCACTATTCAGCACTTGAAATGTGGCTGCTCCAAATTGATCAACGTCATCTACATACAGGATTTTAAAATTGATTACACGTTGAAATGACGGTGTTTTGGATCTATTGGGTTACATAAAATATAAAGTTAATTTCAAGGATTTCTTTTTAAGTACAGCTACTAGAAAATTTAAAATTGCACACATGGCTTTGATCGTACTTCAACTGGATACATCTGTTAGACTTTGCACTTCCCCCTCACTTGGCTTGTTCTGTTCTTTTCACCTTGACACAGCCACTTTCCAATCTTATGTAAATCCTACCCATCCTTCAAGTCCCTGCTCAAATCTCCTTATTCTAAGGCAGTATTGATATCAGCCTCTTTGAAAAGTGTCTTTTACGCTGCGCATCTCCTACAGCATTTTCACCTCGTGATTTGTTTTACACAATTTGTGTGGGGGTTGCAACCATCTCCAGCTCACCTCTCAGACTGTATGACAGCCCTTAGAGGTCAGCTACCATGTCTAAAACATCTTTGTTGTCTGAACTATTAGCAAAATATCTTGCATGAGGAAGATAATAAATATTTATTAATGATATGATAAATAAATGGATGGATACATTCTTGAAAGAAAAAACCCAAATGTCCATCACTTAATTAATGGATACACAAAATGTGATGTATCTGTAATGGAATATTATCCAGCTAAAAAAATGAAGTTCTAAGCCAAGCATGGTAATCCCAGCTACCTGGTAGGCTGAGGCGGGAGGATTGCTTGAGCCCAGGAGTTTGAGGCTAGCTTGGGCAGCATAGAAAGGGCCCATGTCTCAAAAAAGTAAATAAATGAAGTACTGATACATGCTACAACATGGCTCAACCTTTGAAGTACTATGTTAAATGAAAGAAGCCCGACACAAAGGCCACATATGATGTGATTACATGCACAGGAAATGTCCAGCATAGGCAAATATATGGAGACAGAAAGTAGATTCATGATTGCCAGAGGGTAGGGGAGAGGGAAGTGGAGAGTGACTGCTCATGGGGAAGAGTTTTCTTTTTGGAACGATGAAAATGTTTTAAAAGTAGATAGTTACGATGGTTGTACCACTCTGTGAATATACAATTCAGTTTAAAAAAAAACTGAACTGTATATGTGAAGGGAGAAGATTTTATGGTATGTAAACTGTATCTAAACAAAGCAGTAACTTTTTAAAAATTAATATCAGTAAATACCTATTAAAATAGCTAAAACCCCAAAAACGGACAATACCAATTGCTAGTAAGAATGTGGAGCAATAAGAATCGAATCTTACTGCTTGACCCAGCAGTTTACTCTACTCCTGGATATTTACCTAACTGATTTGAAAACTTATGTTTGTATCAACATCTAAAAATAAGTATTTATTTATTAATTTAATAAATTTATTTATTAATTTAATAGCTTTATTTAATAATCTCTAAAATCTTGCAACAACTAAGATGTCCTTCAATAGGTGAATGGATGAACAAACTGTGGTATATACATGCAATGGAATACTATTTAGTAACAAAAATGGATGAGCTACCATGTCATGAAAGACATGGATGAATCTTAAATGTATATTCCTAAGTGAAAGAAGCCAGTCTAAAAAGCTGTATACTAATACAAAAATCAACTCAAAACGGATTAAAGTTCCAAATGTAAGAGCTGAAACTATAAAATCCATATAAGAAAACATAAGGAAAGAGCTACACGGCACTAGATTTGGCAATGATTTCTTGGATATGACCCAAAAGCACAGTCAACAAAAGAAAAAACATAAATTCAACTACAGTAGAATTAAAAACTTATATGTATCAAAAGACACTATGAACAGAATAAAAAGGCAAACTAC
This sequence comes from Trachypithecus francoisi, assembly GCF_009764315.1. Taxonomy (NCBI): domain Eukaryota; kingdom Metazoa; phylum Chordata; class Mammalia; order Primates; family Cercopithecidae; genus Trachypithecus; species Trachypithecus francoisi. Next base: position 30,487,475 of record NW_022681464.1, read on the forward strand.
AGAATGGGAGAAAATATTTGCAAATCATGTATCTGATAAGTGGCTAATATCCAGAATATATTTTATTTTATTTATTTATATATATGTATGTACGTATTTATTTATTTATTTTTTTTTTTTTTGAGATGAGTCTTGCTCTGTCGCCCAGAGCACATGCCACCACACCTGGCTAACTTTTTTCTTCATAACTTTTCTTTAAATAGAAGACCATTCTTAATGTTAAATTTAAAAATTTTTCAATGGATGGTGGATGCCTTCTAATCCTTCCAAGAAAGGCTGCAAAGGTAGACTTTTCAGTGGCACATGGAACAGCACATGTGCCCTATCCCTTCCCTTGCCTGTCACTGCTCTTTGTCTTGGAAAAGAAAGTTCACTAACTGTGATATTATGATTTGTAATAAGATTATATGTACTCTATATATTATATAGGATTTTATATATATATATATATATATATGGTCGTTTTTTCCAGTTTCCGGAGGGATAAGAGTGTCTTTTGTGTGTGAAAGGAATGACTGGTAGCCTCATAATGGGGCCGCATTCCCAGAAAACCAAGGCATAAATAGAGGGTTGGGACTTTTAGCCACACTCCTCACCTCCACGGAGGAGAGAGGTTGAAGGCTGAATTGCTTACCAGTGGCCAGTGATGTAATCAATCATGCCTATGTAATGAAGTTTGCATAAAAACCCAAAATAACTGAGTTCAGAGAGCTTCCTGATAGTTAAACATGTAGAGGTTCCTGTAGGGTTGCCCACCTGGAGGGGGGCATGGAAGTTCCTCACCCCTTCTCCCATAGCTTCCCTATGCATCTCTTCCACAGGGCTGCTCATCTTTATCTTTTAAAATATCCTTTGTAATATATGGGTAAACCTATGTAAAGTGCTTCCCTGAGTTCTGTGAGCTGCTATAGCAAATTAATCAAACCCAAGGAGGGGATCATGGAAACCCCGATTTATAACCAGTCAGAAGTATAGGTGATAACCTGCTATTTGCGATTAGCATCTGAAGTCAGGGGCAGTCTTGTGGGACCGAACCTTCAACCTGTGGGATCTGACACTATCTGCAAGTAAATAGTGCCAGAACTGAATCGGAGGACACCGAGCTGGCATTCACTGGAGAGTTACTTGATGTGTGGGGAAATAATCCCTAGACATTTGGTGTCGGAAGTGTTGTGTTAAGTAGAGAGTAACTACTAGGAAACATACTTTGTTTTTTTTTTCCCTATATCTCTTATTCTAACAATCAAATTTCTTTTCCCAATTATGAGTTGATCTTTTCCTACTCCTATTCCCACCACCAGGGAGAACTAAAATGGTCATCATCATTTTCTGTTTTCTCAAGCTACACTTTTCCTCCTACTCTCTCCCACACTCTGCTTTTCCTGTTTTCCTTTAAATTATGATCATTAGAATTTCCAAGAAAATGCTTATACATCCTCCAGTTTGGTAAATGAATATGAATAATACTTGAAACACCTGGGAAAAATAACCCCAAATCTACACACAATGCAATTCTATCAGCTTCCAGAATGAAGGCTTTAAAGCATAACCTAGATGTGAAATCTCCAAAAAAGAAAAAGAAAAATCAGTAAGATTTTCTTTATTTCTTCTTTCTTTATTTTTTAAGTTAGAGACAGAGTCTTGCTCTGTTGTCCAGGATAGAGTGCAGTGGTACAATTACAGCTTACTGCAGCCTTGAACTTCTGGTCTCAAGCTTTCTACCTCAGCCTCCCAAGTAGCTGGGACCACAGGCATATGCCACCATACCAGGCTGGACTTTTAAAATTTTTTATAGAGATGGGGTCTTGCTATGTTTCCTGGGCTGGTCTCAAACTCCTGACCTCAAGGGATCTTCCTGCCTTGGCCTCCCAAAGTGCTGGGATTACAAGTGTGAGTCATCACACCTGGCCAGATTTTCTTTCGTAACGTGTCCATTTACCACATTCTTAAGGAAAGACCTGAGTTAAATTTTGCAAAATAAAGCTAAAAACAAAGGCAAACAAAACCATTTAACATCTCAAAAAAAAAAAAAAGTTAGAAATGTACCTCATGGAATATAAAAAATATTACATAAGGAAGGATGTCATTGGCTAAGTACTTCGAAATAAGTAGACCCAGAGACTGTTATTAAAACCAGTTATGCCTCTAATTTTTACCTGCAGCCAGTTAAGCCAGTGTTACCTCTGGGATGTCAAACGGCCAATGTGAAGGAATTTATTGCAAGAGATATAATTCCCAATTCTGGCTGGTAAAACAAACTTTACGGAAAACTCCTGCACTTTTATAATGATGGAATACAACCTGAGGCAGTATCAATTCATAATCTCTTAGGACAAATAGCCTTTAAAAATCCAACCTAGTATCCAATTCACCATTGAAATGAGTGGACTTTTTTGTAGAAGTCACATGACTTACTCATTGTATAGCATGAAACCTCCCAGTATTGTGATCTCAGACCTACCTATCCATTTGCTCTAATTTTACAGAGTCAGCATCATTGAACACATAAGTTCCTGTATGGTTTGTGCTTAAACTGATACAGACTTTAGGTAATAACTACCTATTAGAAATCTGTTATCCCAGCCTACCTGTGTGTACTCTATCTCACTTCAATATTATACAAAAGGGACCTACATGTAATACTCAAATTGTCATTGTCACTAAACAAATTTCTTTAAATAAAGACCCATAAAAATCCAATTAGATTGTGCATGGAGCACCGTTAGGTTGAAATGCTGCAACAGTAAAAGTCAAGATTAACTTAACCTTTTAAAAAGATCGTATTATAGGTAAAGTCACACTGGCATGTGGAAGACTTTGAGCTAATTCTGCACACCCTGAAAAAATTGGAAAATGGCAAATGTAAGTGTATCTTGAAAGCCCCCGGGGTGTCCTGGAATCTGGTTCCCATTTCCCCCATCCCTGGGTTTGATCATTGTAGCTACCAAGGCCCCAGCACACAGCACAGCTCTGTATCCTACAATTTCAGTGGCCTGGACAGCTGCATTAACTCTTCTTTTCTCCCTGATGCTTTTGAAGTAGCCTCTGGAAACTGATAGCTATGTTGACTCCACCCCTTCCAGGGGAGGTTTCTGTCACAGTGTGTTTTATACACAACCAAATCCAGGTCAGGCACAGTGGCTCATACCTGTAATCCCAGCACTTTGGGAGGCTGAGGCTGGTGGATCACCTGAGATTAGGAGTTTGAGACCAATCTGGCCAACATGGTGAAAACCCATCTCTACTAAAAATACAAAAAATAGCCGGGTATGGTTGTGGATACCTGTAGTCCCAGCTACTCGGGAGGCTGAAGCACGAGAATCGCTTGAACCCAGGAGGCGGAGGTTGCAGTGAGCAGAGATTGCGCCCCTGCACTCCAGCCTGGGTGACAGAGTGAGACTTTGTCTCAAAAAAAAAAAAAAAAAAATCCAAAAAGAATCAGGTTTATGGTGGTCTGATCACTTTTGGCTGGGCACATGGCTCTTGGGCACCCGTATTCCCTGCACTTTTGGGAAGCCAAGGTGGGAATATTCCTTGAGCCCAGGAGTTCGGGACCAGCTTGGGCAACATGAAAAGATCTCATTTCTAAAATAAAAAAAAAGTTAATTAGCTGAGCATGGTGGCGCAAGCCTGTGGTCCCAGCTACTTCAGAGGCTGAAGTGGGAGAAGCACTTGAGCCGGGGAGGTCGAGGTTGCAGTGAGCCGTGATCACACCACTGCACTCCACCCTGGGTGACAGAGTGAGACCCTGTCTCAAAAAGAAAAAAAAGTAACCTTAGATTGTGGTGACACTGGGAAGAAACAGGAAAGAAGGAAAATCCATTCACCCATTCGGGCACTTTTCATAGGATCATCAGATGTCTCTTCAGGAGGGAAAGTTTAGGTCAACTAATTCAAATTCCCATCTACTGTCTCCTGTTCTCTTCTCTCTTGGATCAGACAATTCAAGACAAGTTAAGAAGACCCTGTTATTGAATAGTTCTAATTGCTGGCAATATCTGCCTTCTACTGAGCCAATTCTACCTCCCAGTAACATACCAATTGGTCCTATTGGGTCTTGGGAGCTATCAAAAATAGGTCTTCACATTCCGCTGCCACATAGCTTTTTAAATATTTAAAGACAGTCATCATAATGATAATAATAACTATGCACATTTTCTGGCATCTACTGGGTGACAGCACTATGGTAGATATTTTATACATGTAAGTGGATGGGAGAAGTTTCTTCACCTGAAACCCTTCATGGGGGAGAGCACCGAACACATTTGCAAGACAAAATAGCACTTATGGGTGGAGTTGGCCGTGGGATTCTGAGATCCCAAAGGCCACACTTAGGACAGAAACAGGTTTACTAAGGAGGGTAGATTCTGCTACATGAGCAGATCCTTGTTTTGCTGAGTATCATGGTAAGTTTTGTTTTTCAAGTTTCAAGATAGGAATTGGGAGAGGATGAATTGTTCTCGTGGAAGAAAGGAAAGAAACTTGAAGATCCTGGTATCCTGGAGGGATGGAGAGAAGTTAGTGACTCTCGGTGGGAGAAGTATCCCGATACACATCCCAACTTGCTACCCAATTGCCGCAGTGGCAAAGACTTTGCAAAGAACAGCTGTGAGGTGGGGGCTTTAAGCGTTTTGCTCTGGGACGTGCTGTGTCTATCGCCTACCATATGCAATCTACAGTGAAATCTACATAGCTCACCAGTGCTCCTATGTGAGTAATTTTTTTAAAAAGATAACTCAAAGAGGAGCTCCTGAGTTCTGCATACGAAGCGTTCTAGGCCAGAGAAGAGGGTAACTCATACCTTGTTGTATTTAACCTAAAAATCAGTGTTATGTGGAAGGTTATTGCGACTTCATCAATCAGGATACTGGGAGTCAGAGAAATAAGTGACTTCCCAAGATACAAGTGGAACTGAGTGTATCTGATTCTTTTCACCACATGCCAACTCATCACATTTACCACTGTGACTTATGTCTTCCCTCTAGATTCACATTTCTATTTTCCTTGATTTACTCCCATGTTATGCTTTCTAGTTTCCTCCCTATTCTCCTGTTTTCTGTGTACTTTCTAGTAGTAAAACTGTATCGTTTTCCCACTTCCAGATGAATTAATACAGTAATGCATATTATATTAGTGCAACCCAAGTTCTTATTCAACACGTTCAGGGTTTGGGGTTTTTATGCATAAATTAAAACAAACTCTTCCCATCCATATTTATACATAATTGGTATTTTAATTAATTTTTTTTTTTTTTGTATTTTTAGTAGAGACGGGGTTTCACCATGGTCTCGATCTCCTGACCTTGTGATCCGCCCGTCTCGGCCTCCCAAAGTGCTGGGATTACAGGCATGAGCCACCGCGCCCGGCCGAACATAATTGGTATTTTATAACACGATATTTTTCTGTTTACAAAAGCAATGAATATTTATTGTAGACAAAATTTTGAAATTATGGAAAATATAAAACAATAAAAATATCTATAGCTCCACCACTTCTGGGTAATAATTGTTAATGTTTGGAGGCATATTCTTTTAGTCTTTTGTGTGCATATATACACTGAGTTTATAGTTTCTAGTCTGAATCTAAATGCAGACCTAGCATTTATCATGTTTAAGTTTTATTTGATGATTTAGGCTTCTCATTACAATTCATCAAAATAAGTTTGACTTCTGCTTTAATCTATTGTATTAGCTACATGTGGTGGAAACCCGCAGCACTGCCTTGCCAGCACCCTGTTAGAGGAGCTGCTCCTCCCTCTACCTCGTCATTATGTGATCACATTATATGGCAGTTCCCATCGCACTCAACCTCTGCATTTGCCATAACTGAGAGCTATCACCTGCATGAAACATTTTCATTTTGTCTCTTGAACAAACTCCCTGGTCTTTATTTTACTTCACTGATCCCTCCTTCTCAGCCTCCTTGGCTGTGTTTTGCATTTTTCCCAACCCTCAGGATTCAATTTCTGATCCTCTGTTTCCCTCAATTCCTCCTGCCTAAGTGATCTCATCAAGTCCCTTGGCTTGAAATACCATCTATGCACAATGAACCCTACTTTTTTTCTCTGGCCTTTTCAATCCTGAACCCTCCCATAATCCCATACTCCTACTGCCTGCCTGCTTACCACCTGTCTAAGGATATCTCAAACTCATATGTCCAAAAGCAAATGCCTGATACTTTCTCCTGGTTCTGCTCCTTCCAGATTCTTCCCTATTTCAGTAAATGGTAAGTTCATTCTGCCATTCACTCTGGAGATAAACTGCAGTTGGGCACTTCGACTCTTCTCTTTCTCTTACACTTTACATTTAATAGTGGATCCCTGGAAGTATATTAAGACTCTGACTACTTCTAATCATCTTTACCATCAGAGTCCAAGACACCATTGCATTCCACGTGGATAATTGCAATAACCTAATCAGGCTTCCTGCTTTCCTGATGCCACGGTACAGACATTTTCCACACAAGTGCAAGCAAGCCTTCTAAAATATAAGTCTGTCCATGTCCCTGTTCTGCTCCAAGCCCTGCAATGGCTCCCGTGTCACTCAGAGTAACAACCCACGTTCTGTGCCACAGCCTGCCAGGCTCCCCATGGCCTCGGGACCTGGCTCTGGAAGCCTCTCTGACACATTTTGCCCTCACTTCTCCCATTCCGATCACATTCAGCCTTGCTACTTCTGGAATCCAAACATGCTCCCGCCTCAGCGCTTTTGCACTCCCTATTCCCTCTGTCTAGAATATTCTCCCAGGCATCTCCACTTCCTCAGGTCTCTGCCCAAATGTCACCTTACCAGAGGGACCACCTTTAATCGTGTCATAAAATAGTGTCTCCCTCCCTTTCCAAGTCACTCGCTCTGTTTATCTCACTTTTTCCTTGTGTGTTACATTTATTACCGTCTTATTATAACACATTTAATGGCTTCTTTCTTGGCCTTCTTCATCTTTTTCCTCAAAATATATGAATCCTACATATAGACATCAGGGAGTCTGTCTTTTTTATTTTCGCACTCCTGTATTTTCAGTGCCTAGAATGTGCTAGGCACATGCTGAGAGCTCAACTCATGTCTGTTGAATGAATAAACTAATAAATGAATGAATCGATCTCTTGACCAGGCACCAGGTGTAAACAAAATCGAGTCTCCTTTCCAAGGGATTAAGAGAGCCAAGCCTGATCTAAATAAGGTAAAGGACTCAGGAGCTGTTAGTAGCCATGTTATCCACTGCGTGGATTCCAGACACAGGAAGGCACTCTGCAAGGAAGAGGAAGAAACAAGTACACCATATAAAAGTCATGCCAGGCCGGGCATGGTGGCTCACACCTGTAATCCCAGCACTTTGGAAGGCCGAGGAGGGTGGATCACTTGAGGTCAGGAGTTCAAGACCAGCCTGAACAACCTGGCAAAACCCTGTCTCTATGAAAAATACAAAAATTAGCTAGGTGTGGTGGCACGCACCTGTAATCCCAGCTACTCAGGAAGCTGAGGCAGGAGAATCACTTGAACCCAGGAGGCGGAGGCTGCAGTGAGCCAAGATCATGCCATTGCGCTCCAGCCTGGGTGACAGAGCAAGACTCCATCTCAAAAAAAAAAAAAAAAAAAAAACAGTCATGCAAAATTGAGCATATAGTGCTTACTATATTCCAGGTATCAGATGCTTTATATATGTTAACTCATTTGATTCTAATAATAACCCTTTGAGGTAAGTACTATTATTATCTCAATTTTACGGATGAAGAAACTGAAGCACAAAGAAGTTAAATGACTTACCCAACATTGGGAAGAGCTGGATTCAAATCAGCGTCTGTACTGATAGCCATGATGCTTCGTAGCCTTTCCAAAAGTCTGAGTTCTTATTCCTGAAGTTCCGTTATGTGCCTGATACCTTTCTAATTAATCCCTGTTTTAGTTCTTTCACATTGAATTTCTTTTTTGTTGTGGTTTTTTGAGACAGAGTCTTGTTCTGTTGCCTGGCCTGGAGTGCAGTGGTATGGTCTCGGCTCCCTGCAACCTCCACCTCCCAGGTTCAAGCAATTCTCCTGTCTCAGCCTCCCGGGTAGCTGAGATTACAGGCACCTGCCACCATGCCTGGCTAATTTTTTATATTTTTAGTAGAGACAGGGTTTCACCATGTTGGCCAGACTGGTCTTGAACTCCTGACATTGTGATCTGCCTGCCTCAGTCTCCCAAAGCGCTGGGATTAACGGCGTGAGTCACCATGCCTGGCCTCACATCGAATTTCTTTACTTACAACCAAAATGATCCAATGAATATATTATTCTTTTCAGTTTTTTGTTTACAGCAAATCTGGTAAGCATAACTTTATTTGAGACATGATCAACAAAGTTAAGTGGGATTTAAGTTCAGAGCCACAGAAAACTGATTCCCATATTTCATTCTCGTCCATGAGGTTATCATAGAAAATATTCTTCAAATGCCTTGTTGAAACCTAGGTGCATTACCCTTATAATGTTTCACAGTACATTAATTTAATAATCCTAACAACAAAGAAAATAAAGTTCATTTGGCCTGACTTGCTCCTTGGAGCAACCCGTCTTAGAAATATCCTGGACTTCCCACTCAGTAACGTCCTGTGTTGCCTACTTGCTTCCTCTTTCTGAAAGTTTGAACATTTGCCTGCCTTCAGTTTTCTGTCACCTCTTTCTCTCATTGTCTGAGATTTTGCAGAGACGTCTGTAAGATCACATATTCCATTTATTTTAGCAATTTGGAACATAAATCTTAGTGCATTAAAGGTGATGAGACAGATCATCTCTGATAACTCCTGACCCACCTGACTGGTAGTTGGCTTTTTTTTTTTTAAGAGCATTTTTTTTTTTTTTTTTTGAGATGGAGTCTAGCTCTGTCGCCCAGGCTGGAGTGCAGTGGCCGGATCTCAGCTCACTGCAAGCTCTGCCTCCCGGGTTTACGCCATTCTCCTGCCTCAGCCTCCCGAGTAGCGAGGACTACAGGCGCCCGCCACCTCACCCGGCTAGTTTTTTGTATTTTTTTAGTAGAGACGGGGTTTCACCGTGTTAGCCAGGATAGTCTCGATCTCCTGACCTCGTGATCCCCCCATCTCGGCCTCCCAAAGTGCTGGGATTACAGGCTTGAGCCACCGCGCCCGGCCTTTAAGAGCATTTTCCTTGGTGAGTAATACAAAGCAGAAAGCACGTTCAGTAGCTGTCTCCTATCACTGTTAACTTCATGCCACCTTCTCCATGTAAGGGAGTCAGCATTTTTCCTGCTTTTCTTGAATTTTTTAAAAAACATTGATTTTGTCTTTAATTTGTTTTGTGAGCCTCAACTTAGTCTGGGTTTTAGAATTCCTCATAAAATGCCAGCAATGTGAGCCACTTTGCTTTAAAAATCAATCTTTTGTTTTCTTCACATTTTATACTTAACATTTTATGAAAACTTGAGCTCCTTAGAGAGGTCACTATACAGTCGCATCAAAGTTTGCCAGATAAAATACAAGACACCTAGTTAAATTTGGATTTCAGATAAATAGCACATACATTTTTAGTATAAGTATGTCCTGTGTAATATTTGAGACATACTTATACTAAAAAAAGTTGTTTTGCTGAAATTCAAATTTAACTGAGCAGCTCCTCTAAAATGTATTCACTAAGTCCAGCAACCCTACATGTTGATTTTGTTTGGTTCACTTTGGTTTTGAATAGTTTCAACTTTCCTTATTCACTTGGATTGCAATAATATAATTGGAATTTTAGCTTTTAAAAAGTCTCCATTCCTCTTGAGTCAGGTTCATATTTTGCTTTATAGGGTTTGAGGTACATGAGTGTATTAGTCAGCTTAAGCTGTCATAAACAAATGCCACAGACTGGGTGACTTAAACAACAGACATTTATTTTTCTCAGTTTTGGAGCCTGGAGTCTAAGATCAAGGTGCTGGCATTTAGGCAATTAGGTTCGTGGTGAGGGCTCTTTTCCTGGCTTGGATAAGGCTGCCTTCCTGCTGTGTTCTTCCATGGCCTTTTGTCTGTGCTCAGGTGGAGAGAGAGAGAGAGAGACAGAGAGAGAGGGAGGAGAGAGAGAGAGAGAGACAGAGAGAGACAGAGAGAGAGAGAGAGAGACAGAGAGGAGAGAGAGACAGAGAGACAGAGAGAGAGAGACAGAGAGAGGAGAGAGAGAGAGAGAGAGACAGAGAGAGAGAGACAGAGAGAGAGAGAGAGACAGAGAGAGAGACAGAGAGAGACAGAGAGAGAGAGAGAGAGAGAGAGAGAGAAGAGAGAGAGACAGAGAGAGAGAGACAGAGAGAGAGAGACAGAGAGAGAGAGACAGAGAGAGAGAGAGAGAGAGAGAGACAGAGAGAGAGAGAGACAGAGAGAGAGAGGACAGAGAGAGAGAGAGACAGAGAGAGAGAGAGAGACAGAGAGAGAGAGACAGAGAGAGAGAGAGACAGAGAGAGAGAGAGACAGAGAGAGAGACAGAGAGAGACAGAGAGAGAGAGAGAGAGACAGAGAGAGAGAGACAGAGAGAGAGACAGAGAGAGACACAGAAGTAAAGAAGGAAAGAAAGGAAGGAAGGAAGGAAGGAAGGAAGGAAGGAAGGAAAGAGGGAAAGAAAGAGAGAGAAAGAAAGAAAAGACAGAAGGAGGAAGGAAGAGAGAGAGGGAGAGATTTCTTTTCTTATAAGGCAACAGTCCTACTTTATTAGGACTCCACCCATATAACCTTATTTAACCTTAATTACCTCCTAAATGCTCTGTCTCTAAATACAGTCACATTGGAGCTTAGGACTTCACCGTGCATTCTGGGGGACATAATTCAATCCATAGCATGATCTACTTTTTCTCTAGATTGTTTTGATTTTGCTTTTATAAATTCTGAGGCACATGTCTTTCCTCACACAGATTTCCCTTCCCCCCTCATTCTTGTTAACTCAAAGTTAGCAGGGTCACTTTCTCTGGGATCTCTGAAAGAAACTAGCAACAAATCAAAACCAATCAAAAAACAGAAACAAACCCACCAGGCAGTAGGCGAAGCACTTTATACATCCTGTTTCACTTTATCCTTCCAAGGGATATGGGTTTCTACCACTGGCATAGACACAGGAAGTTCATTTAGGAAGGGATCCCAGGAAGCACAAGTGAAGGACTGAGAAATCAAACAAAGAAAGGTGAGAAGCCAGGAAATGATGTAGGATGAGTAGCATCCCACTGTGAACAACTGGGACTCAGTCTCACTGAGGACCCAGGCCTCAGAATTGTCCCACCAGAAAGCAGGGAGCCTGGAACATTAGTCCACTGCCTCTCACTCCCCATGGCTTCTCAGGGCATTCAGTGAAAAGACCAGCTGGCCTTGAGAAAGCCCCCAGGGACAGCCAACTCCTAAAGAACCTTTGGCCACTGCACCCACTGCCCTTCTTGACAATGTCTGCCCCGGGTGCTTTTCCTGTGCTTGAGGTGGGAGGCATGGCAGAGGCCGTCTCCCTGTGCAAAAGTTAAACCTAGGACTGGGACAATGGGATATGGAGGTTGAGGGGCATCCGCAGCCTCTGCTACAAGGAGGCTTATTAATATTCTCATTTTGCCAAAAAAGAAAACATTGATTTGTATGCCAGTATCTATACCAGGCCCTGGGTTGCAGGAGTGAATAAAAAAATACAGCCTTTCCTGGTGGAACTTACTCTCTAACAGTTTAGAAGGGTGAATAATTTATCTCAGGTCACACAAGCAGTGAGTGATAGAGCTGAAATTCAAACCCAGGTCAGGCTTCACCACCCAAACTGCCTCCTATTCACTTTATCCATTACTAGATTTAAAACTTGTAAGGATGCTATAGATCACTAAATCAGCTGCCTGACTTTGTAACTTAGGAAACTGAGATCGAGAGAATTTATCTGCCTGTCACAAGATAGCTAGACACATCAAAGACAGAAGTTGAACTAGAACTCAGATTTCCTGGTCTTTATTCTAAATATCACTGTCAATTATAATCCTTTAGGCTGTCTCCTAGAAATCTTATAATTTCCATTTTTACAGTTTTATTTGGGTAAAAGTGATATACACTAAAGTATGTATATATTTTAAATGTACCGTTTAATATATTTATGCACCCATGAGAACATCGCCTCACAAGATAATGAACATATTCACATCCCCAAAGTTTCCTCTTGTGACCCCTTCCTTCCCACACTTCCCTCCCTCTGTCCCATTCCCAACAACCATAGATCTGCTTTCTGCCACTAGAAATTCACTTTCATTTTCTAGAATTTTAAATAGATGAAACATATAGTGTACTCTAATGCCTGGCTTTTTTCAGTCAGTGTAATTATCAGGACTTTCATTCTTGTGTGTATCGATAAGTCATTTTTATTGCTGAGTAATGGAATATACTCATATATATTGCAAAACCACAGTTTTTGAAAATCCATTCACCAGTTGATGGACATTAAGGTATTTCCAGTTCATTGCCATTACAAATAAAGCTCCTATGAACATGTAAATACATATGAATGTAATACCCAGCAGTGGAATGGCTGGATTATATGATAGATATATGTTTAACTTTTTAAAAGACTTCCAAAGTGTTTTACAAAGTGGTTGTGCCATTGTCTGTTCCTGCTAGCCATGTATGAGAGTTCTAGTTTTTTCTATATCCTCATCAATACCAGGTATGGTCAGTCTTTTAATATTTATTTCTTTTTTAAAATAAATTTTATTGTGTATCCTAAGGTATACAACATGATGTTGTAAGATCCATACATGTAGTAAAAAAAATTACTGTCATGGAGCAAATTAACATATCCATAGTCTCATAGTTACCCATGTCCCCTACGTGTGGCAAGAGGAGCTATAATCTACTCATTTAGCACAAATCATGAGTACAATACACTATTATTAACTATAGCCCCCGTGTTCTACATTAGATTTTTCTACTCGTTCATTCTGCATATTTGCTACTCTGTACCCTTTTATCTACATCTTCCCATTTCCTTCCTTCTACCCTGACCCTGGTTACCATGAAACCACTGTTTTATTCTCCATATCTTTGTATTTGACCCCCACCTTTTTAAAGATTTAAGTGAGATCACGTACTATATGTTTTGCCATTTTAATATGTGTGTAATTGTATCCCATGTTGACTTTAATTTTCAGTTCCTAATGACTAATGACACTGAGAATCTTTTCATTTTGTATTGCCATTGTGTATCATCTTTGCTATAGGTTCTGTGTCTTAAGTCTGTTCTGGCTTCTATAACAGAATACCATACGCTGGGTGGCTTAAAAACAACTGCATTTTATTTCTTACAGTTCTGAAGTCTGGAAGTCTGACATTAGCATGCCAGCATGGTCAGCTTATGGTGTGGACTCTCTTCTGGCATGCAGATAGCTGAGTTATTACTGTATCTTCATGGTGGGAAGAGTGTGAGAGAGCTTTTTGGGGGTTCCTTTTAAAAGGGCACTAATCACATTCCTAAAGGCTCCTCCCTCATGACCTAATTACTGCCCAAAAGTCCTACCTCCTCATCCATATTGAGGGTTAGTATCTCATATGTGAAACTTTTGGGTGATACAAACATTCAGCCGATGACAATCTGTTCAAATGTTTTGTCCATTTTAAAAACTGAGAACCAATAAACTCGTAACTGGCAAAATCATCTTGCTTTTTTTTCATCTCATCTCATCTTTGTTCTCTTACTCTTTTACTGGTTTTGTTGGTAATAATCTGATTTTTTTGTTATTCCATTTTATCTCCTCTGCTGGCTTATTAGCTACCACTCTTGGTTTTATTATTTCAGCTTTTGTTCTAGGGGTTATTGCATATATCATCTTCCTTCAAGTGATATTCTACCATTTCACAAATAAAACCTTTACAAGAGTATATTTCTATTTCTTTCCTCCTGACATTTATGCTATTGATGTTACACATTTTATATATGTTATAAAACCCAGCAATTATCTTTTAAAGAGATTTAAATAAGAAAAGAAATCTTACATAGTTACCATGTGGTTACTAAGCCCCACGTTCTTTATTCCATTATGTAGATCCATATTTCCATACAGGAACATTTTCTATCTGCCTAAAAGACTTCCTTTAATATTTCTGATCATGTGGGTGTGCTGGTCATGAATGCTTGCTGTGTTTGTATTTCTGAAGATGCCCTTATTTTGCTTTGGCTTTTGGAAGATACTTTTGCTGGGTATAAATTGTAAGTTGATAGTTATTTTTATTTCCATATTTTTAAAATGTTGCTTCACTTTCTTCTTATATTCATTTGAATGTGAAATCTGTTATCCTCTATATTTGTTCCGCTGTATGATTTTCTCTTTACTGGCAGTTTTGAGCTATTAGATTGTGATGTACTTTGGCATATTTTACTTGGTGTTTATTATGCTGAAGGTTCATTGAGCTTCTTAGATTTGTGGGTTTGTAGGTTTCATCAGATTTGGAAAACTTTCTGCATTATTTTTTTCAAAATTTTCTGTGGTCCTCACTCTCTCCTCGGCTCTGAAGACTCCAATTACACACATGTTAGGCCCCTTTTTGTTTTTTCACAACTCCCAGATGCTCTGTTCATTCTAAAAAATGTTCCTTCTCTCTCTGCTTTTATAATTATATCATCCAATAAACTAATCTTTTCTTCTTTGATGTCTGCCACAAATGCCACCCACTGTAGTTTTTATTCTCACATTTTATAATATTCATTTTTTGAACTTTACATCAGACTTTAAAAAATAACTTCCATGTCTCTTGTTAGCTTTTTGATTATATAGAATAAAAATTTAATAACTATTGTAATGCTCCTGTCTGTGAATTCTAATATCTGTGTCAGTTCTGAGTCAGCTTTGATTGATTAATTGATTTCCTCATTATGGATTGTAAGTGGATTCCAGACATTGTAAATTTTACCTTATTGGGTGCTAGATATTTTTACATTTCTAAAATCTTCTTGAGCTTTGCCCTAGAATGCAGCTAAGTGGCTTGCAAATAGTTTGCTTCTGTTAGTCTTTCCTCTTAAGATTTTGTCAGGTTGGACTCCCACAGCAGTCAATTCAGGTCTAATTATTCCTCCTCACTACTGAGGCAAGACCCACCCATGTGTCCTTAACCCAGTGTCCTGTGACTCTTCCAGTTTTCCAGTCTGGCTTGTGGAGACAAACTCTGTTCCCAGCACTGGACACTGTTTCCTTTATTCTAGTGGTTTTCCATTTTGCCTCCTAACGTCTGGAAGTGAAAGACAATGTCTCCTATTGGCAATGCCTGGAAACATTTTTGGTTGTCATAAGTGGGGCATAGGGGGAGATGAGTGGCACTGCCATCTGATAAGTAGAGGCCAGGGATGCTGCTGAGCTTTCTACTCTGTACAGGGCAGCCCTACAACAAGGAATTGTACAGCCAAAAATGCCAACAGTGCCACAATGGGAAAACTGTGCTCTGATTCTTTCAGCTGATTCTTTTCCTAGTCTCCCAGAATGCCTTCACGTGCTTGTGCCGATCAGCACGCAGCTAAATACTCAAAGGGGACTCTCTGTGGATCTCTGGAGTTCTTCTCTAGGCAGCTGTCCTCCGGCACTCTGTCATGTAAACTCTAGCTCCCACATTTTCCCTGGACTGTCATGTCTGTCTCCTCCAGTCAGGGAGTCTTCTGCATCTGTCTGTGTTTCCCTCTCTGCACCATGGCTGGAGATTCTCTCCCACCCCAGCACCACGTCTGGAGATTCTTTCCCCTCCCAGCACCATGGCTGGAGATTCTTCCCGCTCCCTGCACCACGGCTGGAGAGTCTCCCCACTCCCTGCACCACGGCTGGAGAGTCTCCCCCCTCCCTCCGCCACGGCTGGAGAGTCTCTCCACTCTCTGCACCATGGCTGGAGATTCTCTTCCCTCCCTGCACCACGGCTGGAGATTCTCTTAGAGCAGAAAGCTAGGAAGATATTAGGCTCCTCTCATTTGTTTCTTCTCTCTCAGGGTCACTGTCCTTTGATGCCTATTTTACAAACTGTCGTCCATATGTCTTGTTCATTTTTGGTTGTTTCTGGTGGGAAAGCAACTCTGGTCCCTGTTACTCCATCTGGGCCATAAGCTCAAGTTCTAAAATTTCTTTCTAAATGTGTTTGATCTTGCCTTCCCTTCCCTGTTGGCTTGCCATTATGCTGCAGAGGATTGTTAACTATGCAAGTAGATGGTATTTCCAAGTATGCGTGCCCAAGAGCACCTGTGTGTGCACAATGATCAGACACACAGCACCCGCTTTAATGAGCTACACCTTGCTCACCTTCCCCCTGCACTGTTCTTTCTGGGATTATTTTGTGGCTCTTGAATTTTTAAAGTAGTTTACCCAATAAGTACTTTAAAATTTCAAAAACTAAAATGCCCTTGGCCTAAGAATTCATATGCCAGTTGTAAGTTTTATTTGATGGTAAATGGTTGAAATAGATGCCCTGGAGAGAACTGGTCCTTTTGGCAGCACTGGCCTTAGGCAAAATTGTTAAGTAGGTGAAGTCTATCTTTAGGGAGCTCCTAGATTCTGCCGCTCCCCTCCTCCTATTCCAGAGCCCTTGAGTTCTCTCTCTTAATGCCAGAGCGAGTGCTGCTTTCAATCTTTTTTTGGTTAACATTTAGTTGTCAGTGACTGATAAATTTGTATTCTTCTTCAAATATTTGCATTTTCATAGAAAGCAAAGGATTAAGGCAGATAGACGGAAAATGGTTTTAACAATATTTGGTTGGAAGTGGCTGCTTGTAGTACTATATTGAGAAAGGTGACTCAGCAGAAAAGAACAGGCTTGATTAGTGATGTCTGCACATACAAACACAGAAGGTGATACATTTGCCATCTCTGCTCTAATCTAGAAGTGTTTATTCTATTGGACAATTTCCAAGCACTAGAAATCAAGTGGAAGAAAGACTTTGGGGGGCAATGGAAACTCATTAATGACCTTGAAATCAGCCCACATAGGGCTGTTGACTGGTATCACGTAAAAAGTTGAGACTGCTTTTCCAAGTGTAACAAGAATTTAGTGAAATATCATAAATGGAACGTAATGCCATAGAGGTCTTTTATTTCAACCCCTTAGTGTGTCTGTGACCTTACAGAGTATTCTTTTTTGTTCCCACTTTACCTTTTAGCCATCTTTTTTCGGGCTTGTATAGTAACCCATGCATGATACACACCTCTAGAACCACTGAAGTATTTCTTTCATACACTACTGCCTTAATGAACTGAAAGATGCTGCAAAGCCCCAAACGTTTCACTTGTTTATATCCAAGCTATTTGTTACCTGAGTAAAACAATAAGCACCTTCCTAATTAGCATGCAATTCATTTATTTCTGTTTATGTTTCCATAATATGAAAAAAAATGAGGTACCTATCTCCTATGGTATAGAATCACAGTAAGGAATGAATATTCTAGGCTGATCTTTCTAGAAGTCTCTCAAATAAGGTCAGGCTTGGAAACAAAATGAGCAGAGTGCTTACTACATCCCGGGAGCTGTGCTAGCATTTTCACCTAGGTTGTCTCATTAATCTCTAAGACTGCTTGAGAGAATACTAGTAGCCTCCTTTCACTATGGGTGGTCTGAATGTTTCCAGATCCCACTGGCCATGAGGTGTGAATGAGATTATGGTGATATTAATACCTGTAGGTTGTATTAATACATAGGCTGCAATCTTCATTATGGAGGTCCTCAGTTCTCTCCTGACACTAGCCCCTGGAGATATTTGGAGGCATCTCCCCATGGTCATATACTTATGACCTGTTCATATTCTTCAGCTTCATATTCTGTTCATATTCTTTGGCTTCCTGAGAGGTAGCCTCTGCCAGCTGACCACCCAAAGAAGGCCCCTTGCCACTGCCTTGCTGCCAGGGTTCTTCTTGGGAACATGGTTTCTCTGTATCAAGTGCCTTTCTTGATGCTGGAAGGTTTCACGCCCCACATCCATTGATGATCTATTGCAGACATGCAAAGGATGTGTTTCAACTTTCAATTGGCATGTAGTGCTTCAAGCTCTGAACCACAATGCTTGTTCACCAAGTGTTTAAAAAAAGAAAAAAAAAAGAAGCCCCTTTGAAAACGACTCCTTTAGCTTCCACCTGTAGCCCTTACCACCGCCTTGGATTGACTGAGGAAGGTGATTCACTCTATTTCTTATTCTTCCAATATAAGATTCTCAAGCAAAACACTTGTTCCTTACAGGTCTCCTTTCCCCCATGCAAATTAACTCATGCAGTCAAAGATCTGGGGAGGGGAGGAAGTCCCACAACTTAGAGTCATTGTCTTGTGCTCCTGAATCCCAGTGTAGGTTTGCTACAGCCCTAGATGGCCCTAGTCGAGGAAACTAATGAGGATAGACTGCTGGCCTGAGACCATAACATTAGTAAGCCATGTCCTGAAGGTGCCCCTCAAGTTGCCTCCCTACAACAGCCTGGGCCACCCACACAACATCACTGCACAGGGCTGTCTTTAATCTCCAGGCACAGAATGGCTGCTGAGGTTCCTTCCCTGTGTTTTCCAAATATATTCACACAACCCCCAATTTGCAAGGCTGAGGTCCCTGCAGCTCTCTCCGTAACTCCTGTCACTGCATTCAATTCTAAGTGCCCAATATTAAGCTTCATGGCATTTTATTGAATTTGTACCATAACAAGGTCTGATCTGCCATGAGTTAAGGATGAAAAGTAGCTGCCATAAGGGCTGCAGCTGTTGCTGTTTTAGAAGTTGCCACCTTTTTTTTTTTTTTTTTTTTTTTGAGACGGAGTCCTGCTCTGTTGCCCAGGCTGCAGTGCAGTGGTGCGATCTCGGCTCACTGCAAGCTCCGACTCCTGGGTTCAAGTGATTCTCCTGCCTCAACCTCCCGAGTAGCTGAGATTACAGGCAGCTGCCACCACACTCGGTTGATTTTTTTGTGTGTTTTTAGTAGAGATGAGGTTTCACCATGTTGGCCAGGTTGGTCTCGAACTCTGAGCTCAGGTGATCTGTCCGCCTTGGCTTCCCAAAGTGCTGGGATTATAGGCATGAGCCACCTGCCTGGTCCACCTTTCCATTCTTTTTCTGTTTCCTGATGTGGATATGGCAACCGGGGGATGGTTGTTTCTCAGTGAGGTACTGCATGGTTACTGGGTTCCTCAAAGATTTATAAACTGCAAACAAGGTGTGCGATCATGAGCCTCCTCTCTGCAAAACAAATGCCAGCGTGCAGATGAGTCCCAAGTACATAGAGCTCCTTTCTTTTTGTGACATAGATTCCTTCTCACACAGGACTGTAACACGTCTGTGTGCACGAGCACATGCACACTGGATATTAGCAGCCAGCGAGTTTCATTTCTGCATTTAACAAAGAGAGAGCAAGAAGGAATGAAAAAAAAAGAGAGAATGTTTTCTATCCCCCCAAAATTTTTCTAATTCAATAGAGTTGGAAAAAATCTACACACGTACATTACACGATTTTTTAAAGCTGCACAGTGTGTCTGTCAGGAGTTTGATAAATTTGAAGATATCTTGACGGAACGATATGAATATACTCTTCAAGGTAATAATTAATTCCCTGGGGAGAGCACTCATTAAAAAAAAATCATGTTACTAGAGAGGAAAAAAATACTAAAAAGCTAAGAAATCACCATATAAGCTAGCTGACAGTTAAGTCTTTCAGAAGATTATAGAGGAAAATGAGGGCTTCAAGTGGAGGTCTCTGATTAAGAATTTGATCTTCTAGATAAGAGTTGGATAGCAATGGTTTACTCATGTGAGGTCCCAGTGAAACATGTCCCAGGGGTTCATCCTAAAGTGCCTCTGGTGCAAAGATGTCTATTCATGTCACATGTAAAGAAACAGTGTAGCAGAAGCACTAACACAAATGGCTCTTGAGATTGCAGAATGTAATCTGAATCTGGAAGTACAAGTAAATCTTCTTTTCCGTCCTCTTCCCATCTCCTTACATGTGGCTTGACAAAATATGAAACTCTGAGACTCCTGCTGATACTATATAAAGATGTATTACATGTGGGGTTATCAGGGGGCAGTTCGTAGGGGACTGAGGGACACCCTTCCTCTTCTTTGCCTAGATTTTATTCCTGTGTTTGGCAATCCAGAGTGGGAGAGAGTTGTTTCCTGTGTGGTTTTAGTTTACATGGAGATAAGTAAATCTTATCTTGATTCTTAGAAAGTGAATGGCCCTATAATTGTGAAGTTGGTGACTCCTATCTTTGGCTCTACCAAACCATTTTTGGAAGAAGGTCAGCCTTTTCTCTTTTAAATTCTTCCTACTTTATTTTTAAAGTATTTTAGAGATAGGGTCTCACTCTGTTGTTCAAGCTGAGTGCAGTGGCATGATCACAGTTCACTGCAGCTGCAAACTCCTGGGATCAAGGGACTCTCCCACTTCAGCCACCTGAGTAGCTAGGACCACAGGTGCATGCCACCATGGCTGGCTAATTTTCTTACTTTTTGTAAAGTCTTGTCACATTGCCCAGGCTGGTCTCAAACTACTGGGCTCAAGCAATCCTCCTGCCTTGGCTTCCCAAAGTGCTGGGATTACAGGCATGTTCCACTGCACCTGACCCTCATTCTTCCTATTTTAAAAGTTAGGAACTTTCCCAGTGTCACTAATATGACTGTCTCTGGTGTCCTAATCCTTTTAGTTGAAGTAATAACTCTGTTAAAACCTCAGGATTCATAACAAGAGCACAGGTAGAGATGATGATTGTGTAAAGGACCGAGGGCTTCCTCCTTAAAAGGCTAGAAGTGTGAAAAGCGAAATATATAGATAAATCTGAACCCCAGAGCTAGGACAGGTTCTCAATAACTATAGTTGATCTCAATGAGGATTGTTTAAAATGTAATATTTGTCTTCGTTTTGATGTCTTGCTTTCTGCTTTTATGTGGCAGTGACTAATTGGGTCCATTGCCCCTTTGTTTTTCTCATAAGCACTTCAAAATCCTGAGTTGGGTGAGTGGCAAATGGTTGAGCATATATGCTGACTAATTTAGGAAAGTGGAAAGGAGGGAAGAGAAGAGAACTTGGATCTCAAACCCATTCCCTGCAGTCTTCCCCACAGATGCAGTCATTGCTATTACCAGTCTGGGCCACAGCAGTGGTTTCCACCAAGCCGCCTGCCCAGCAGTCTGCCCTTCCCTTTCCAATTCTTTCTCCAAGGGCTATATCCCTGCTACATCAAATCATTGAACATGTCATATCAAATAAGATGACTTTGATTCCAAATAGCAATGACCCTGATGTAATGCTTTAAACAATAAAAGCATTTATTATTCCTCATGACAAGAAGTCCAGAAAGGGGCTCCATGGTTGGTATAATCAATAGCTCAAAAAAAGTCAACAGCGATGCAGGTTCTTCTCTCTGATAAAGCTCTTCCCTCTGACAGTCTCAGCTTTGACGTCACCTTAAGACTGATTTCCCTTATTGTCACAAGATGGCTGCAGCAGTCACAAGATGCCAGAAAAGGCCCATCGTCTTCTGGTGCTTTCTTAAAAGTGAGCCAAGCTCTCCTGAGGCCCCTGGCAGACCTGCTTCCCATTTCCTTGGTGAAACCTGGATCACAACCCACCCCCAAACTGGCAAAGCCAAAGAGATTACCTTAGACTCTCAGACTACCCACAATATGTCCTTTAACTGCGAATAGGGTTGCCATCCCTGAGAGATGGTGGCTGAACACCAGCTGGTTCCTGTTGACAAGGATTGTGTGGGAAATGGATGGAGGAAAGGCAACCATGTCTGCTATACATGTGCACTATAAAAGAAATTGAACCAAACAAAACCAAAAATAAGTTTCTCTCATCTATCACCTCTGGTTCTTCTCCCCAAAAGTAGCCAATAAAAATCTTAATTTATAATCGTTATACATATGTAGCTGCCATTCATTATGTATGTAAATGAAATCATACTACACAGACTTAAATATCTCTAAGATCTTCCATATCAGTCCAAACAGATCTGTAGCGTTAGTATTTAATCATTATGATTGCATCAGGATTTGTTTAGCTGGTTCCCTGCTGATGAACATTTAGATTATTTCCACTTTTTGTTGTTGAAATGATTAATATTAAAGATGACGGGAGCTGGGTGTGGTGGCTCACACCTGTAATCCCAGCACTTTGGGAGACTGAGGTCGAAGGAATGCTTGGGCCAGGAGTCTGAGGCCAGCCTGGGCAACATAGCAAGACCCCATGTCTTAAAAATAAAAGATGATGTTTCATTGAATTTCATTGTCTTTCTAAATCGTGGTATTTTGAGAGTATATTCATGGTATATATTTCTTATGGTGAAACTGTTCGGTAATTTAAAATTTTCTAAATTGTTCTTCAAAAAGAAGCCATCAATTTACATTTGCTTCCACAACATGTGAGAGTGTTTAATTGCCACATTCTCACCAATCCCGGTCATTATTATATTGTTTACTTTTTCTCAATATGTTAGATGAAAATAGTATCTCAGTGCAGTTGCTCATTTCAAATTTCAAATCTGCCCATGTCTCTCCCCTGTTTAGAATGTCTTGAGAGTTTTCCTCCACTCCTGGAATACAGGTTTGCTGTGTGTGTTTGTTTGTTTGTTTTTGAGACCGAGTCTCACTCTGTAGCCCAGGTTGGACTGCAGTGGCATGATCTTGGCTCACTGCAGCCTCTGCCTCCCAAGTTCAAGAGATTCTCCTGCCTCAGCCTCCCGAGTGGCTGGGACTGCAGGTGCCCGCCACCACGCCCAGCTAATTTTTTGTATTTTAGTAGAGATGAGGTTTCACCATGTTTCCCAGGTTGGTCTCAAACTCCTGACCTCAGGCAATCCACCCACCTCGGCCTCCCAAAGTGCTGGGATTATAGGTGTGAGCCACTGTGCCTGGCCCAGATTTGCTGTTCTAACACAGCTGTGTGTGGCTACATGGCGTGGCCCTGCTTATCCCCTGCAGCATTCCATGTTACTGTCGCCAGCTCTCTGCCTGCTGGCCCCATTGGCCTCCTCTGTATATGATGGATGCCATGGTTTTTTTTACCCTTAGGGCCTTTGCTCATAGCGTTCTTTATGCCTGAAACACTAACTCTCTCATCCTATTCTCTTAGCTTATCCCACGTTGACTCATTTTTCATGTTTCACCTTAAATGCCATGTTTTCAGGGAGAACTACTCTAGACACCTAGCAATATGGTTTGGATTTGTGTCCCCACCCAAATGTCATGTCTAATTGTAATCCCCAGTGTCAGAGGGGCCTGGTGGGAGGTAATTGGATCATGGGGGTGGATTTCCCCCTTGCTGTTCTCATGATAGTGAGTTCTCACCAGATCTGATGGTTTAAAAGCAGGTAGCACCTCCCCCTTCACTCTCTTCCTCCTGCTCCTGCCATGTACATAAAGTCCTACTTCCCCTTAGCTTTCCACTATAATTGAAAGTTTCCTGAGACCATGCCTCCTGTACAGTCTGCAGAACCATGAGCCAATCTAACCTATTTTCTTTATAAATTACCCAGTCTCAGGCAGTTCTTTATAGCAATGTGACAGACTAATACAACTAGTCTGGTTAGTATCTCCCTGTTATAGGCTCCCATTGTAAATAATGATATATATTCACTGCACTGATCATAAATGTAACGCTTGTGCAATAATGTTTTAAAATGTCCACCACACCCGCCTGAGGCCACGTCTGTCCTGTGGGCGATCATATTGCCTGTGCTTAGCGTAGTGCCAAGCACACACACATTCCTCAACTGTGGACCATCAAGTGAGAGCCATGGGTAGAGATGGGGTGGGGATACAGGATTGAAAGAAGCTGAAAAGAGTTGAAAACAACCTCTAGAATTTAGCTACTAGTGCTGTAGAAATGGTTCCATCCAAAACTATTCTTGAAGCTTCACTGTGAGCTTGGCCCTTCACTGCATGCGTTTGGGTCCTTGCAGTGAAGATAGGTGTCGCATATTCTGTGAATTCCACAGTACTGGGGACTGCAGCATAAAGTCGATGTTAACTGCCAGTAGTCCACTAGCAGCTTATAAAAGAGATGTCATTGTATTCTTGTATGATTCAAATGAACTTCCATGTGAACCTCCATTCCATTCTGCCAGAGGAGACAGAAACTTCGTTGCTGAATTTGTGGTTCTGACCTCCTTGTCTGGAGTTTGCAAAGCTCCAAGGGGCTTATGGAGATGGCCTCATGTGATCCTTGAGAAGTGGTTCCCTCTCTTGGTGACTGTGCACCATTGTACTCCAGGAGTACTCACTGTGATATCCCCATTGCTGCCTGTGACAGCTCTGGCAGCTTCCACCATGGATTTCTTGCAGGATGAGAGAGTCCAGAAATGTCTGCAAGGCACTTTATGGCCCTGTCAACTTAGAGGAGGCAGGCGACTACTCTCTCTCAAAGGTTTTACAGTGTCTGAGGTGGAGGTGGGTTTTGCCAGGAAAGAAGGTGCAGTCTCCCTGCTCTCATGGCCCCCAAATTAGCCAAACCCGTATCTTTGAAACTCACTGAACTTCTCTTTTCATCTGCTGCCTCTAAGTTTTCTTCTTACCCCACATCGAAGGAGTCATGGTCTATACTCAAGGGGAAATACCTGTTTCTCTTAATCTGATATTTTACCTCTGTTTAATCCTTTAAATTCTCTAAAAGGTTAGGCTTTTGGATGAAGAAGAAGAAGAATTTTTAAAAGCCAGAGATTCAGTCTTTCTGCTTTTTACCCTGTCCTTCTCCTCCTCTGAGACCACGGCCCCTGGCCAATAACCTGCTAAAAAGTGGTGTGAGGGCAATCTGAGCAGCAGAAAGGGGAAACTTGGAGGGAAAAAAAAGAAAACACTGGTTACTTTCAAAAATGTCATCTTGTCATACAACCAATATTTCCAAGATGGGTAATAAACTCACTAAATACAACAGAGAGGCTGTGAGGATGGGCATCCGCAGAAGAGCACCAGAATGCTTTCAATTGGTGAAGAATAACTAAAGCACCTTTTACAGCAGATGGATGAAGGCGGAAACCAGATTTATGGAGATTAAAGAGGTTACAATTTTTTAAAAAAGTTAATATACAGCAAAACCATTGAATGGTAAATGGATACATATTATGGTATGTACATAATATCTCAATAAAGTTGTTTCTTTTTTTGGCAGTACCAATGCTATGTAAATTTTTTTTATAATTAAGTTCTGGGATACATGTGCAGAACGTGCAGGTTTGTTACATAGGTATACATGTGCCATGGTGGTTTACTGCACCCATCAACCCATCATCTACATTAGATATTTCTCCTATGCTGTCCTTCCTCTTTCCCCCTATTCCGCAACAGGCCCCAGTGTGTGATGTTCCCCTACCTGTGCCTATATGCTCTCATTGTTCAGCTCCCATTTATGAATGAGAGCAAGTGGTGTTTGGTTTTCTGTTCCTGTGTTAGTTTGCTGAGAATGATGGTTTCCAAGTTCATCCATGTCCCTGCAAAGGACATGAACTCATTTTTTTTTATGGCTGCATAGTATTCCATGGTGTATATGTGCCACATTTTCTTTATCCAGTCTATCATTTATGGGCATTTGGGTTAGTTCCAAGTCTTTGCTATTGTGAATAGTACTGCAATAAACACAAGAGTGCATGTATCTCTATAGTAGAATTATCTATAATCCTTTGGGTATACACCTAGTAATTGGGGTTGCTGGGTAAAATGGTATTTCTAGTTTTAGATCCTTGAGGAATTACCACACTGGGTTGAACTAATTGAAATTCTCACCAGCAGTGTAAAAGCTTTCCTATTTCTCCACATCCTCTCCAGCATCTGTTGTTTCCTGACTTTTTAATAATCACCACTCTAACTGGCATAAGATGATATCTCATTGTGGTTTTGATTTGCGTTGCTCTAATGGCCAGTGATAATGAGCTTTTTTTCAAATGTTTGTTGGCTGCGTAAGTGTCTTCTTTTGAAAAGTGTCTATTCATAATCTTTACCCACTTCTTGATGGGGTTGTTTGTTTTTTTCTTGTAAATTTGTTTAAGTTTTTTGTTGATTCTGAATATTAGCCCTTTGTCAGATGGATAGATTGCAAAAAATTTCTCCCATTCTGAAGGTTGCTTGTTCACTCTGATGATAGTTTCTTTTTGCTGTGCAGAAGCCGTTTAGTTTAATTAGAGCTCATTTGTCATCTTTGGCTTTTGTTGCAATTGCTTTTGGTGTTTTAGTCACGAAGTCTTTGCCCTTGCCTTTGTCCCGAACGGTATTGCCTAGGTTTTCTTCTAGAGTTTTCATGGTTTTAGGTCTTAAGTTTAAATCTTTAATCCATCTTGAGTTAATTTTTGTACAAGGTATAAGAAAGGGGTCCAGTTTCAGTTTTCTGTATATGGCTAGCCAGTTTTCCTAGCACCATTTATTAAATAGGGAATCCTTTCCCCATTGCTTGGTTTTGTCAGGTTTGTCAAAGATGAGATTGTAGATGTGTGGTGTTATTTCTGAGGCCTCCCTCTGTTCTGTTCCATTGGTCTATATATCTGTTTTGGTACCAGTACCATGCTGCTTTGGTTACTGTAGCCTTGTAGTATAGTTTGAAGTCAGGTAGTGTGATGCCTCCAGCTTTGTTCTTTTTGCTTAGGATTGTCTTGGCTATACAGACTCATTTTTGGTTCCATATGAAATTTAAAGTCATTTATTCTAATTCTGTGAAGAAAGTCAATGGTAGCTTGATGGGAATAGCATTGAATCTATAAATTTTGGGGGCAGTAGGGCCATTTTCAAGATATTGATTCTTCCTATCCTTGAGCATGGACTGTTTTTCCATTTGTTTGTGTCTTCTCTTATTTCCTTGAGCAGTGTTTGTAGTTCTCCTTGAGGAGGTCCTTCACATCCCTTGTAAGGCATTTTATTCTCTTTGTAGCAATTGTGAATGGGAGTTCACTCATGATTTGGCTCTCTGTTTGTCTATTATTGGTGTATAGGAATGCTTGTGATTTGACTTTTTAACCTGGGATTTTGCTGAAGTTGCTTATCAGCTTAAGGAGTTTTCGGGCTGAGATGATGGGATTTTCTAAATATACAATCATGTCATCTGCAAACAGAGATAATTTGACTTCCTGTCTTCCTATTTGAATAACTTTTATTTCTTTCTCTTGCCTGATTGCCCTGGCCAGAAACTTCCAGTTCTATGTTGAATAAGAGTGGTGAAAGAGGACATCCTTTTTTTGTGCTGGTTTTCAAAGAAAATGCTTCCAGCTTTTGCCCGTTCAGTATGATATTGACTGTGGGTTTGTCATAAATAGCTCTTATTATTTTGAGATGTGTTCCATCAATATCTAGTTTATTGAGTATTTTTAGCATGAAGTGTGTTGAATTTTATCAAATGCCTTTTCTGCATCTATTAAGATCATCCTGTAGTTTTTGTCATTTGTTCAGTTTATGTGATGGATTATGTTTATTGATTTGCATATTTTGAACCAGGCTTGCATCCCAGGGATGAAGTCGACTTGATCATAATAGATAAGCTTTTTTAACATGCTGCTGGATTTGGTTTGCAAGTATTTTATTGAGGACTTTCGCATCGATGTTCATCAGGGATCTTGGCCTGAAATTTTCTTTTTTTGTTGTGTCTCTGCCAGGTTTTGGTATCAGGATGATGCTGGCTTCATAAGAAGAGTTAGGGAGGAGTCCCTCTTTTTCTATTGCTTGGAATAGTTTTAGAAGAAATGGTACCAGCTCTTCTTTGTACCTCTGGTATGATTCAACTGTGAATCCATCTGGTCTTGGGCTTTTTTTTTGGTTGGTAGGCTATTTATTACTGCCTCAATTTCAGAACTTGTTATTGGTCTGTTCAGGGATTCGACTTCTTCCAGGTTTAGTCTTGGGAGGGTGTATGTTTCCAGGAATTTATCCATTTCTTCTAGATTTTCTAGTTTATTTGTGCAGAGGTGTTTATAGTATTATCTGATGGTAGTTTGTATTTCTGTGAGATCAGTTGTGATATCCCCATTATCATTTTTTATTGTGTCTATTTGATTAATCTCTCTTTTCTTCTTTATTAGTCTGGCTAATGGTCTAACTATTTTGTTAATCTTTTCAAAAAACCAGCTCCTGGATTCATTGATTTTTTGAAGGGTTTTTTTGTGTCTCTGTCTCCTTCAGTTCTACTCTGATCTTAGTTATTTCTTGTCTTCTGCTACCATTTGAATTTATTTGCTCTTGCTTCTCTAGTTCTTTTAATTGTGATGTTAGGATGTTTACTCTAGATCTTTCCTGCTTTCTTCTGTGGCCATTTAGTGCTATAAAATTCCCTGTAAACACTGCTTTAGCTGTGTCCTAGAGATTCCGGTATGTTGTGTCTTTGTTGTCATTGGTTTCAAAGAACATTTTTATTTCTGCCTTCATTTCGTTATGTACCCAGTAGTCATTCAGGAGCAGGTTGTTCAGTTTCCATGTAGTTGTGAGGTTTTGAGTGAGTTTCTTAATCCTGAGTTCTAATTTGATTGCACTGTGGTCTGAGAGACAGTTTGCTATGATTTCCATTCTTTTGCATTTGCTGAGGAGTGTTTTACTTCCGATTATGTGGTCAGTTTTAGAATAAGAACGATGTGGTGCTGAGAAGAATGTATATTCTATTGATTTGGGGTAGAGAGTCTTGTAGATGTCTATTAGGTCTGCTTAGTCCAGAGCTGAGTTCAAGTCCTGAATATCCTTGTTAATTTTCTGTCTTCTTGATCTATCTAATATTGACAGTGGGGTGTTAAAATCTCCCACTATTATTGTGTGGGAGTCTATGTCTCATCGGCTCTAAGAACTAGCTTTATGAATCTGGGTGCTCCTGTATCAGGTGCAATAGGTTTAGGATAGTTAGCTCTTCTTGTTGCATTGATTCCTTTACCATTATGTAATGCCCTTCTTTGTCTCTTTTGATCTTTGTTGGTTTAAAGTCTGTTTTATCAGAGACTAGGATTGCAACCCCTGCTTCTTTTTTTTTTTTTTTTCCATTTCATTGGTAAATATTCCTCCATCAGTTTATTTTGAGCCTATGTGTGTCTTTGCATGTGAGATGGGTCTCCTGAATATAGCACAATGATGGGTCTTGACTCTTTATCCAATTTGCCAGACTGTGTCTTTTAACTGGGGTATTTATCCCATTTACATTTAAGGTTAATACTGTTATGTGTTAATTGGATCCTGTCATTATGATGTTAGCTGGTTATTTTGCCCGTTAGTTGCTGCAGTTTCTTCATAAGGTTGGTGGTCTTTACATTTTTGTATGTTTTTGCAGTGGCTGGTACTGGTTTTTCCTTTCCATGTTTAGTGCTTCCTTCAGGAGCTCTTGTAAGGCATGCCTGGTGGTCACAAAATCCCTCAGCATTTTCTTGTCTTTAAAGGATTTTATTTCTCCTTCACTTATGAAGCTTAGTTTGGCTGGATATGAAATTCTGGGGTGAAAATTCTTTTCTTTAAGAATGTTGAATGTTGGCCCCCACTCTCTTCTGGCTTGTAGGGTTTCTGCCAAGAGATCTGCTATTAATCTGATGGGCTTCCCTTTGTGGGTAACCCAGCCTTTCTCTCTGGCTGCCCTTAACACTTTTTCCTTCATTTCAGCCTTGGTGCATCTGACAATTATGTGTCTTGAGGTTGCTCTTCTTGAGGAGTATCTCTGTGGTGTTCTCTGTATTTCCTGAATTTGAATGTTGGCCTGTCTTGCTAGGTTGGGTAAGTTCTCCTGGATAATATCCTGAAGTGTGTTTTCCAACTCGGTTCTATTCTCCCTGTCACTTTCTGGTACACCAATCAAACAAAGGTTTGGTCTTCTCACACAGTCCCATATTTCTTGGATGCTTTATTGATTCCTTTTCATTCTTTTTTTCTCTAATCTTGTCTTCATGCTTTATTTCATTATGTTGAACTTCAATCTCTGATATCCTTTCTTCTGCATGATCAATACAGCTATTGATACTTGTGTATGCTTCACGAAGTTCTCATGCTGTGTTTTTCAGCTCCATCAGGTCATTTATTTTCTTTTCCAAACTGGTTATTCTAAGTTAGCTGTTCCTGTAACCTTTTATAAAGGTTCTTACCTTCCTTGCATTGGGTTAGAATATGCTCCTTTAACTCGTAGGAGTTTGTTATTACCCACCTTCCGAAGCCCACTTCTGTCAACTCATGAAACTCATTCTCCATCCAGTTTTGTTCACTTGCTGGTGAGGAGCTATGATCCTTTGGAGGAGAAGGAGCATTCTGGTTTTTGGAATTTTCAGCCTTTTTGCACTGCAGTGGGCTCTGCCCAGTCCAAACTTCCCAGCAGCTTTGTTCACACTGTGAGGGGAAAACCGCCTACTCAAGTCTCAGTAATGGTGGATGCCCCTCCCTGCAACAACCTGGAGTGTCCCAGGTCGACTTCCAAGTGCTGTGCTGGGAGCAAGAATATCAAGCTAGTGGATCTTAGCTTGTTGGGCTCTGTAGGGGTGGGATCCACTGAGCAAGACCACTTGGCTCCCTGGCTTCAGCCCCCTTTCCAGGGGAGTGAACGATTCTGTCTAGCTTGCGTTCCAGGTGCCACTGGGGTCCAAAAAAAAAAAAAAAAACTCTTGCAGCTAGCTCCGTGTCTGCCCAAACGGCCGCCCAGCTTTCTGCTTGAAACCCAGGGCCCTGGTGGGGTAGGCACCCAAGGAAATCTCCTGGTGTTGATTGTGAAGACCATGGGAAAAGTGGTATTTGGGCCAGAGTGCACCTTTCCTCATGGCACAGTCCCTCACGGCTTCCCTTGGCTAGGGGTCGGAGTTCCCTGACCCTTTGCACTTCCCTGGTGAGGAGATGCCCCACCTTGCTTCTACTCGCCCTCCGTGGGTTGCACCCACTGTCTAACCAGTCTCAATGAGATGAGCCAGGTACCTCAGTTGGAAATGCAGAAATCACGCTGCCTTCTGCGTTGGTATCTCTGGGACCTGCAGACTGGAGCTGTTCCTATTTGGCCATCTTGCCCAGGAATCCCAAGTTGTTTCTTTTATAAATTAAAAAAAAAAAAAAAAGTGGTTACAGAGATTATTCTAAATCTCTCTTGCTATAATGTATTTTATTTGGCTTCAGTTCCATGAAAATGAAAAAAGCAATACTAAACAATGTTTCTTTGCTTGTTTCTGCTAATTTTCCATAGAGTAAAAAATGACATTCAAATGATATTGAGGCCAAAAGAAGAGTGTGGAAATCCCATATGGAAATGAGTACAAACTACTCAGTTTCAGAGAAAATACATATTTAGCAGTTTTTAAAAGTATGGTTAATTGACCTAGTGAACATTACACTTCCAAAGTCATTAAGATATGTCATGTAAATGAGCATTTAATCAGTTTTTTAAGACATATCTTTCACCACATTGCCCATGAAATCTCTGAAAGTTTTTATTTCTAAAGTCTGCACAAATGTATACACCATTTAAATTTGAATTCGACAAACATTTATTAAGCTTCTACTATGTACTATGTATAATACTTTCACATAATTATCTCAATCTCCACAATAATCCAGCAAATAAAATATTATTCCCACTTTGCCGGTCAAGACACTGAGGCTTAGAGTGTAAGTAATTTTCCTAAGTCACACAACTGGACAGCAGTGAACCACTATTCAAAGCCAGGTTTTTTATCTCTGATTCCAGGGTGTGTTTCACCACTCAGCTCAGGCAATAAGTAATTTGGTGACCTGTGAAAGCAGGATTTTAGATGAGCCTAAAAATTGGAGGTGAGAAAGCAATTGGTAACGACTGTTTGATAGAGAACTTTGACAGTTAAAGAAGGAAGAGTTAAAGAAGGACAGTTAGGCCGGGCATGGTGGCTCAAGCCTGTAATCCCAGCACTTTGGGAGGCCGAGACGGGCGGATCACGAGGTCAGGAGATCGAGACCATCCTGGCTAACACAATGAAACCCCGTCTCTACTAAAAAAATACAAAAAACTAGCGGGGCGTGGTGGCGGGTGCCTGTAGTCCCAGCTACTCAGGAGGCTGAGGCAGGAGAATGGCATAAACCCGGGAGGCGGAGCTTGCGGTGAGCTGAGATCCGGCCACTGCACTCCAGCCTGGGCGACAGAGCGAGAGTCCGTCTCAAAAAAAAAAAAAAAAAAAAAAAAAGAAGAAGGACGGTTAAAGAAGGAAGACAGTTAAAGAAGTAGCTCCAAAGAGAGACCCAAAGAGGCTTTTGTTAAAAGGTAGCAGTCCTCAAGCTTCGGCAGAGAATTGCCTGGAGGGTCTGTTGAACAGAACCGCTGGACTCCACCCATGAATTTCTGAATCCACAGATCTGGTGGGGGGAGGGGAACCTCAGGAATTTGCATTTCTCACGAGTTCCTAGGGGATGTTGCTCCTAGTTTTGGGGACTTCACTTTAAGGAAATGTGTCATGTTTGAAAGCAGAGTAGGCCGGGCGCTGTGGCTCACGCTTGTAATTCCAGCACTTTGGGAGGCTGATGCGGGCAGATCAGGAGGTCAGCAGATCGAGACCATCCTGGCTAACGCGATGAAACCCGTCTCTACTAAAAACACAAAACATTAGCCGGATGTTGTGGTGGGCACCTGTAGTTCCAGCTACTCTGGCGGCTGAGGCAGGAGAATGGCGTGAACTCAGGAGGCGGAGCTTGCAGTGAGCAGAGATCGCACCACTGCACTCCAAGGAGCGAGACTCCCTAAAGGGAAGGAAAGGGAAGCGGAGGGGAGGGGAGGAGAGGGGAGGGGAAGAGATTGAGCAAACAGAGCGAGGAACTAAAGATACTGGGGAAATGAGACAGATCTGAGACAGCAGAGGTTATAAGAGAGATTAAAAGAGTTTCATTGATGAGGTCAGCTAAAAATAAATAAGATTTGATCATCTGAAAAAGAAGTGAAAAAAGAAGATGGATGTTGAACCAGAGAACGGATTGGAGAGGAGAGAAGTAGGGAAGCTCACTCCAGTTCTCTCGTTTGGGGTTTATTGGTTGCTTTTATTTGTTTATTTCAGAGACGGTAAGTTTGCCTCCCAAGTAGGATAGAACTACTCGAGGAGAATGGTGAGGTCTCGGAAATCACTACAGGATGTGTGCTGCAATTCCAGGGGGATGATTTAGATGATTACTGAGAACAAGGGAAGGGCTGGGTGAACTTTAAGACATCATTACCTTGTGTGCCTGCTCTCCTCCATGAGCTCAGGCAGGCTCAGCTCCCAACCAATGAGAACAGGGTGCATTATTAATTATGCCATTTAAATTACAATAGAGGAAATAGTATTTGCTGATGCTGATTTTGGATATTTGCTGGGCCATTTCTTTTTCACTCATCCATTAAAAATGAGGTCAGAGAACATCACTTGCAAATGAGGTTAACTCACTTTAACCTGCAGACAGAACAAGGCAGCTTCAAACCAATATTTATTATCATCACCCACACACTGCTACAAGCAAGAGGCTCACTCAGGCTCACAGCCCATCTAAGTTGGGGAGGTAAGGAATGAAGTTTGTTAATAAGCAGCCTTATCTCTACGATAATGTTCTTCTGTGACACCTCTAAAAAATTCATGAAGCCCTCAGTCAGCCACTGTTCAGATCCAGTAAAGTGATGCTCTTATATGGGGGTTCAGTAAACATTGATTGAGTGAATGTGAGCACTTAATCAGAATTTGGTGAATGACTGCTGAGTTTCAGAAGTGCTGAAGAAAATAAGTATTGAGGAAAGCAGAAATTAAGTACTGTCTGTACCTTGGAACAGCCAGATGTCATGGTGAAACGGGAGAGTTCCCTGACCCTGCTCCCAGGATGTGCAACAGGGCTGTGGCTGCCATGTGCACACAAACCCCTTACAGGAGGGGGAGCATGCAGACAGGCAGGTGCAGGAGCTGAAGCAAGCACCTTGGGGCTCTGGCCCCACAGTAGCATCTAGGAGTGGGTGCCTGCGATTCCCAGAGCCCAAGTGGGCATGTGTTACAGTGCATTATTTTAGCTTTGCCATCTGCAGATGGCTTAAGTGTTAACCAGCTCGGTGCCCTCTTGGTACCCAGGTCCTTGTCCGGTGTCCAGGAAGAATCAGGTCTCACACAGACTTGAGGATGGTGAATGTGGGAGTTTTACTGAGTGGTGGAGGTGGCTCTCAGTGGGATGGATGGGGAGCTGGGAAGCGGGTGGAGCGGGGAGATGACCTTCCCCTGGAACTTAGCTGTCCGGAGACCTCCTCTTCCCAACCAAATTCTTCTTGGTGTTCAGATGCTCCTTCTCTTCTCTCTGTCACACTGTTCTGCCGTTCTTCTGCTCTTCTGTTTGTCTCCTCATGGAGCTGGGGGTTTCGTGTTTATATGGGTACAGGTTAGGCGGGCAAGGCAGGCCAAAAGGCAACTTTGGGGCCCAGAAATGGGAATACCTGTTCCCAATTAGGGTCGGGAGTCTCCAGGCTTGAGGGTGGGACCTTTGCCAGGGAACTGCCTTCTTTCACCCAGTATTTCCTTGTCTCCTGTCCGTATCAATGGAAGAGACAGTATATAACAAAAATATGTGTAAAATGCCATGCACCTCTTAAAGGGAAGAGCAGACAGTTAGCTTTGAGGGGAGACAGGAAGAAAGACCAGAAGTTTCACAGGGAAGTAGGAATAGTAAGAACAGCCTTAGCCATGGCAAGGGGGTTGAGTGGAGTGTTTGAGGAACTTACACTTTTATTTTCTTGGTGGTGAAATGAAAAAATCAACCTCTCTTGATCATGGGTGATTCATCTAGAACAGCACTGGGAATCTTTCATATGTTATTCCACTTAATAAGCACAACAATCCCACAAATTTATTTTAAAGATATGGAGGCTCTAAGATATTCTATAATTGATAAGAAATCAGTAGAGCCAAGACTCAGAGCAGAAGCTGTTACTAGCTTCAAGACCTTATGCAAATTTCATACCTTTCTGTCCTTCAATTTCTTTATCTGATAATGGAGAAAACACTATTGACCTCAAAGTGTTGCTGTAACATTAACTGTTTTGTGAAGTGTCTTGTCCCTTACCTGATGTCATGCCCATGCTTGGAGAATAGTAGCTATCATTCTTCTGTGTCTTATTATTACCATTACTAACAACTTGTCTGGGGCCATGCAGTAAGGGTCACAGCTGGGGTTCGGAAGAAAGTTTCTTTAGACTCTAAAAGTCCTCCCTGTCCAAATTCCATGCTTGGTCCAGCTCTGATATGTTAAAAGAGTAAAAGGCCCTATGCATGAGATTACAGACCTCAACCCCAGGCAGGTGGCAGCATGATTTACTAGAAAGAGCACAAATTTTGAAATGTGACAGACCTAGACTTGAGTTCCTATTTCATCACTTACAAATTGTGTAACTTTGGGCAAGTTATCCAACCTGTCCAGTCCTTCCCATGTCTGTAAAATGACACATAGCCTTGCAGAGTTGGGGTGAGGACATAGGAGGTCACATCTATGCAGAACCTGGCTCTGCAAGCAACAGGGGTTCATACAGGAACTTCTGCTCTGGCTTCTGAGTTCCTCCTCCAAGGAACAGTCTATAATTTGAGGAAAGGGGCAAGCCCAGTGAGTGAGATATGATGCTACACTGTTAGGAAGGCGGTTCCATTTTTATGCCCGTAGAATTCTTGGTGTATACATCTCAAAATAGTTGACAAAACAAAGGAGAACATCCTTTATCACTGCTTATCCCTGTTATTAGTATCACTCTAAGACTCAAAAGAGTAGGGCAGTTTCTAGGTAATTTCACTTCCCTGAATATTATGATAGTGAGATCATTTTTAGAAGACTGATTAGGATTTCAGCTGCATGTTAGGGTCTGTAAATGGCATTCCAGCCAAATGGACACTGGTAATGCCTAAAAGTAGCTCTTCCAGGGACTTTAAAGTCAGTCAGTCACTCTGGTGTCCTTTAGCCTGACTTCAACTCCAGACAGGCTGCATATGTACTGATCTCTAGGTAACAGAAGTTGTGTATGATTTGGCACTCTTCATCCATTGAACAATTAATGTGTACCCATGTCATCAATACCAAGGAAGCATATTGGAAATGAGGCAAGGCTTTTCCTCAATAAAAAGAAATGAAAGAGCTCCTGATTATATTTTTCAGAATGTGCCTAAATGTTTCAAGAGAGTGTCAAAAGGGTCATATATTGCTCAGGGTCTGAGATAATTTGAAAGTATTTAGTCTTTCTCCCGAGTCAATAGAAAATTGCCATATGTATCATCTTAAATCCTTTGATAAATTGTTGTGTTCAAAAACCAAAACTGAGTTTTTGGTTTTTATTCTTAGACAAGGAATAATACAATATCAGGTTTATAAAAATATTCTTTTTTTTGAGACGGAATCTCGCTCTGTCACCCAGGCTGGGGTGCAGTGGCACAATCTCGGCTCACTGCAACTTCTGCTTCCCAGGTTCAAGTGATTCTCATGCCTCAGCCTCCAGATTAGCTGGGTTTACAGGTGCATGCCACCATGCCTGGCTAATTTTTGTAGTTTTTGTAGATTTGGGGGTTCACCATGTTGGCCAGGCTGGTCTCAAACTCCTGACCTCAAGTGATCATCTGCCTGCCTCGGCCTCCCAAGGTGCTGGGATTACAGGTGTAAGCCACTGTGCCTGGCCCTAAAAATATTCTTTATAGGAAATATACATAGTAATGTGCATACTGTTTTAAGAAAGAAATTTCAGAAATAAGACAATACCATGCCAATCCTAGAAATATTGATCATTTATGGGGCAGATTATTTCAGGCCTCTGGTATTGTTGATATAATGAGATATTTGTAACAAGCACACATTAACTTGTATCCTTACTTTTTAAAAATCAACATAGAAACAATGAGGGCTACAATAATTTAGATCCCTTTGAAAGCAATGAAAAGAAGTGTGCTCTTATTCTTCTTGTATTAGTATGATACGAATACTCCATATAATGACCTGGATAATGTTTACCTATGCATCTGCCTATAAATAATTTTAATAAATTTCTAAAGGCTGAGCCCTCAACCAATGGAAGGCAAGTTATAATGCTGGCTACACACTGACAGCTCATCAGAACAGGCCAGGCTCTGTTTTCTGCTTGGATGTCATCATTCTGTGACTATGAAAGCATAAAACTGAAGACTGTTCCAGCAGGTCATTGTCGCTACAACTTGCTCAAACAGAAATAAAACAGCTTTTCATGCTTATTGATCTTGGACTTTTTGCCATTTTTATGCTCTGTTGACCTGAAGCTCAGTAAGGATGTATTTTGTAAAAGGAGCTGAAAGTTTTCTTTCTCAGTAGATGAGACATTTCACATTTTGGCTGCATACAAAAACAATTTCATTTTTTTTTCTTCCAAATGCATTCTGTCTGTGACTCTAAAAGAATAGTTGATCTTTAAGTAACACATGTGATATTAGTTTTTCCATTTTAAAATAATCACATTATTGCAGACATTTTAATAGCTGTAGAGGTTGCTATGTATTAACATGATTCATGGTCCTTGACAGCACTGTCTCTGAAAATCCCCCAGGAATGCAAAATACAAAACTCCACACACGTTCAAATTTTACTGCCTGCAGCTAAAAGAAGGCAAAGAACTTAAAACTGTTGAAACCCTTCAACTTTAAAAGCATTAATAGATGGTCCCAGGGGATTAAATCTAAATCTTAATGTGTAAAAATCAAGTTAATAACCAGAGACATTAATATGGCTGCATTTGATTATTGTGATAATGCAAACAATTAGTACTGCTAAAGTGAGATGTATTAGCCTCCTACTTGCCCCTCACATCAGTAAGGCACTGGAAACAAATGGAAATAAAACATTTTACTATGAGATTTTTTTGTTTCCACCTTTGTCTCTCCTTCCTTGTAGCTGACTCATTTTTGAAATTTTATTTCAGACTAGAATCATCTTTTCATTTTGCAACTACAATTTCTATAACACTGGTGGCAAATGATCAAGGATCATCCATTCAACAATGTCACAAAATTATTCATACATCCTTCCTTAGTATGAGCGTCTTTATAAATCTTCATGATAAATGAAAACAGAAGGAAAACAGAAGGGAAAGATTGAGAAAGGGTAGGGAACAAAGGAAAGGTAAAGGAACCACGTGAAATATACACCATTCAATTTTAAGTTCTTAAGGTTTTTTAGGAGGTGACAATCGGCATCTTTATAGTTGTTTTAGCTCCACATAGCCTGAAGCATTGGACAATGTTCAATATGCATTTTCTTGACTGTGGTTTCTGAAGAAAGGCGATAACCATGGCAAACCTGCCTCTGAGTACAATATGTCCCCTTATTAGGCAGATTCCTACATTTTCCTTAATCTAGTACCAGATGAAAAAGTGGGCTTCTCATTGGGGCTACAGTGGGGAAGAAATCCCTGTAAACAAAGAAGTCGGCTAGCAAGGAATAAGTCTGGCATTGTGAATAAATGAATCAGATACTCTGCCAACAATTAACTGATGTTAAAAGACATCTCTGCCCTTCACATTGAAGTTGACAGGAAAGAAATATAAGCCTTATTTTAAAAAGCCATTTAGATCTAAACTTCATGAAACCTCAGCAATCACGAGGGCATTGCAGGAAGAAGTCCATCTGAAACAGAACCAATATTCTTTTGGGGTGGGGGTGGCTGGGTATCTTTTAGATCCTCAGAATTTTCAAACGATTTGATTTTGCTGTTGAAGGACAAAGGTGAAATTAAGGTAAAATGAGTGAAGAGTTAGTAAGCTGCATTTCGAAGCAAATGAAAACAAAGGAAGCTTAGAGAAGGGCCATGTTAGTGATTTATTTTGGGGGGTCCTCAGACGTGTTCTGGCCTATGTCACCGGAAACCTTTTAGTTTGCTTCTCAGTTCAGATCTGTGTTGTGCATCAAATGGGTGTTCCATTCGTTATTTTTGTTTAAGCAGTGTCTGCAGGGAATTCCAGGGGACCATTTTAATAAACAGCAGCAACAATGGAATATTTGTTCACTTTTCTTCAGCAAAGAATCTGAGAAAAGTGTGTTAGAGGTAGGGAGTGGGTAGCTGTCAGTAGCTGCGGCTCCCTGAGCCTGACAGCCTCGTGACAGTTACTAATATCAGCAGATTTAATGTGTTTAGTCTAGTTGTAAGGTTTGTGATGTGTTTTTGATTTCCTGCTTCAAAAATGCGTTTTGGCTAGAAAACAGTGAGCCATACAATTCTTTTTCCTACCATACCCCAGTCAGGAAATTGTTACCTTTGTACCCAATTTATGTTACATAATAAGTAACTTACATGCACACTAAGATTTGTACTTCTGGGCTATTCAATCAAAGTGTGAACATGAGCAAAAAGGTAATGAGTCCTGCGGTACCTGAGTTTAGCAGAAGCTCCGTGCCAACACCTAGGCTGTGTCAGGATTCACAAAGTGTACTTTAGTTTTATTTCTCACTGATGCTTCAGTTTCTCTTTATTCTCTAGGGACTGCAAAATTGCCTCACTGTCTTTTTTTTTTTTTTGAGACGGAGTCTTGCTCTGCCGCCCAGGCTGGAGTGCAGTGGCCGGGTCTCAGCTCACTGCAAGCTCCGCCTCCTGGGTTTACGCCATTCTCCTGCCTCAGCCTCCCAAGCAGCTGGGACTACAGGCGCCCGCCATGTCGCCCGGCTAGTTTTTTTTGTATTTTTTAGTAGAGACGGGGTTTCACCATGTTAGCCAGGATGGTCTCGATCTCCTGACCTCGTGATCCGCCCGTCTCGGCCTCCCAAAGTGCTGGGATTACAGGCTTGAGCCACCGCGCCCGGCCCTCACTGTCTTTTAAAATCATTGCTCTCTTTTGCTTTAGAACCAATTTGGAAAAGAATATACAAATCACCTGCAAAACTTGGACGGAGCATTTTTCATGTTTTGCTATATAGCAGTGAGTGGTTTGTGCATCTTTCTTTCCCTTGTAACTCTTAAAAAATATATTTTCCCTTTTCTTAGTATTGATTTAGGCATCAAAGGTTGGGGGAAACCTCACAGTAGGTTCCTGTACCCTTCAGAGCTTTTAGTCTTACCGGTTTGTTCTGTTTCATGCATTGCAGTTAGTCAGCCAAATCTTGTTTTTAACATGGTGTTTTACTTTGTGGTCCATTATAACCGGAAAGCTTAGGGTTCAAAGCTGACATTACTATTAGTTTGTAGTTTACAAATCAGATTTGTTTTAACTAAATGTTGTTTAAACAACCATACATTGTTAATTATTCTTAATTCAGTGTAGGAAAAAAAGACATTGAAGAGAGATATATTTAAGAATAATTTAGCTAGGACATATCTGTATTTTGTTTTGGGAGTTTCAAAAAATGAATTTCATTTTAGTCTCAAAAATTCTTTTTTAATATACCTATGTCCCCTTTTTATAAATCAGTATATAAATAAAAAAAATTGTGGAAAGTATGTTGAAAGAACTGGCAATACACACTAAGTAAAAAGCTTCCCTGCTCCACTCAGGAACACCCTCTTGATATAGTTAACAACAACAACAATCTATACAAATATAGAAGAACTACGTATTTTTAAAGCAAAGACAAATAGCTTTTCACAAAT
Organism: Trachypithecus francoisi; assembly: GCF_009764315.1. Classification (NCBI taxonomy): domain Eukaryota; kingdom Metazoa; phylum Chordata; class Mammalia; order Primates; family Cercopithecidae; genus Trachypithecus; species Trachypithecus francoisi. The sequence goes on from NW_022681464.1 coordinate 30,527,885, forward strand.
TAAAACATAAGAAAATCTTACAGAAAGCTTGGGGAAATAAGAGGGAAAAAAAAACCTGACACAATCACTGCAACTCTGAGACAACTGCTATCCTTTTTTGTGTATTTCCTTTGTCTCTGAGAAACAGCATTGGATTATTCATGTTAAAAACATACTTTATGTTTTATGATTTCAGAGTTCAAAAAGAAGAGGTCTTGTTTCTTTAAAATAGAGGCCTTAAAATCAAGCACGCCTGAAGGGGAACTGAGGGACTCCAGGGCTGCCTCCCAGGTCAGTGGGCAGCCGGGATGCACCCATCTTTCCCGACGCAGGAGGATTTCCTGCTGTTTTTTCAGGAGTGACCTAGAAGGAGGTTAATGATTCCAAAGAAGACTTTTCCCTCAGGGAAAATTTAATCTGGTGACCTTTTTCTCTATCTGTCCATTTCTTTTAAGTCATAGACTCCCTTCATTTAACTTACATCAAGCTGTTTTATTTTCTTCAAAAACACGGTTAAAGTGAGTGCTTTGCTTTCATTTAACCCTTGAACTGGATGCATTTCAAAAATGAAATCTCTGTACAGATTTCTGTACTGAACTGGGTTTACAGTTTTCCTTTCAAATACTTATATTTCTTTCTCTCTCCCTTCAAAAAAAAGAAAAGATCGTCAATCCTTATTAACACTCCAAATCAAATGCTATTTGCCTAACTCTTACAATTGTTGTTCTCAGTAGTTGCACACAGACACAAGGTGTTCAGAATAAAGCAATACTTGGTAAATGGATAAATTATTTAAAAATATTGTTTGAGGGCATTTTATCGGTGAAAGTTGGGTTTACTAGTGCCCTCAATGTTAAGATTGTTGAAGGAAATTTTATTAAGAAATATGGTGGATCAAGAGGTCAGGAGATCCAGACCAACTGGGCTAACATGGTGAAACCCCATCTCTACTAAAAGCACAAAAAATTAGCTGGGCATGGTGGTGGGCACCTGTGATCCCAGCTACTTGGGAGGCCGAGGCAGGAGAATGGCACGAACCTGGAAGATGGAGCTTGCAGTGAGCAGAGATTGCACCATTGCACTCCAGCCTGGGCGACAGAGTGAGACTCCGTTTCAAAAAAAAGAAAAGAAAGGAAAAGAAAAGAAAAAAAAAAAAGAAATATGTAAATGATGACAAAGGTCTCTGCAGAGAGACTTTAAGATTATAAGAAAATATCAGCTTCATCTAGCCAGTTTCGTTTTTTTTCTACCTGAAATAGGCAGACATTAGTGGATCAAATTAAGTGAAAGAATATAGTAAAATAAAGCTATAATTATTTTATTACTCTCATGGGTTCATGCTCTTGGTGCAATGAGTTTTTGAGGGTAAAGTAAAAACAGAAACTGCCTTGTGCTCAAAGTTGTCAGTTTTTTAGAAACAACTTTTTATTCTGCAGCAGATCCAGGACATTTTCAGCATGATCATATTACTCTGTTTTACTGCCAACATAAATTGAAAAGAATATTTCTTAATTTTCAGCATTATAATGTTCCATTTCAAAACATGGTCAATCCAGAATATTGTGATGCCTGCTGATGTATAAAATTGTCCATGCATAGATTCTCTAATGTTTAATATGCTATGCTGCATATTAAATTAATAATCCTCTTTTTCTTCCCTTGGGGCAAAAGTCATTCGGAGGCAGAAGAAGGTAGAACAAACTATGAAAAGAAAGCTCCAGTTGATCAGCTAGTCAATTTCCAGAGGCTCAAACCATCAATAAGCATGAATTGAGAATCTACTGTGTTCTTACTGCTCTGCATAAAAGATAGTTAGGACCAGTCTTTGTTCTCAGGTTATCATGAAACTGAAAATCATTATTATGCATGGGACAACTAAAGACCAGTTATATGAGAATACTAGTGACTACAACAGAATGGAAAAACTACAGTAGCATATAAAGAATTTCATCTTACAAAGTGATTTTATATACACAACTATAATTTTGCAAATCATTTGGTACTTCAGTTTCTTTAGGATAAGCATGCTCGTCCATACCTCACAGGGTCGTTGGAGAAATCAAATAATATGAAAATGTTACTTGCCAGGCATTGTCCCAAGAGCTTTACAGGTACGAAAATGGAAGTCCAGAGAAGTGATGCAATTCACCTAGGGCACGACAGGCAATTAAGGGGCAAAGCTCAGATTTTTAAATCTTCTTCTATTAGTATCCAATATGGTAGGGGTCCCCAACTCCCAGGCCAGAGATCAGTACTGGTACTGTTAGAAACCGGGCCACACAAAAGGAGATGAGTGGTGGGTGAAGGAGTGAGGCTGCATCTATATTTACAGCCACTCCCCATTGTTCACCTTACTGTCTGAGCTCCGCCTCCTATCAAATCAGCAGCGGCATTAGATTCTCATAGAAGCACAAAGCCTATTGTGAACTATGTGTATGAGGGATCAAGGTTGCCAGCTCCTTGTGAGAATCTAATGCCTGATGATCTGTCACTGTCTCCCATCACCCCCAGATGGGACCATCTAGTTGCAGGAAAACAAGCTCAGGGCTCCCACTGATTCTACGTTATGGTGAGTTGTATAATTATTTCATTATATATTACCATGTAATAATAATAGAAATAAAGAGAACAATAAATGTCATGCGCTTGAATAATCCCAAAATTATTCTCCCCACCCCAGTCTGGAAAAATTGTCTTCTACAAAACGGGTCCTTGGTGCCACAATGGTTGGGGACTGCTGCAATACAGAACGTTGTTCATATTGGCAAGTCCAAAACCAAACCAAGCTCACTGCCTCCTCAACACTTGTTCTGCCTCTTCTAGGCTGTAACTCAGTTGACAACGTTTCCATTTGCTGTTCCACCCAAGCCAGGGATCTGGGAGTCATCATTCTTTCCTTCGTCTCCCACCCAACCACCCCACAAGATTAAGTTCAACCCCTAGATTTCCCCTAAGTGACCTACAACTCTATGGCCACTGACAAGACCCATAATTAAAGCCCTAGCCCTCAAGGGCTTGGCACACTTTAATAGTCCCCTGACTAGTCTAGACTCTGCCTTTCGCTTTCCCTCTTCTCTACATCCTACCATAGGGATCTTTCCAAAGCACAAATCTGATCTTATTATCTCCCTGCTTCCATCCTTCGGGGGCTCCTGTTCCTGCTCCTGTCCTGCCTCCCAGTACAGCCTTACCACCTCCTGCACTTCCATTCACCCTTCTCACTCTGCAGTTCCAGACCACTTGTAACTCTATGCCTTTCACATCTTCATCGTTTGTATATGGTGCCCCCTCTATGTGGAATATCATGTTTTCTATATTATCTGGAAAGGAAAACTGTTGGCCATTGTTTAAGCAATGGTTCTTTCTTAGGAAGGAAATCCCTGCTTCTCTATATCCAAATGGTGTTAGTCACTCTATTCTACACACTACTGAAAGATCAAGAAGTTGCATCTCTTTGTACTTATCAAACTATTGTGAAATTACTTATTTACATGCCTATCTACCCTAATTGAGAGACATTGTTTTTATTTCCTTGTGACTTTATACAGCGCTTGGCACATAACAAGCTCTCTATAAAATGTGTGTTGAATTCCAGGGAGTGAGTGGGCAGCAGAGCTGGATGCGGCAGGGTAGCCAAGGAGGGAGAGAAGACGAAGAGAAACTAATGATTTAGGAAAGATGGGTGGCATTGGGAGCCTCCCAGGAGCAGAGTCCCAGAGAGGAAGGCATGGGCATGCAACAGGAATGAATCATCAGGATTCTGGGATCCAGACTCAGAGTCATGTGCATATGAATTTTAAAATACTGAATTGAAAATATAAAATATTTTTAAGTGATGAAGTATTCTTTTTCTCTATCCTTGGCCATTAGGACTCTTCCTTAGAAGATACACATTTTAGTTTATAATCCAGGAGTATAAGTTTCGAAGACTTACTTGTAAAAAGTAACAATTGCTTAAAAATTGTTTTTTTACTGTAACACTGCAGATTCAGTTTCAAAGTGTGTCCCTAATTTCAGTGTTCCAAAGTTGAATAAGCAAAACTCTCTTTTATCTCTCTCTCTCTTTCCCAATCTCTCTGTATGTGTATATATATGTATTTTACATTATCCTTTGCAATTTTAAACAATGTTATGTGACTAGTTGCTCACCATTCAGATCTTTCTAGGCCAAATAAAACAATCCTAACCCTTTACAGAAGCAGTGGGCCAACCCTTGTGGTTGTACAGATTGGTCTGCACAAGGGAGCCTGCTGAGGAGGTGAGTGTTGGCTCAAATCCAGCTGGCATGCTCCTCCCCAGGTGAGGGGGTGTGGGGCTATGTCCACCAGGGAGGACACCTCCATCTAATTCACACTATGGCACTGTCTGGGCTAACACTGCCCTGAAGAAATCCTTTTATCATTATTTTATTTTATTTGCCTTTTCCCTGACCTGTTCTTGCTCTGTTAGGTTTTTATTAAAGTGGAACAACCAGAATTGCAGCAATATTTCAGCAGGAGATGCCCAATGACTTTATAAAAGGGTTTGCTGGTATTTTCTAGTATTCTGTTCACTTCTTGGATAAAGCTGCACAAAACATACTTGTGTCTGTGGAACATCACATAGGAACCTTTCTGGTGGTATGCTGCCACCAGCTTAGACCAGCTCCTGGAGCCACTTCTACTCATCTCTTTTCAACTCAGCATTCTGTGACATTACATTGATAGCTTGAAATTGGAAATGATAGGAGTATTTCCACCACAGAAATTGTCCAGCATCACAAATCAAGGCTTCTCCCCCCAACCCCAAGAAAGCAGATGTACCAGCATACCACTATACATACCTTTTCTAGACACTAATTACTTTCTAGAACCAATAATCTTTTATGTAAAATAAATGTTTGAACCACTGTTTCTACAGAATACACATTGCCTTACAACTCTTTTTTTTTTTTTTTTTTTTTTGAGACGGAGTCTCGCTCTGTCGCCCGGACTGGAGTGCAGTGGCCGGATCTCAGCTCACTGCAAGCTCCGCCTCCCGGGTTTACGCCATTCTCCTGCCTCAGCCTCCCGAGTAGCTGGGACTACAGGCGCCCGCCACCACGCCCGGCTAGTTTTTTGTATTTTTTAGTAGAGACGGGGTTTCACTGTGTTAGCCAGGATGGTCTCGATCTCCTGACCTCGTGATCCGCCCGTCTCGGCCTCCCAGAGTGCTGGGATTACAGGCTTGAGCCACCGCGCCCGGCCGCCTTACAACTCTTACGTTGAAATCTATATGCCTTATTGGACCAACTTTTGTGGTCTCAGCGATCTTCAGTGGATCAGGACTTCCCCCTTGTTATCATGAGGCTTAGAGATGTCACTGTGTACTCTCTTACACACATCATTCACAAAATTCCCAAATGTGCCTTGTTCTCACATGGATTTCTTGATCTCAATTGGAGTCCCCAGAAAAATGCTTGTTTGTTTCTCTAGCATATATTCATTTCTCTATGTGGGGCATCTGTGTGTATGTTATGTATGTTCTAGCTAAACCTTGAAAAACATATTTTATTTAATCCTATGGCAATTCAATTTGTAATCCTATCTTTTGTATGAGACTCTTCTAAAAGACATGGTGGATTGGAGCAGTGGCCTCAATTTTTCGTCCATGCTGTGTATACCTCCTTTGCCATGTCACCCCACCTCGAGGCAGTGTGCTTTCCTTTCCCTTGACTTTGGACTCACCCATGTGACTTGCTTCAGCAAATGAGATGTCAGCATTTGTGACACAAGAAGGGGCTTAAAATAGGCTTCATTGTTGGGCTTGTCTTCTTGTGCTTCTGCCATAGCTATGAAGAGAATGTGCCCCTGTTAATTTGCTGGTGTAAGGAGGATGAGAGACATATGGCACAGGTCTGGACCCAGCCTGCCGCTTGGAGTCAAGCCCAGATTAGATTCACTGAACCCAAACTGACACAGAGACATGTGAGCAAGAATAAATTATTACCATTTGAAACCTCTGGATGTGAAGGTAGCTTGTGATGCAGCATTACTGTGGTAATAGTTGACTGATATATCATGTGATTTGCATGAACATCATGAATTTTGCATAAACCTCCTTTTTTTTCTTTGAACTAAGAGCTTATTTTAAACAAAAACAAAAATGTTTCTGGTCAGTTAAAAAATCATTATTGAATACCTACTATGTACAAGTTGCTATGCCAGAAGCTGGAGATTCAAGGGCAATCAAGAAGTTCTTGCTTTCAGGGAGCTGATGCTCTATAGCTGTGCTATCTAATAAGGTAGCTACCAGCCATATGTAGATATTTAAATAAAATTTAAAACCAAATACATAATAAGAGAAATATTTAAATAATCAACTCAATTACATTTTAAAATGTAGTTCCTCAGTCTCACTAGTCACATTTCAAATGCTCAATAGCCACCTGTAGCTAGTGGCCACTACACTGTGCATCATAGAGAACACTTCCATTATTGCAGAAAGTTCCACTGGACAGTGCTATTCTAGAGGGAGGAGACTGACAATAAAAAATAAATAAATGGACAAAGTAATTTCAGCTAGCGGTAAGTATCATGAGGAAAACAGAACAGAAGTGATGTGTTAGGGAGTAAGCACAGAGGGTGCTGGATGCTGGAAAGAAGCGGCCAGGCAAAGCTCTGGGGGCTGCTCCTTCTGGGCAGAGAGCGTTGTAAGTGCAAAGGGAGTGAGAAGTAGGTTGGTATGTTTAAGGAATGGAAAGGTCAGTGTAGCATGAGCTGAGTGAGGCAGGAGAGGTGAATTGAAGGGCAGGAAGTCAGACAGGTGCGGGAGCCATATCCTGCAAGGTCATACATGCTGGGGTCAGGGGCCTGGATTTCGGTCTAAGTGCAATGGAAAAGCAACAGAGGATTTTAGACAAGGAGTGACATGATCTGATTGGTATTTTTTAAAAGACTGCTCTAGCCACCTGAAGTGGATCTCGTAAAGGTGAAGTTCTAGATACTGAGATAGTAATGGATAAATGTGTCTCTAGAGAGATTAAGAAATAAATCTAAGAATGTTATTATGATAAAGGAATCTATGTACACATTTTAAGTTGTGTATTCATTACTGCCAGATTTATATGCTATCCTCAAATCATTTTTAAAAACGAAAACTTTGTGTGGGTCCTTCTAAAAACAGGAATATAACTTCTGTCTAAGAGGGAATCACAGGGCTAAAGCAAAGGGAGCATCTGGAGCTGTCTTATAAGGGATCCTTTCTCTCCTGCCCTCTGTAGGGCTTGGCAGAACCACAAAAGGGTGGCCAGGGCACCAGCATGGGAAGGAATGGTGGATCATGGCAAGCTGAGCCCAGGCAAGGCAGGAGGATCATTCTGGAGGGGCCTGAGAAGGTTCTAAATAGCAAGTGGGGAAAAAAATCAGGAAGCAAATCATAAACCACCACAAAAAGAGAGGAATAAAGTCATAGGTGTGGAGTGACCTAGGATAACAGAAATAACTACCTGAAAAAACAAAGGCAAGAAAGGGCCACTTTCGGTATGTATCAGTTCTCTAAGTCTGCAGAGATGCTAAAGTCAACAATAAAAAAAGTCAGCAAAAATGTATCTTATGTTAAGTTTCTAATATGAAGAAGACCAAATGATTTATCAACAATATGGAAACACCTGCAATGGCCCTTGTTACAATTATGTTATACATCTTTTTATAAAATAATTAGGGATGATTCTTCTGTGACTTGGAGCAAATCCCTTAGCATCAGAGACTTTGTTTCTGTATCAGTAAATAAGAAGCATAAAGTTAGTTCTCATGCCTCTTAGATGTCTCTCAGTTTTAAAATGAGTAGACTGTATGATTCAAGATAGATTACTAAAATTCCAGAAAGTCTAGATGTGTGTTTGTGTGTGTGTGTGTGTGTGTGTGTAGTTTAGAAGTGGGCCACTTTTCCAAAAGTTTGTTTTAAAATAACTATATGTAAGAGAAGAAAAAGAATGAAAAAATTGTAACTGAGCTGTTTTTTCTTTTTCTTTTTTTTTTCTGAGACAGTCTCACTCTGTTGCCCAAGCTGGAATGCAGTGACATGATCTTGGCTCACTGCAACCTCCATCTACTGGGTTCAATTGATTCTCGTGCCTCAGTCTCCCCAGTGGCTGGAATTACAGGCATGTGCCACCAGGCCCGTATAGTTTTTGTATTTTTTTTTTTTTTGAGACGGAATCTGGCTCTGTCGCCCAGGCTGGAGTGCAGTGGCGCGATCTCGGCTCACTGCAAGCTCCGCCTCCCGGGTTTACGCCATTCTCCTGCCTCAGCCTCCCGAGTAGCTGGGACAACAGGCACCCGCCATCTCGCCCGGCTAATTTTTTGTATTTTTTAGTAGAGACGGGGTTTCACCGTGTTAGCCAGGATGGTCTCGATCTCCTGACCTCGTGATCCACCCGTCTCGGCCTCCCAAAGTGCTGGGATTACAGGCTTGAGCCACCACGCCCGGCGTTTTTGTATTTTTTAGTAGAGATGGGGTTTTGCCATGTTGGCCAGGCTGGTCTCGAACTCCCAGCCTCAAGTGATCTGCCTGCCTCTGCCTCCCAAAGTGCTGGGATTACAGATGTGAACCACCGCACCCAGCCTGTGATGAGCTTTGTGCTAATTGAGTCAAGGGCAATACTTATTTGGAAACAGTAGCTGGACATAAATCTGTATGACAAAGGAGATATTGTATCCTTGCGTGTACTGAGAAACATTACAAATGTGAGAAAGAGAAGAATAAAGCAACCCATTTGCCTGGAAATAGGGAGCCTGAAATAGCTTTCCCCATTTCTGTTTGGCAAGACTCTACCCATCCTTCAAGATCCAGGTTAAATGTCACCTCTTCAGTGAAGCCCACTTCAGCCTTCTTTTTTTTTTTGAGACGGAGTCTCGCTCTGTCGCCCAGGCTGGAGTGCTGTGGCCGGATCTCAGCTCACTGCAAGCTCCGCCTCCCGGGTTCACGCCATTCTCCTGCCTCAGCCTCCCGAGTAGCTGGGACCACAGGCGCCCGCCACCTCGCCCGCATTTCAGCCTTCTTAAGCACAATCAGTCTCTCCATTTGTCATGCTCTCAAATATTTTGGTAATCCCCTTGGGATGGTGAGAATCATATTTTATTACAGTTTTTATAGCCATTTTCCTTCTTTGCCAGGCCCTGCGCTCCTGAGGGCAGAATTCTGATGTACTTTTGACTCCCCTCCACATCCCATCATGCAGTTCCAGTCACAGAATAAATAAGTAAGTGTTGATTTAATGTTGTATGGTTAAAAACTACAGTTGACATGAAGCAAGTTAAGTAGAAAAAGAAAAAGGAGAAAAACGGTCTTAGTTCTTCAGTTAAGATAGAGATGAAGTAAGATACGAAGTTCAATATGAGAAGATGCAGAGAAAGAACTTTGGAGTGACTGAGCAGAAAGAAAAAAAGAGGCCAAAATAAAGAGAAGGTGAAAAAGGGAAAACAAAGCAAACCAGCCACTTGGCAGATAAAGATATTAGGAACACAAGCGAAGATGAGGGTAGAGGAGGGAGCTGAAGACAAATCCAGAGAAACGAGCACAGGGGCTCATTTAGTGCAAACTTCTCTCCCAAGCACCAGGTTGGAGAGATCTGAGAAACAAGAGAGAAGTGAGGCCCATAAAGATGTAAAGTGATAATATAAAGAAAAAAGAATATGAGGATTAGTCTTAGTAGGTAAGTTTTTGTTGGGGCTGAAAATAAATAATTTAAGAACATAGGTAAGAGAAGAGAAGATTGATATTTATGAAAATTAGTTCCACCAGGATAGAGATACTATATGAAACCTTACAGGGAAAAAAACCCTCAAATTGTTATTGGAGACATGTGGCAGAAATATCCATCCCAATCACTGACTTTACACTGGGCACTGCACTGGGTGCTTGGCAAATGTATTTCTTCAGACTAAAAAGTTAATTTCTTTCTTTTCATACCTGAGAAAAGAAATCACATAAACATGCTCTTTTACTTGTTCACACATCTGACTAGAAAATGGACTATAATAGACGGCAAGTGCGTGGCAAGAAGGGAATAGTAGTTAATATTTATGCACGGACCATTATTTTAGAGAGTTTGTGCTAAAAAGGGAATCCATTTGGTGAGAAAGTTTAAAAAGAAAAAAACCCAAAATTACCTAGAAGAGAATACTAAAGCTTCTAAGAGCTGCTTCTCTAATGGGTGGGTTTCTTACTGAGTTTTGGAATAATTTATTTATTGTTTGATGGTGTGAGCACTTGCCAGTCCCTGATCTATTTCTGTTCTGGAGAAAACACCACCATGGGTGATTTTGGAAAAAGACAGGGACTCGCCTTTTTTTTATCAAGGGTGAGTAGATGGTCCTTTGTTCTGCACTCTAGCAGGCAGGCACTAGTATGTGACCTCAGCTCAGCCAACAAGTGCCCCACTCAGAACTTAGGGTCTTTGGGAAATGATGGAAGGAGGCCAGAACGGCCGGAGGTGATGCACAGTGACAGTCCTGGCATCTGAAGTCCAGCAATGTCCAAGCATCTTGCAGCATGATGTCCTGACCTGTGTCCAGCAGCAGGACCTCGACTGAACTGTGATGGATTTTACCCTCTCTTGTTGCTCGTGTATTCCCTGAATTTCCTTCTTCAGCCTTCCTCAATTCTGGAAGCTACCTGTTCTCCTTTCACTGTACTGTTTTCTTGCTTAAGTTAGCCTAACTTAGTTACCAAGAAACCCAACTGATACACCAACTTATTGTAAGTGGTGATTAATGAAGTTTTAAATAAAGGATAAGTCCTCATTAGGTCATTTATTCAATAAATATATTTTTAGCACATATTATGGTTCAGGCATTATGCTAGGTCCTGGCAAAATAGAGCTCACTACTTCATTAAAACCCTGTTGCTACTTACACTGACTAATGAAAGAGTGTGATAGGTAAACCACATATATAATATCATGTGTATTCGTTAGCTAATGGTGTGTAACAAATCACCACCCAACTAAGTGACATAAAATAACAAGCATTTTTTATCTCATAGTTTCTGAGGGTCAGAAATCTAGGTGCAGCTTAGCTGGGCATTACGGCTGTGGGTCTCTCACAAGGCTGTGAGGAAGATGTCTCATCTGAGGGCTTGGCCAGAGGAGGAGCCATTTCCTAACTCACAGGCAGTTGTTGGCATGTTCATTTGTTCACAGGTTGTGAAATTGAGAGCCTCAGTTTTTTGCTGACTGTTGGTCACGTTTCTTTCATTTCCTCGTTAGGAGAGTTGCTGCATTAGAGCAGTTCACAATGTGGCAGGTGGCAGGTGAGCAAGTGAAAAGAGCCAGAGTGGAAGATGGAGAGAAGGGGAGGGAGGGAGGGAGGGAGAGAGAGAGAGAGAGAGAAGGAACAGGGAAGGAAGAGTTTGAGAGAGCGCAAGCAAAACGAAGTTTTGTACTCTAAACTCAGAGTGGCATGCCATCATTTTTGCCATATGGTAATTGTCAGAAGCAATTCACTAGGTGCAGACGACACTCAGGAGTTGGGATGACACAGCAGCATGAAGACCAGAGCAGGGGTCATGGGCGCCATCTTACAAGCTGCCTGCCACACCACAGTAAATACACATACTTTGTCTGGGTCTTCTAGAAATATGAAGGCTGATGGTGGGGGGCTGGGTGAGGGGCTGAGTGAAAGGTAGAAAGCAAAAAAAGTGGGGGGTCAAGGGTAGCTTTCAGGAAAAAGTAAAACTTTAATGAAGTCCACACCAAAAGCGTTATTGAAAGTATTTCTGAAAAAGAAACAGAGAAGGATGTGAGAAATGTGAACCCCTGAGGCCACCAGGTTACATCCTGTAAAAGCTTCTGCCAGAATTTACACTGTCAGGTTGCAGTAGTGTGCATTAATAGTTGACAAAACACTCACTACTGTAATAAACAGGAGAAAGATTAAAGGTAGTGAATACATTCACCAAAAGGGAGACAGGGTGGGGTTTCTAGGGAGTTCCCGGAAGGCAGCATTGCACACAACAGGCATGTTCTAGTTTTAAACCCTGAAGCATTGGGTTTAACATCCAAATGTGAGATGGAGGTTTAGAAATGTGATTGGGGAAACCAGTTAATTTGAAGGCGGGTAAAATCATTAAATTAAAAGGATAAGGTGATGACAGAGGTGTGCTTCTGAACTGGCAATTTGGAAAACTATACAGTGAACTGAAAGCCAGTTCATGTATCTAGTCAATAAGAAAAAGGAAAGAATCTCTGAGAATTCAGTTCATATGCAGTTGACGCATCAGAGGAGAAGGTAGATTGCAACTTCCAATTATAATGAATATTTGAAGGCGGTCAGGGTACAGAGTCAATAGAAAATAAATGCAGAGGCATGCTGGTAAGAAAGAAGAAAAAATGGGAAAATTAGGAAAGGAGGCTTCTTTAAAATCCTATTGCTATGTTTGGGAGAAAGGATCATGTAAGACAAAATTAAGAAGAGAGACTAGAGGAGGGCAAGGATAAAATAAAAACTTGGGAAATACAGGAGGGGGGTCCCTATGGAACTGATTCTGCCTCATCAAACGTTTTTAATTCCATTTTTTATACATAAGTTATAACTGGCAACCTCTGTTGAGACTGTTTTTTTATTGCCTTATGGAAAAGCAAGGCCAACATGATTAAAAGGCAACGTATTCACCTCCCAGGGAAGGGGAGCTGGGAATGATGAACCCAAGGCTTTTCTTCAGAGTGACATTTTTATGTTACAATTTTAATAAAAAACAAGGAAAAGGAGGAAGAAGAGTGGGGGAAACACTTTAAGTTTCATCTTCCTTGCTTTGAATGATAGCAGGAGAGGTCAGTACTCTTTAAAAGGAATAGAAAGGTGATCCCTTAGAAAAGGCAGGATATGAAAACAGCAAAGCAGCAACATAAAGATGACCATGTGGGAGATAACGAGGAGGGATTTGAATACCACAAACTGATAATACTATCTAGATAACCTGAGGGAAAACTGCTCACTTTTGTAAAGTTTCAGTGTTGTAGGGAAAATAATGTGATAGAAACGGATACATTTTGCCTACATATGAAGTCTCTAGAGTTTACAGTGGGTTGACAACATCGGTCAAGAAGAACAATTGTGGGTTTTGAACCCCACTGCTCAAAAGAAATAATTCTTTAAATTTTTTTAAAGGAGGGGACTAGTCACGAACAAGGGCCAAAGTTCTCTACGATTAAAAACTCTGACAGGAACTTTTTGGTTAGAATTTTTTCTTTAGAAGAATACTGACTCCATTTATTGTGAATTGAGCCTACAAGAGCCCCAGTGTTGAAGGGCAAATAACAAGTGTTTATGTAGCATCAAAGGTGACACTGAGAATGATTACTCTCTTTCTGTCTCAAATCTGTATCCACTTCCTTCTTCACCTATATTTTGATCAACCTGATGAACATCTCTGAAAATTACCAAGTAGGAAATTAGGATGATGATCATTGACTAAGAGGGCCTCACAGGGTTTCATGAATAAAAGGAAAAAACAGAGGTTAGAAAAACTTATATGCAAAGAAATTTATATACTTTTGAATTGGGAAATTTATGTTTAGCATGAAGCTATCCAAATTGAAAATACTGGTACTGTAGGCAGACAAGAATGAAACGTCTGTACTCAGTTAAGGCTTGGTGTAGATGGTGTTCTCTCATCCGAATTCTCTATTAATTGGTATCTCTGCATGTCTTGATTATAGTGGTAATGAATGTTCATGCATATTAATTCAAAGATACCAAAAATTTATGAAGCACCTTCTAAATCATCAAAGACAGTTTAGATGCTGTTCAGCAACACTCCACAGATAAGTGAATTCACTGTGTTCTGATTCTTTGAAAATTATTAATCTGTGTAATAGAGAGCACACATTTTCAAACTGCAGGATAAGAAATAGTTTATTCAATTTAACTCTTAACAATTTCAAAACATATATAAGAAAAATCTCTACACCTAAACTCCTGTTATTTATACCATGCCTCTAGTGTACAATGCATCTCTTTTTCACTATAAAACAAAAAGTTTATGAGTGTCTCCCCTTCACTGAAACTCCAGTTTTATAAGACACTGTTTTATTTTCCTAGAAGTCTAAAGAAAAAAAAAATCCTCAAAAATTATTTGAACTCAGATTATAGGGCTTTAATTTCTTTGAAAATAAGATTCAACACAACATATTATAGATCATTTATTTTACACGAAGAGAAATTTTATAAACCTATTTATTCTGCTACCACTGTATCATGGTAAAGAGATATCTAAATAATCTTTAATGTTATCTTTCAAAAGAGCTGGTGTTCACAGATGGCTACATTTTTTCTCTGCTATGTATAGTCTTTAACTTTTACATTTGAATTTTATCCTTTTTGGATGAAAAAAAATAACTGTAATGACCACTTATTGTTATAGGGCTTCTTTTAATTATCTCTGGATTTTAATGACCAATATTCTAATTTTTATCAACTGTAGTGTTAACCAAATATTCTGGTATTTTAATAATTATACTAAACTGTAACAAAGAAATCCATTTGTGCTCATTTGTAAAAAACTTAAAAGTTTTGGGGTTATAAACCAAATTACATGTTCTGTTTTCAATGTGTAAAATTAATTCAACTGTGTACACTTTCTAAAACTTTAAAACTATTTAAAAATATTTATATCAAAGGCATGATTATCTAGGGACATATAACTTAAGAAAAATTGTTTATAATAAAATTTTTTAAGCGAGAGAAATATAACTATTTCCTCTTTATTTCATTATCTGTAAGTTTTGTATTTCTGATGACAGTAATTATTTTTAGCATATGCCAGTAAGTTCTACAAATACATACTATTAGCAATACTTAAAAAGGTAGATTCAATTTCTATCAACTGTTTTATTCCTTTATTGTCTCTTTTAAGGGTACATGTTCATTTTGTGTTAGTAGATCACTTACCTATATCCTTAATTCTTGAGAATTCACAAATGAATACTATCTGGTTTTTCTAATATGCTACAATCTCTTTTCTTAAGATGATGCTTCACCTTTCACAGTTACCTTTAAAAGTAGCTTGCAAATATTATTCTACTGAAAGATCCCTCTTTTCTTTTCACAATTTCTGTAG
Source organism: Trachypithecus francoisi (assembly GCF_009764315.1). Taxonomy (NCBI): domain Eukaryota; kingdom Metazoa; phylum Chordata; class Mammalia; order Primates; family Cercopithecidae; genus Trachypithecus; species Trachypithecus francoisi. Next base: position 30,542,942 of record NW_022681464.1, read on the forward strand.
TGAAGAAAGGATATTTTCTCTCTTTTATTGTTTCAGTGGCTCAACAAAGACCTTTGCAGTGGTTATGAAAGCCTCAGTAAGAAAAGATGACAATGTGAAACCTCTAGTTTTAAATGTTTCTATGCATGTTGAAATTAAATCTTTAAATTTCAATGAACTAGTGTATTACAAAATAAATGAATAATGTATAGTGTGCATTTAAAAAACTTAACCTTTTTGGATACAGTCTACCACCAAGTAGAAAAGTCCTCAATGCATCTATATCAGAATTTTTTAAAAGGGGTTTAATGACTCAGATTTTATGAAAGAAAAGAAGTCAAGTAAATAAGACTAAAACAAGATTGAAACTAGAATTTATTATTCATGACAAAATACATTTGCCATATTTACATATTTAATGTAGATTTTTCCATGTGATGTTCTTAAATGCTTTTGCATTCAAGCATTGCTACCCATTTCATAGATTAAGAGGTAGAGTATGGTTATGAGTATGTAGGATGGATATCAAGTAACTTACTGAGAATTAGATGGTGGACAATTAAAGGCACTGGGAACTGAGCATAGTTTTTGTGGACGAAAAATATTGCCTTTCCAAATGCATCACTCACACTCTGCACAAATATTAATTTAAAAGTCCCTTATATGTTGTTCTAACAATAATGTGTTAGTATGTATATATGTGGATGTATATACATATATAACAAACACATATATTTTATATTTTAAACACACAGACACAGACACACACATTAGATTCAGATGGATTTTGATGAAACTGCCCTTTCATAGGACTTTAAAAAGTCTTGTTAAAAATGCTCCTCCTTTAAAAGAAAGCTTCTGTGAGGTAATACAGCCATATTACTCAAGCAGGTACTACACTAGATTTGAACTCACTTTCAATATTAAAAAAACCAAAATCAGTCTTGAACATCTTAAA